>NC_137079.1:48644637-49244637 GCF_951640355.1 Cnephaeus nilssonii | reverse complement strand
TTATAAGTGCTGTCCCTTTATTGATTTTCTTTATTTGATGAGGCATTTTCATCATGTCTTCCTTTACTTTTATAATCATACTTTCCTTTAGTTCTTTGAACAAATTTGTAATGACTGCTTTGATAGCTTTGTCTCTTAAATCGAACATCCGATCTGTTATAGAACAGAGAGTCCCTCCACCCCGTACTAGCAAAACCAAGAATGGCAGTGGAGAAAGATTGGCCTTTTACTATGAATGGCACTACCCGAGAGAACTGGAAGCTAATGCTCAAAAGCCCAAACCCTCCAGCAGCCTGTAGGTTACAGATTACATAGGACAAAATCACAAGACACTTTGGGTTAGGGCTTTCGGGGTAGTGTTGGAGGTGATTGGTTGGAAATGAAATGAAAGTAATGAGTCACTTCTACAGGTCTTGAGGACAGCTCTGAGGTCAGAATATAGGGATTGGTAGCTAACATAAAATTATCAGATTTACCCTAGGATTGTTGCTAGATTAGTTAACATTTGAAAATTAAAGAACTCAATAAAATCTCACACGGTGGGTCACCTTCTATCTCCAGAATACTATTGTTATGTGTTGACAGGGGCTTTATGTTTATTAAGCTAAAGTGAGAGAAGCTGCTTTCTCTAGTAGAGTAAATGCCCCCTGAAACCAAGAAATTACCTCCGTGGCAGATTCAGTGGTCCATTGTAATTTATCTGAACTCACGTCTGGTTTCCTCCTTCCTACTTTTTCCCAAGGTGCAGCAATGGTACCAGGCCCAAGAATATCTGGGCAAAATCTAGGTATTGATGACAATAGCAGTCGATGTTTTTTATTTATATTTCTCTAGAGTTCAGAAGCCTTGAAATCTTGTGTCTCTGCCTGTCCTTTTCTCATAAGCACCAACTTTGAAGATGAACTGTAACATGGTTGATGAATCAGGATAATTATGAAAGCTCCTATAAGACATATCCATTGCCTGATTTTTCTTCTCATAGTATTTTTCATAGCTTCAATTGTAGGCTTACCATTTTATCTTCCCTTTTCCAAGTATATTTTGTTCATCAATACATGGCATGCCATTTATACATGGTAAAATGACTTGGTTCTCAAACATTCAATTTCTAATCATCAAGTTCACCTTCACTTGTCTTCAAAGCCATGAATAATATTGTAGATACCAATTTTGTTTGTGAATAACAGAATTCTTAAAACAATAGCAAAAGACCATCAGAAGGAGAACATATAAATGTATTGTTCAATATTAACACATAAGCTAATATTTAATCACTAGAGGCCCAGTCCACAAATTCGTGCACCAGTGGGGTCCCTTGGCCTGGCCTGCAGGATCGGGTCAAAACCAGCTCTCCAACATTCCCCCAAGAGGTCCCAGATTGCGAGAGGGCACAGGCCAGGCCGAGGGAACCCACCAACGCACTATTGGGGCTGGGAGGGACACGGGAGGTTGGCCAGCCGGGGAAGGATCATGGGAGGGCTCCAGGGCATGTCTGGCCCATCTCACTCAGCCCAGATCAGCCAGACCCCAGCAGCAAGCTAACCTACTGGTCAAAGGGTCTACCCCCTGGTGGTCAGTGCACATCATAGTGACTGGTCGACAGGTCAACTGTCTGCCCCCTGGTGGTCAGTGCACATCATAGCAGCGGTTAAGCACCTTCAGCATATCATTAGCATATTATGCTTTGATTGGTTGAAGGGACAACCAGACACTTAGCATATTAGCTTTTATTATATAGAATGAAAAAGATTCAATGACAGCTCAAACCTGAACTGGCAAATATCACAAATCTAAAATCTCAAATACAATGTTGAATGTAAAGACAAGTTGCAGAAAAATACACATAGTGTGATTCCATTTATATAAAGAAATGTCTATAATTTTGGTTTGAAAAAGAAAAGGTGTACATATAAGCAGAAAATCAGGATAAGAGGTATGTCTTAAGGGAAATGGAGAGTCTGAAATTAAAAAATGTGTACACAGGAATTACAAGTACGCACATTCATATTCATCTTAGTTGTAAACCACACATAAATATTACATGTGCTATTTTCTATATTTGATTTATTTTGTAATAATAGTAAAATAGTATATGGTATATGATACCTTTGGATAGAAATGTAATGGTTTGGTAATATCAAAAGCTAATGGGAATTTTGGTTAATTGTGAGCATTTATGTACTTTTGGTATGAAAGTAGATTTATTTTGGAGCATAATTTGAAATTTTAGTAAAGGTGAAAATGTTGTGACGTCTCTGAGTCTTTTTTCCTATGCTTATAGAACTATTCACATAAATTATTTCAGACACTATTGTGTTACTTCCTAAATAAGTTGTCAGGGAAACAGATATTCTCAATATATTGAAAGTCATAGTTAGGCCTTTATCAGTGATCTGACTTTGTCTATAACTGGGATAAATTACTGTTAAGTTGACTTTTAATCAAGAATCTGCATGTTCTTTTTTCTCCTCCTTTTCTTTGACCAAATTCTCTATTTCCTGCTTTAGTTTTATGCCCTATGTAAGCAAGATCTTGTTATTTATGTGACAAAACTAATCCTTCAATGAATGGTAACATTTTATTAGAGTAAAATACAATATCATCAAAGGTGCAAATAGCTTCCTGACAACCATTTGGAAAAACTTCATATATATGTATACACACACATAGATTCAGACATACACACACACACATGTGTATAAATTAGAGTAGAGGTATTCTATTTTCATCTTTGAACTTTTGTTTGGAAATTTTAGAAGCATATCAGTGTTTCATAGATGTTTCCCTTATTAAAGATCTTATTAAATGGTATATTATATGTCAAAGTCAATTGGTATTATAAGCAGACATGAATTTATAATAAAATATAAATCTCAAAGATAGTTGTTAGGCCAGAAGACACAACCATTTCCCAAGACAATGAACACCTACTTATTCCAGTGTTAGGGATTTTTGCTTCTGGAAATTAACATCACCCCTACTACCAAAATCATGTGATAAAAAAGGTGAAGATATTTCAACCAGTATGATTCTTATTTTAGCACATTGCTGAAATGTGAACTACTGAATAAAATGTAAAAAGACAAGCAAAGTAATTAGGTTTTGGAAAGAAATATAATATATTAAATTAATCAGTTGTTTTTCATAGAATGGAATAGAGTATACAAACATTGAATTACTATGAACAAAGTAGTGCCTAAGTAAACATTTGGAAAATCAAAATTTAGAGAAGAATGGAGACAGTTGTCCTGCTAATTAATGAAAAACAAATTGTTTCTCTTAAAGACCAAGAATTTATAAAGAATCTACCTACGTTAATTAAAGTCACTGGATAAATGCTCAACTGTCCAGTTCACTTTGCTTGTGTAGACAGAACCTACAAATAGGTCCTGTCATTTGGGTGAGGGGAATTGAATTTGACAGAGGACAGAGAATGGGTCACTATATAGTAAATTGCCTCTTCAAGTGCAATTATCTATTCATGACATAAATCAATGCAAGTCTACCAGTTCTATATGCCTCTTCTTTTCTTCATTGTCTTGTTGACAACCAGTATTTTCCTACTTGTACCAAAATCCCCTTATGTTTAATCCCAGCCAATGTTTTCATTGAAAACTAATGTATTTTCTCTAGTGAGAATGACTGAATAAATACACCATTTTCTTGTGCAGTATCAGCTTTATACCATGAAACTTCTTGGCAAAGTAAATAGTATAATGTAGTAAATTATGTCTACAACTGAGAATTTATATTGATATTTTTAATTACTTTAAAATTTATTGTTAATAGCCACTTGAAGAAACCTCTAGAAAAAAAAAAAAATACTTCTGCCCTAGCTGGTTTGGCTCAGTGGATAGAGTGTCGTCCTGCTGACCAAAGGGTTCCGAATTCAATTCCTGTCAAGGGCACGTACCTCGGTTGCAGGCTCCTCCCTGGCCTAGGCCCTGGTCAGGGTTCATGCAGGAGGCAACAAATCGATGTGTTTCTCTCCCATCAATATTGCTCTCTGTCTTTCCCTCTCTCTTCCACTCTCCCTAAAAATCAATAGAAAAATATCCTCAGGTGAGGATTAACAAAACAAACAAACAAAAAATACTTCTACTTCTTTAATTTCTTTCAGATTAAGATAGCTCCATTCCTCTAGCCCAAAACAAATACACAAAAATGAAGCAAGTGAATACAGCCATTTGGGTACTTGTAGGAAAGCTGTGTTTCAATATAACCATATAGGCTGAAGTAGAACTTCTTGTAGTAATTATTTTTTAATTGCAACCATTATTTCTATGTAACAAATTTTCCAAGTTTTAATCATCAGAAATAATACTTATTGTTAGGGTCTCTGAAAGAGGTACACAGGAGGTCAAAAGTGGTAAAGAATCAGAAATGTATTAGGTCATCTGGAAACCATATGGGCTAAGCCCCAAAATGGCTCAGGCACAGGGAGTCAGAGATTTTAAAGGACACTAGGCGGGCTTTTTTGGCGGGGAATTCTCAGGGCAGGTCCGGATCCTGGTCAAGTTCCTGGTCTTAGCAAATGGAATGTGGTCTACACAAAAGGGAATGTCGGTTGTCAAATAATCTAAAGGTCAGTTTCCCAGAGGAGGGGATATCGATCCGATTATTTGATCAGACCTAACACTTACATTATTTTGATTATAGATACACACATAGGACTTATTGAAAGGGTAATTTTTATATACCACCTCTTATCAGTTGGAGGGAAAATCGTATTTTAAATGATTTATCAAGGTTACTTAAACTGTACAACATTGACACAAGAATAGCATTAAGGCAAGTGGAATATAATATCAGACTATTTCAGGTTATATAGAATTGCAAGTACATAAGCTGTTCCTTGTGCTAGCTTTATAATAATAATTTATCTCAAAGCACTATGTGTTGGAGCCACCGGAAATATTATTTCCTATTGAAATTGTAGAAATTTCCAAAGAACTTTAAATATCATGATACCAGATGGTATCCATCAATGCTCTATCCACGATTACTTCTGATGCCTTTACCATTTTCATGTACTTGGACTTCAGGTGTGAATATTCTAGCTTTCTATTCCTGATTAGCACAATTTATGCAGGATCTACATTGTCTCCAAAATTCTAATATAGGATTGAGTCAAAGTTACCACCTGTAAAACTATGCTTGCTATTGAACCTTTGCTTGAGTTCCTTAGCTTTTAAGTCTCACGTTCCTGCTCTCATAGTGCCCCACACTGCTCCTGGATCACTTCCTATGCGTTGCCACATAGATTATTCTTTCAGCATTTGCTTCTGGGGGCCCCAAATTGAGACAGCTGGTTCCCAGGTAGCAGACTCTCAGAATGGAACTCTGGAGTTGGATCCCTCTCTGGCCAGATTACAATAGGGCCACATTGTCCACAGTAAGTATTGTTTACCCCTGCTGTGTTGTGGCGTTATACTATGTTACTAAGACTACTTATAGGTATATAGATGGGATTCATATTGAAGGGAATTGGCTGGCTTGTGAAAAATCACTAGCATTAGATAAATATGGGAAAATAGTAATTAAAGAGATGGAGTTTGTTGGTTTTTGACAAGTTCAATTGGTGCTCTGAATAAGGCAAACTAAGCAATCAAATCAGCTAATTACCAACTCAGGGCCATAATGAGCATGTAAAAATGCCTTCATGAAAGCATTAAGAACTTTATCTCCAGCAACAGACCTTTATCATAAAACTAGCAAACCAGAGAGAAAGCTAACTTGGAAGCTTTACCAAATCACTTCTGCCTAGTTCAGGGCTCTGTAGACCACATAAGATGCTGCTGTGTAGCTGGGCTCTCTGTCAGTGAAGGAGAGAATGCTGAAAGAGTGGAGGTCAAGAGGCAGTACTTAACCAATAGAGGCAGAACAGACATAATAACTGTAACAGACTCTGGGATCAGATGGAAATCAAGGGCTATGACCCATAAAAATCTATACCAGTGGCCAATTGATCATAACTACTCCTTGCGAAAATATGAATTGACAGCCCAAACTATCAACTGATACATTTGATTTTTTTAAAAGTGGATGATTAGAAGGTTAACAGCAGCTGTTCCAATGGAAAATCACAATCTTTCATACATTACTATGTCTGCAACATTTCTCATACCAGAGACAATCAATTGAAGAGGCTAATATCCCTGAAAGAATCATGACATGACACAGTGTTTGCAACAGTAATCTCTCTAGTTTTTCTCCAAAGGATATGTGGCCATTCATCTGGGTAATTGTACACTGGGGAGGAAGAAGCACCCAGATTTTACAAGAGATTTTTTCTTCTTTATTGATTAAGGTATTACATATGTGCCCTTTTCCCCCCATTCCCCACCCCCCCACTTCTGCTCTCACCCCCCTGGTGTCTGTGTCCATTGGTTAGGCTTTTAACATTGTGAACAGGAGGTTAACATTGATTCCAGGGACCAACATTTGCATGGAGGTATATGAAAGCCAAATAGTAAATAGAGGCATGGCAAAGCACACCTGTCAAAGGTTACAATACATCCAAGGCACTCACTTCTCAGTACCTGATTGTATATTTAAAATGGATAAACTTAGCATAGGAAAAACTTCAATTATGTCCTTGAACACCGGAGCAAAGCCTCTTGAAAGTTCCACCTGTGCCCAAGGTTGTAAATCAGAAGTAGTGCCATATAGAGTACAAAGCCAGAGATTACTGCCCTTTCAAAGCTGTAAAGGATAAAGAGTTGGATAACTCTGTCATGTCCCCATTTATTTCATAGTTTAGCTACTGAAAAAAAGTTTATGGCAGATGGTGGTTCATCATTACAAACTTAAACAACTGTTTAACTATGTCCTGTGCCAGAAGAGGACAATACAGCCTCTGCTCTGATACATCGTATGTTCTATGAATCTGTCTTTTAAAAATGCATTAGGCCCATATGGCGTGGCTCAGTGGTTGAGCATCGACCTCTAAACTAGGAGATACAGTTCGATTCCTGGTCAGGGCACATGCCCAGGTTGCAGGCTTGATTCCCCAGTGTGGGGTGTGCAGGAAGCAGCCGATCAATGATTCTCTCTCATCATTGATGCTTCTATCTCTTCCTCCCTCTCCCTTCCTCTCTGAAATCAATAAAAATATATTTTTTAAAATGCATTAGGACAAAAAATATTCACTCAGAATGGACAATACTACAAATACAAAGTCTTCCTCTATGGCTATACTTATTCTTCTCCCCTCTGCTACCATGTATTCCAAAGTCACCTAAAAATCTGGGCTGCCTACAAATGTTTTTTAGTGATATTATGTTCATTGAACCTGAGGAACAGAAAGTGGTAAGTATTGTGGATCCTTTTGTATGCTGTATAAAGTCCAAAGGGTGGAAAATAAACTCTACAAAGATTTAGGGGACTTCTACACTGAGTGGCCAGATTATTATGATCTCTGAACACATAATAATCTGGCCACTCAGTATATACATACATTATATATACATACATATATTTATATATATTAGAGGCCCGTTGCATGAATTTGTGCTTGGGTGGGGTCCAACGAGCCTGGCCAGGGAGCGGGGACATGGGCGGTTGGCTGGCCTGCCTGCTGGTCGAACTCCTGGTCGAGGGGACAATTTTCATATTAGCCTTTTATTATATAGGATATATACTGAGTGGCCAGATTATTATGCATTCAGAGATCATAATAATTTGGCCACTCAGTGTATATTGTAGAAACTTTTAGGATTCCAGTAGTGAGGAGCATGTTAGGGTATATTCTCCAAGTTGAAAGAAGAGTTTTTGTACATTGCAATTCCTACCACTACCAGTCTGTGTTTGGTAGGACAGTTTGGATTTTTACCTATTTGGGAATGGTGCTCTAAAAATTTATTAGGTAATTCTTAAGGCTGTCTGTTGTAAGTATGATCACACTTTCCCCTTTGCCATGAGACCTAACATATTCACTGTTGCCTCCAGAGATATTGTTTGTAGATAACATGCCACTTGGAAACTTCAAAAGTTTCAATAGGGAGTTGTGGTACCTAGGATTCAAGACCAAGGTCATGCTGTCTGCAACAAGTAACTATACATCATTTTTAGACTTTGAGTGGACACAGCAGTTATCCACCAGGCAATAGTAGTGTAAATCTGGAATAGAAACCATGAGGTACAGAGGAAAAAGAAAGTTATATAAATGGGTAGCCAATATTTTGGGTCATCTACATTTGTTAGATTAATAATGTTCCCTCATCTTACATCTTGTCCTAGTAGAGTTTTCTTAGGATTTCCTGATGGAGGTAAAATCAGGTCCTGGTTTGTGGACAGTTTGGCTAATATGTTTCTGTAAGCTTAAAAATGATTCCGGAAAATGAGAGTGCCGAGTGTGAAGGTCCCAGAAAGACAGGGGTAAATATAAGTCTCCCCAATGACAGACCTTTGGAGGTACGCCTGGCCATCCACTGTGGGTAAAGTGAAAAATGACTTGAGGTAAGAATATCTGGGAACTTCTAGACAGCGGCTAATGGCTTAACTGGTTGATTAAAGGTCTGGAAGGGGCAGTACTGGAAGAATGGGACAAGGCCTTGGGGAAAAGGCATGTGAATGAACCAATTGGAGTAGAACAGAGGTATGACCAAGGCTCTGGATAATGCATTACATGATCACCCACTAGAAAGCAGGCCCTAAATACCAGGGGACAGAAATATTCACCACGTAGATGTCAGACAACCTGTTTCTTCAGTTATTGAGCAGTGGGCCCATACATTGAATAGGCATAGAGCTGTGCATGGGCCCCAAAACATAATCTTCCTCTCATCAAGACTAATCTCGTCATTGCCATTGCTGAAAATCCAAATTGTGAGCTGTAACCTCCAACCCAGTATTTCAATATGAGCTTCAAAAAAATTTACCAGAAATTTCAACTTGATTACATTAGAATTCTGCAAACTTTGAAAGGGTAGCAATTCATTCTGAACAGGACAAACATGCAATTTGTGTAAGGATTTGCCTTTCCCAACTCAGTACCTTGCAATAGTACACCTATCCAAGGTAAGAGAGTATCATATTTACCCGGGATCCCATATAACATTGCCAATGTATTGTCCAAGCAATCTGCTTTTCAACAGAGGGTGACAGTGAGCATGATCATGGGATGCACTGGCCAGACCTTATAGTGAATCACTTAGCGATACCATTTTGATGAAACATAAGGCTACACTTTGACTGTCAACTTGGAGATGGAACTCAATAAGATTATAGATGTATTGGTGCCATGTGGTCATTTTTAGATACTTGTTAAAGTAAACAAGTAGGCAGGAAATGGAATAAATACTTGATCATAGGTAAAGGTGGGCATATTAGATACTTAATTTGAGTAGAAAGCAGTAAAACTAGGAACCCAGGCTATCCACTACATATCTGCATGCTGCCGGTTATAACTGAATTGTGAGCAGGCAATTCACAGACAAGTGAATGGTAACCAAGGGGCTCAGGGCTGTCAGCAGGGAGGATTACTCAGAAGAGCATCATAGACTACAATGGGTGGTAGAGGCAGTCCTTTCACCTTTGAAAGTGTAGTGATTTGCCCCGACCAGGATTGAAATATTTTATGGCAATTACAGACTTTGCAACAACTTAAGCAGAATGATGAACTGCAGTTTATCACAGTGAACGACCTTTGTAGTGTTTTTCTTTTTGGAATCGTGACTAGTAACTCTTCTGAAGAATCAGTATAGAGAATCCATTGTAAGGCATGAGTCTGCTCGAGGCTGCAGTGGATGCTAGTGTTGCTTGTCAATGCCTTCTCATACCCCTTCATCAATTTTCTGTATCCTACTCTCCAATGTGCTTTTATCTATCATCAACAACTAACCAACATTGAGTGCCTTTATGGCTGAGCTTACCGTAGTCTCCTGGAGTCTGCTTTGGGGAATCCAAATTATGAAAAATGCAAAATCAGCTGATTATAAAAACAATGTTACAAATTTTTATTAGGGGATTAAACACAAGTTAGAGTCAAATAACTTTAAGGATAGCAAGAAAGGGTAAGATAATAGCATGCCACACATGAATCAGTATTCTTCCATTACTATTTTTTCACCTTTTTATCTTCTGCACCCCTCTCTTCAACAGTGCTGACATAAATACTGATGAATTAAAAAAAGCTTCTAACTATATTGGTCAATAAAAAAAAAATTGGCTTTTCTTGATAGTTTTTTGATGTGATTAAAACAGAAATAGACAGAAAGTACCCACTTTACAAAACTGCAAATGTACCTGGTTAAATGTAATTGAAGTAAGTATTCAATTGACATATCTTCTATAAATCTTTTTTTAATCTTTATTGTTGAGAGTATTACAGATGTCCCCCACTTTCCTCCCATTGCCCCCCTCAACCCAGTTCCTGCTCTGCCCCAGGCCTTCACCACCCTATTGTCTGTGTTCGTAGGTAATGCATGTCCTATCTAATAAAAGAGTAATATGCAAATTAACCATCACTCCACTATACCCACAAGCCAATCAGAGAGAGTATGCAAATTAACCCAACCAAAACGGCTGCGGCCATGAAGAAAGCAGGAGGGAGACTTGGGTTTCCCAGGTGATGGAGGAAGCCAAGCTTTCCACACACCCTGGCCGGCCCAGGCTTAAGTCTACAAAGTTTCAATTATAGAAGGTAAATAATTCCCCTGCTGCCACGGAGCAAGCAGAAGGCTTGACTCCGCTCCAGGCTACAAAGTTTCAATTGTAGAAGATAAATAAACCCCAGATACCAGGGCCTCCGCTTGGGTCACTGGGGGGCATGGCCAGCCTGCAAACCACCACAGGCCCCTCGCCCAGGCTGCCCCATGCCCCAAGGGAACCCCCACCCTGATCTGGGACACCATTCAGGGCAAACCAGCTAGCCCCCACCCATGCACCAGGTCTCTATCCTATCTAATAAAAGAGTAATGTGCAGATTGACCATCACTCCAACACACAAGATGGCTGCCCCCATGTGGTCAAATATCCTGCCCCCATGTGGACACAAGATGGCCACCACAAGATGGCCAGCAGGGGAGGGCAGTTGGGAGGGACCAGGCCTGCAAGAGATGGCAGTTGTGGGTGATCAGGCCTGCAGGGGAGGGCAGTTGGGAGCAAACAGGCTGGCAGGGGAGCAGTTAGACATCCATCAGGATGGCATGGGAGTGGTTAGGGGGTGATCAGGGTGGTAGGCAGAAGCGGTTAGGGGCAATCAGGAAGGCAGGCAGGTGAGCAGTTGGGAGCCAGCAGTCCTGGATTGTGAGAGGGATGTCCGACTGCCCACCGAGATTGGGCCTAAGTGGGCAGTCGGACATCCCTCAAGGGGTCCCAGATTGGAGAGGGTGCAGGCTGGGCTGAGGGACACCACCACCCGCCATGCACAAATTTCGTGCACCGGGCCTCTAGTCTATATATATGCCTAAGCAAATGAACAACCGAACGACCAGTTGACCAGTCACTATGACACACACTGACCACTAGGGGGCAGACACTCAACACAGGAGCTGCCCCCTGGTGGTCAGTGTGCTCCCACTGCGGGAGCGCCACTCAGCTGACCAATGGGCACCAGATACAGGGCTCATGACTGGCAAGTGCCGCTGCAGGGGCGTGATCCTCTCCTGACTGGGACTGACTGGGCACGAACCTGTGGCAGTCACAGTGGGGCTGGGATGAACGGGAGCAGCAGGCAGGAGCAGCAGGAGGCATTGGACTGCTGGTTTTGGCCCAATCCCCACAGGTCACGCCAAGGGACCCCACTGGTGCATGAATCCATGCACCAGGCCTCTATTATGCATATAAGTTCTTTGGTTAATCTCTTCCCACCTCCCCCCCTCTCTTCTGAGATTCATCAGTCTGTTCCATGTTTCCATGCCTCTGGTTCTATTTTATTCATCAGTTTATTTTGTTCATTAGATTCCTTGTTCATTTATTTTGATTTTTAGATTCAATTGTTTATATGTATTTATTGCCATTTTACTCATATTTTTTGTCTTCATCTTCTTCCTTTTCTTAAAGACTACCCTTCAACATTTCATGTAATACTGGTTTGGTGTCATGAACTCCTTTAGCTTTTTCTTATCTGTGAAGCATTTTATCTTACCTTCAATTCTAAATGATAGCTTTGCTGGGTAAAGTAATCTTGGTTGTAGGTTCATAAGCCATGGACACAGGCAATAGTGCAGTGAAAACCTGGGGAGGGGGTGGGAGAGAGGATCAGTTAGGGAAAAAAGGGGGACATCTGTAATACTTTCGACAATATAGATAAATTAAAATAAGTAAATAGCCGAAACCGGTTTGGCTCAGTGGATAGAGCGTCGGCCTGCGGACTGAAAGGTCCCAGGTTCGATTCCGGTCAGGGGCATGTACCTTGGTTGCGGGCACATCCCCAGTGGGGGTTGTGCGAGAGGCAGCTGATCGATGTTTCTCTATCATCGATGTTTCTGACTCTCTATCCCTCTCTCTTCCTCTCTGTAAAAAATCAATAAAATATATTTAAAAAAAAATAAATAAATAAGTAAATAATACAGGAATAAACTCTGTATTTCATGTACTCACAACTGTAGACCTACTTTTGCCCCACCCTGTACATACTATTTGAATAATTCAAATTTGTACTTTACCTTTAGCATTTTTATAATCTACTTCTATTGCCAAATATTGTATTCTCTTTAGTTTTAGTTTCTCTAAATTTTATTGTTAATTACTAATCCAAGTTTTACTATATTTTTTCCAATATTTTCTAGCTTAAATACATTTTCCAAGTAAATGTAATTATGTTCTTCTTATTGGATTTTCTTTCCAATAAGAAAAATACAGTTATAGTGTTGCTGAGAGAGGCGAACTCATATGAGCCATTTCATATGACCACATGGGGCAGCCATCTTGTGTGTTGGAGTGACAGTCAATTTGCATATTACCTCTTTATTATATAGGATTAGCCACAATCTGTCTTCTTTCCCTATACACTTAGGTTGACTGTCTTAATCACAACTATACCCTGACTGAATTTCAGCAACCTTTCCTTTATTTTACTAATGATCATTATCACTATCAAATAATGTAGCCTTGAGATATCACAGAATTTATTTTTTAAATGTGTTAATAGGTTATTACCTTTAAATCTAAGAATTTTTAGCTACCCAGGAAGCAGTGAGTTTTATTACACGGAAAATATCAAATAGTTTATAATGTGGAAAAATAAGTTTAAATCTTAAAATTGGTGGCCTGGAAAAAGAAATGTAAGAACGGGAGAAGTACGGAAAAGTTGACCATATATTATATTCTTTCCAAAATGTTTATTGTAATTCTTATCCATAATTTTGGGGGCAGTTGAGGTTCATGAGAATTCAAAACAAAATTGAGACAGTTACTTTTTTAAAACCTGTAGCCTAAAACTAAATGTATGTGGAAAATTGTTCATAATTGAGTTATAGTGTTGCTGAGACAGGTGAACTCATATGAGCCATTTCAAGTAGAATTCTGTGCACATCATCATCTCAAAATTGCTCTGTTAAAAGTGTATAACAACTCCATGACTACTGCTGACAGAGGTTGTCTTTCATTACTAGTTTGTGAAGACCTTTTGACAGGATGTGATCTGTGGCTGTGACACCTCATTGATCCATTTACAGTCTACCCCTGGTTGCTCTGTAACAGCTATGAATTGGTTTCTTTCTCATGCCTTCTAATAATCAGTCTAGGGAATTTTCTGAGAAAGTTTTGGGTTTGATTTTTTTACAAATTTGGATAAACAGCTCCTGTTGTTAATTTCATTTTCATGTATTTTCCAAACAAAATTAGTAGAGGTTACAAAAATTTTGAAGAAAACATTTGCCTCAAATACAGTTTATTGCTGTTTACACATAACATTGACTTTTTCAAACCATGATTTTATGTCTCAGTTGTATCTTTGCAAAACACGAAAAGCAATATATTATTCTTAGGATGTGTTGCTTAAAAACAGTTATTAAATACTAGAGGTCCAGTGCACAAAATTCGTGCATGGAGGGTGGGGGATGGGTAGGGAGTGTCCCTCAGCCCAGCCTGCAC
Organism: Cnephaeus nilssonii; assembly: GCF_951640355.1. Taxonomy (NCBI): domain Eukaryota; kingdom Metazoa; phylum Chordata; class Mammalia; order Chiroptera; family Vespertilionidae; genus Cnephaeus; species Cnephaeus nilssonii. The sequence goes on along the minus strand of NC_137079.1, from coordinate 49,230,597 downwards.
CCTCTCCAATCTGGGACCCCTCGAGGGATGTCCCACTGCCCGGTTAGGCCCAATCCTAGTGGGCCTAAACAGGCAGTCGGACATCCTGCTCACAATCCAGGACTGCTGGATCCCAACCACTCGCCTGCCTGCCTGCCTGATTGGCCCTAACCGCTTCTGCCTGCCAGCCTGATAACCCCCTAACCACTCCCCTGCCAGCCTGATCGACGCCTAACTGCTTCCCTGCCTGCCCAATTGCCCTTAACTGCCCTCCCCTGCCAGCCTGCTCACCCCTAACTGCCCTCCCCTGCTGGCCTAGGTCTCCCACAACTGCCTTCCCCTGCAGGCCTGATCGCCCCCAACTGCCCTCCCTTGCATGCCTGGTCCCTCCCAACTGCCCTCCCCTGCTGGCCTGATCACCCACAACTGCCCTCCCCTGCTGGCCATCTTGTGGTGGCCATCTTTTTTCCACATGGGGGAGGCCATTTTTGATCACATGGGGGCAGCCATCTTGTGTGTTGGAGTGACAGTCAATTTGCATATTACCTTTTTATTATATAGGATTCGCCACAATCTGTCTTCTTTCCCTGTTCACTTAGGTTAACTGTCTTAATCACAGTCATAGCTTCAAGGATGCAAGTTCCAAAGTTTGTTTCATCCACATTGTTTTCCATGACCTTCAAATATACATATTTCAGATCCATTTCCTATGTCTCATTCCCATATTTCCAAATGCATCAAATACTATCCAAGCAAATGCCTATATATTTACTTTCCAACCACTCACAGGAAAGATGTGATGAAATCCCGATAAATATACATTTGTAATATGTTATTTTCCATGTTAGAATTATGTTTGAGCAGTTATCAAGAACATAGAACTGCAAACATTGCCTACCCCCTTAGAAAAAAGGATTTCGAGGGTAGGAAACCCTCAATCAGATTAAAGGAGGAACAGGAGGCAGCAAAAGTAGAAGAGAGCAATGAAGGCTAAAAAAAAACCTGAGTAAAGAGTGTTAGGTTTGATGGGATATGTCTCACTCGATGTAGTTCACAAAGTTTAGAATGCCTGAAGTGCTTTTTTATTTTTTTGGTTGTTACTGATATGAGAGAAAACATGTAGAATAGCACTGAATCATGGACTTCTTACAGACTTTCTAAGAAATTAAATTTTAGCCCTCAGGAAATGGGGAAAGAAGCAATTTAAGTAGGACAGTGACAGAATCAGATTTGTATTTAGTAAAAAGGCCTTGACAGAATTGTGGAGGATTGACAGGGCAGTGGACAGACTGGAGGGCGCAGACCAGCAGCCTGTCATCATAATTTGCACTAGAGATAGTATGACTATAAGACAGTCTCAGTGCAATTGGAGAGAGTCAGTTGGAGACAGGAAGACTTATGTTTGAGAAGGAGAGAGAAAAAAATAGAGAGTGATTCCTCAAAAAATTGCCTTGGGCAACTGGATGAGTGACAGTGTTATTAAATAAGATAGAAAATATATTAGGTTTAAGTGAAAAAAGTGATGATTTATAGTTTGGACAAAATGAATTCAAGATGCCTATGGGGTATCCAATGGATAATATCCAGTGGGCATAGGAAATATGGGAGTGAAGCCTAGGAAATGGGTCTGAAATATGTATATTTGAAGGTCATTAATATATTAGTGATTCTTGTAGAGACCACTAGAAATACAATGTGGGTGAAACAAACTTGGAATTTGCATCCTTGAAGCTATAACTTTAAGACTGTCATCCCAAGTGTATAGAGAAAGAAGAGAGATTGTGGACTGAAATTTAAGAAACTCAGATAGATAAAAGGAAAAGGATAAAGTAATAAAGCTCCTCCTGGATTCAGATTGTAGTCAGTATAAAACAATATACTACACTTAGAATTATTTGCTGTAAATATTATTTTATTGATTTTGAGAGGGGGGGGGGGAATAAGGATAGAGAGAAAGAAACATCAATGAAAGAGGAACATACCCCCTACTGCGGATCGAGCCTGCCACCCAAGCATATACCCTGACCAGGAATCAAAGCAGTGACCTCCTGGTTCATGGGTTGACGCTCAACCACTGAACCATACTGAACCATACTGGCTGGGCCAGAACTAATTTTTAAATATTTTATCCTACTGCATGTGCATTATCCAGGTACTTGACAAATATTTTTTATATATTTTTTTATTGATTTCAGAGAGGAAGGAAGAGGGAGAGATTGAAACATCAATGATGAGAATCATTGATCAGCTGCCTCCTGCATGCCCCTTACTGGGGAGTGAGCCTGCAACCCAGGCATGTGCCCTGGACCAGAAATGAACCCAGGACCCTTCAGTCCCCAGGCCTACACTCTATCCACTGAACCAAACCAGCTAGGACACTTGACAAGTATTTGATCAAAGCACTTAATATGCCACTGGCACTATGTACACTTTATGACTTACAGTATTTTTGTTGTTGTTAATCCTCACCCAAGGAAATTTTTCCATTGATTTTTAGGGAGAGTGGAAGAGAGAGGGAAAGACTGAGAGAAACACATCGATTGGTTGCCTCCTGCACGAACCCTGACCAGGGCCCAGACCAGGGAGGAGCCTGCAACCAAGATATGGGCCCTTCATCGGAATTGAACTCGGGACCCATTGGTCTGCAGGCCAATGCTCTATCCACTGAGCCAGACTGGCTAGGGCCATGACATAGAGTGTAAAATTAAAAGCATGCTAACCAATATGTAAAACCATGTAGGAAGAGGCAACTATGGCATCTCATCACAGTTTATTTTATAAATTATGCCCATACACTGCTGGTTGGGAAAACGCAAGAGGGCTTCAGAAGCTCAGACAAGAGGCAAGTTAGAAAGATCAGATTACTGGCTTAGTGCCTGGTTCGAAGACCTTATTTTATTATTTTTTAATTCTTTAAGAAAGCCTTAATCCAGAAGTTAAAGCAAAATACCTTTCTTGTTCAAAACATTTAGAGTTTACTGTATGTTTCTTCAAATACTATTAACTCATTCAATCCTCACAAAGATCCTTTGGGACAGGTACCATCATTATCTCTAATTTGCAGAAAGGAAAATGGAAACTGTCTTGGAAATGGAGATAACATCCCTGATGATGTAGAAATTAAGTTTCTATTACCTTTTTCCATGCATGAGACATAATCATGGTCTCGATGTTTGCTCGGCTTGGGCTTAGGACCAAATTCTCTATTAAAATACTAACATATCCAAGTCATGCTTTTTTCATCTTTGAATCCTTAGCACATAATTGCCTGATGCACAGTAAATGCTAATGGCTACCAAGGGAACATATAAACATAGGCATCCTGAGCAGGATCCAGGTATTCAGAATGCAGCAAGTAACCAGATGGCTCAGTCAGGGACAGATCTCATAAGTCAGGTTTGAATAGAGCATGCTGACTAGATATATGGATGAAAATCAACATTAATTGAGCAATTATCTTGTGCTACACATTCTGTTAAGTGGCTTAGAGAAAACTCTCACCTAAGATTTAGAAGGGAAAGTATAACCAATACTAATCCATGAGTGAAGAACTGATGGTTGAAACTGATTATGTAACTTATTCAATGTTAGCGATGTTCTCATGGATACAAAGCTCATTCTTTTTCCACTGCACTTTGACATACTGCCAAATAGAACACATTCTATTGGTAGCAGATGACTATTAGGAGTTCAAATCCATTGATAACAAATAGAAGATGCATTATTTGGCTTTCCTGATTAAAAAAGTGCTCTCTTAGTAATTATCACTGTACATGCTGTCAGCAGGACACCTCCGTTCTTTCTACATGAGAGATTAAGGCATGTGTCTACAGTTTATGTAAAACACTATTGGATGGTGATTGTGATTTAGGATGGGTGAATGGATGGATAGATGGATAGATAGGGAGGAAGGGAGATAAATAATCCTAAACAGTTATTCATAGAAAATAAAAATAATTTATCATCCATAATGCATGTATATACATACACTATATACATATAAATATAAAAGAATGTGTGCACACACACACGCACACTTCAAGATGAAGAGAGAAGCAGCAGCAGAGATCTGCTTACCTTGCCTATCACTGAAAGGCAAGTTGTGTCTATTTCTAATTTAGCAATAGTGCAAAAGAATAATTCAGTCATGTGCAAATACTGCAAACATATTGCTAGGATCAGTCAGCCCTGAGGTGATTTCTAAGAAAGTGCTGATCATGTAAGTTAATACTGCTTGGGGAAAGCTTTAACTTATGTATTCAATTTATTTTCAAGTTAAAAGTATCTTCCCAAATGATCTGGATGTCAAAACCCAGCATCTAGAGTAAATGCCATTTTAGTGGTGGTGAGGGTAGCATCAATTTTGACCTTCTTATGTGCACCATAGTATTCTAATATCTATGTCATCAGTTCAGGACTGAAAAAAAAAAGCAAGTTTCCAAATGAGTCAGGGCTAACTGTAATGTAAGCCAAGGATGTTGGAAGTCACAGTTCCTCGGCAACACTTCTGTAGGTTTCCATTCTGATTATCAAACACCAGAGATATCAATCAGGTTAGGAAAAGGAACTTCTCAGGTAGCTTCAATTAATACACCTTACCTTTCTCTAAATGAGACACATTACATGAAATTTTTAGAAACACATCACAACATGACACACAACGCATCCTGAGGGGCATAATGTCAGGCTTTAAAAGATAAACCAAAAAATGAACTACTGATTGACTATAAAGGAAGGTCATGAACACAGATCAGTCTCATTATTTATCTACTTTGAAGAATAAGGATAATTCTTGGGAGGAGAAAATCTCTGGGCAGAATTCTGAAAGGTTTGACTAGGTGAATTCATAGATATTTTATCTCTAACTTCTTAGATTTTATGGCAAATATATAATTAAAATTATGTGTAATTACATAATGTACAGTATAATTCAAATAATGTATAATTACAATTTCATGTGTATAATTACAATCATGTATAATTACCTAATTAAAATAACACTCATTTCTGAGACACACATCAATGCAACTATATCAAATGCTATTTTCTTTTATGGGAAAAGAGAAATGTATTTTAATTATTTTAAAATTACTTTCCAGTCATTATATTTGTTGAGTTAGCAATAGGAAGTGAAAATGTAGATGTATAGTTGGGGAATAGGGTGCATGTGTCCAAAAATTAAGCAAACTTCCTCCCTTTGTGAAATTAAAATGAAATATTAAAATTTTAATTTAAAATAAAATATTTTCCTTAATATATCCTAACCCTAATCCTAAATGTTTTCCTGAAAATGTTTCAATATTTTCATGGTATGTTTACAGAAAATATTGAAGACAAATACTCACCATATGTACTTTTTATTAAATTCCATAAATAGTAGAAACATCACTGCTTTACATATCTCACTTCCTATGTATAACTTGCCTACTTCCACAAATATGATTCAAATTATTGTTATGTTTTATGGCTCACGTCTATCTGATCCTACCAATATGTTTGAAAGAAAAAGAAAAATGTCTATTAATAATTTCTGCCTTTCAGGATTTTGGACAAAATAGGTGGCCTTATTGCCTGTACCTTGCTACCCAGGCCCACACAGCCAACACAACCCATCTTATTATGTGTGAGAATAATTCAATTTCAATATGTTACTGTGTAATCCCAGAAGGTAAGAATGTTAAAAAGCTTTCACCTGGCCCTAACCGGTTTGGCTCAGTGGATAGAGCGTCGGCCTGTGAACTGAAGGGTCCCAGGATCAATTCCCGTCAAAGGCATGTACCTTGGTTGCAGGCACATCCCCAGTAGGGAGTGTGCAGGAGGCAGCTGATCGATGTTTCTGACTCTCTATTCCTCTCCTCTCCTTCTCCCTTCCTCTCTGTAAAAAATCAATAAAATATATATTTTTTTAAAAACCTTTCACCTGGGTCTTAGTAAAGCTTTCACCCCTCAAAAATGTCTTTATATGTGCAACAAAAGATATGTATGTTTGTCATTGAATTGTCAAATAGGAAATAGTTTCAAATGTCCATGTAAAGAGGAGTACATAAATAAGTGCTTTAAAAAATGGAACACTATTAAGCATGGATAATAAATCAATTTCAATTAAAACATGGTGTAATTACAAAATAAATATTGAGTGGAAGACACTAGAAATAAGATATGTGGTATGACTCTATTTTCACAATGTTCAAATAGGCAAAACATATTTATGGTAATAAATCAGGATATTGGTTACCTTTGGAGAGAAGAGAACCAGGAAAAAATTGGGTGGTAGCATGGGATGACTTGGCTTTCTGGGGTGCTGATTATAAGACTTCTTTAAGACTTTTTTTTTTTTTTTTTACAGAGAGGAAGAGAGAGGGATAGAGAGTTAGAAACACCGATGATAGAGAAACATCAATCAGCTGCTTCTTGCACAACCCCTACTGGGGATGTGCCCGCAACCAAGGTACATGCCCTTGACTGGAATCGAACCTGTGACCTTTCAGTCCACAGGCCGACGCTCTATCCACTGAGCCAAACCGGTTTCGGCTTCTTTAAGACTTTTAATTTAAAACTCCTGGGTTGTTTTTAGAGGTGTGTTCACTTTGTGATAAAACCCTAAACAGTATACTATGATGTATCAGTTCCTTAGGAGTTGAATTATACTTCAATAAAGAGTTAAAAATGCCCAAAAAAATTAAAACCCACTAGGTAGAAACGAAGAATCAAAGTTAAATGTCTATGGTTAAACATTCATATCCAGAAAAAAGGTCAAATTCTTATTTTATGTTACAAGGAAGAAAAGGTATAATTTGGGTTTAAAAATTGCTGATTTTAAAAAATGGTAAAATGCATTTTCTTATGTACTTTATCAGTCTGGATGTAGAATGCTCTAAAAGAGTATTATGACCCCTGTACCCCCCACCAAGCCTTCACCACACTATTGTCTGTGTCCATGGGTTATGCGTATCCTATATAATAAAAGGCTAATATGCAAATAGACCAAACGGCAGAACGACCGGTCACTATGAAGTTCACTGGCCACCAGGAGGCAGACGCTCAATGCAGGAGCTGCCCCCTGGTGGTCAGTGCACTCCCACGGCTGGCGAGCGCAGTGGTGGTGGTGGGAGCCTCTCCCACCTCCACAGCAGCACTAAGGATGTCCTACTGCTGGCTTAGGCCCGCTCCCTAAGCCTTCAGTCAGACATCCCACGAGGGCTTCCAGACTGTGAGAGGGCTCAGGCTGGGCTAAGGAACGCCCTCCCACCCCCCCCCCCCCACAAGTGCACAAATTTCATGCACTGGGCCTCTAGTGTGCATATAAATTCTTTGGTTAATCTCTCCCACACATACCCACCCAATCCCCACTATTTTCTTACTGTTCATTAAAGACATTCCATTTTTCTCATATTATGACAATTGTGGAATCTAACTGGGATTGGTTCTCAAATTTAATATAAATGTAAGAATACAAGTGTTTAACATATTCTCTGCTTCAGCGGTGGGTTTCAGAGGGTCTGTGTCATATTTCCAGGAAGTTAATTATTTATTTTGCTGCCACTGAAGAAAGGGAGGGAGGGAGGAAGTAAGTCTGAAACCCAGCCTGAACTCACCAACCCTGTGCCTTCAGCCCTCAACCAGAGGGTTTACCATCTGCTGATTTGAACAGATAGCCTGAAGCTCAGCTTTGCCCTTGTCCATTTCTTCTCTTTGACTGGGCAGAGAAGTACTTAAAGCTCAGTGGTAGTTCCGCCATTTACGTGGTGAACTGTATTTTCCACCACTCTCTTTCTGCAATGATTTTATGTCTTTCTGACTTTTCTCAATGTGCTGCCAATCTTCAGAATCTGAACCGATTGCCTGGTAGCATGTAGGCTCTGATATTAGAATTACACCATCTTCTCATGGCCTCATTTAAAATTCTAGCTAAATTTGGGTAACTCTGTATCTTCCCTGTTGTTAAAACGAAAGATAGTGATTCTCCACTGAAATGTCAATATTTCTACATGTTTTAAATCTCATCCCTTTGACTTCTTTCATGGACCTCAATCTTTTGGTTAACTTCATTTGACTATATCTTGAGCTTCTTACAGGATTCTTACCCATTACATTCAAACATGCCTGAGAAATATATATATACTAGAGGCTTGGTGCACAAAATGTGTGCACTGAGGGGGGGGAGAGAGATGGTCCCTCAGCCCAGCCTGAGCCCTCTAGCAATTCGGGACCCCTCGGGGGATGTAGCAGTGCGCCAAGCAGCAGATGGCCAGGGAGGAGCCAGAACCGGGGCCAGGTGCCACGCCACTCGCGCTCATCCCGGCCCGCTGCGCCTGCTGCCACCTAGTAGGGAGAGGCTCCCGCCACCGCAGCGGCGTTCGCCAGCCATGAGCCTGGCTTCTGGCTGAGCGGCACTCCCACAGGGGGAGCACACTGACCACCAGGGGGAAGCTCCTGCCTTGAGCGTCTGTCCCCTGGTGGTCAGTGCGCATCATAGCAACTGGTCAACCGGTCGTTCCATCGTAATGGTCGCTTAGGCTTTTATAGATACAGCTGAAGCAGAGACAACAATCTTTCTCTGTCCTGTGCTTAAACTTTTTTTGCCCTTTTTACTTTTCTTCACAGTAAAGTTTCTTAAAACCTACATTACAATTTATTGAAATATGGCTTCACTCTCAAAATTTTACTCATAGATATTTGCTAAGTCAGTAATTGATTTCCATGTTGTCAAAACAAGCAAAACAACATTCTTTTAATCCCCATCTTATTAAAGATCCATTCACATCTACCCATGTGAGAAATGCCTGTTTTTCTCTCGGCTTTAATAGCACCAGGACCAGCCACATAATTTATGGAGCCCAATACAAAAGTACAATGTGGAGTGCCTTGTTCATAAATCATTAAAATTTTCAAAATGGTGATAGCAAAGCATTAAACCCAGTGTGAGGCCCTGTGTGACTGCACAGATCACATGCACATGAAGCCAGCCTTAGGTGACATCAGATCCTCATATTTCACCAAACACATGTCAGTCTAAAGTCACAGTAAGCCTTCTTCTAGGTGACTTTTAAATTACTGAGATATTAATGGCTAAAATCTAGACTTCCTCTCCATAGTAACGTCACCATTTCTTGTGTTTTATTTAACAACTTTGTGCTACTCCAAAATTTGTAACACCTATGTGGCTTTTCCTTTATTTTAGGCCCACATATCCTTTAATCTATTTGCTGAATCTTTTGTTTTATCACTGAATAATTTAAAAAACAAGATAAGAAGAAATAAATTACTATGTTGTGAACTGCTTGAGAAAAGTTCAAATGGCAGGTAACTGCACTAGGACTATAGGACCTGTAAGCGACCTGCATTTAGCAGACAGTAAGAAGCTGGACTCTGAGTCATACAGCCAAAAGGCAATGATTTCTGCAACGGTTGGAATGAGGTTTGAAGTGGATGCTTCCTCAAAGCTTCTCAAGAACTCAGCCCAGTCAATATCTTGATTTTAATACTCTAAGCAGAGGACCCAGCTTAGATATGCACAGCTTCCTGGTCAAGGAAATTATGAGACAACTAATGTGGGTTGATCTAAAACACTATACGCATTATACAGCAATAGAAATCTAACATATTTATGTATGCCTATAAACAAATTGTGTTCTCCTCGCATTATTTAGTATAAACTGTTAATACAGATTATCTGTGATGATTACTTCTGTGTGTCAACTTGACTAGGTCCTGGAATGCCCAGATATTTGATCAAACATTATCCTGTGTATTTATGTGAGATAAACATTTCAATTGGTAAAATTAGTAAAGCAGATTGCCCCTCAAGGTGGATGGGCCTCATTCAGTCAACTAAAGACCTGAATGGAATAAAAATACTGACCTTCCTCTGAGCAGGAAGGTTTCTGGATTTGGCTCTCTAACCCAAATAGATTAAAGGATGCTAATGATTCTCTTTCCACTAAAATATAGAGAACTGATAGTCCATGGGGCAATCTGGCAAAGAGATAGGCAAAATATCAGCATTGGATACGCTTAACTACTTATATGAAGCAAGGAGCTGGGAGACTGTGTATATACTACCTATGAATATTTTTTACAATTTCACAAATGGGATGAGATCGTCTAGTTGCTTCTAATGTAACTGAACAAAGTGCTAAAAGAAACAGTTGAGCTCAGGAATTTCAATTCCAGTTTATGTGCTGTGTCAAAGGCCTGAAGACTTCTATGTGTGCCCTGAAGGAAACCCTTATCTTCTGTAGCAGTGAGGCTGAGATTGCTAAAAATCAAACTCATAATCCCAACCTGCGTGTGGCTGATACAAAATGTTACTTGAACTCCCAGTTTGTCAGCATGTCTACTGTTTAACCGAGGATATTGATTGGTAAGGAAGGGGATCCTGAAAGCTCGGATGTGGACATGTGGGAAGACGCTGATGAAGCTGGGGACGTTGAGCCCCTGATTTTGATGAAATCTCTTTGACAGTGGAAACAGCTTCTGCACCCCCAGTGGAAGTGACCTCCCCACCCCTTCTGAGGGGTTGAACCCTGCATTGACCAAGGAAACTGGAATAGCCCCCCTTGAAGTAGCTGCCCTGCAAGATATGCTGGTTCTTTTCAGGAACCCCCACCCACCCCTCTTTGCCTCTAGACCGAAAACTAATGTCCCCACAAGCCCCTAAAGATGAGGTACAAATGTGACCCATGAGGAGGTGCTCTACATTCCAAAAGAACCACTCGAGTTTTCTAATTTATTCAGAAGGAAATTTGGGGAACATGCATGGGTATGGCTTTTAAATATGTGGAATAATGAAAGGAACACAAAATTGAGTCAGGCCAGATTTATGGGTGGGCTCAGCACTCAGAGATTGTGTGTTAATGTTGCAGCTCAGGGAGATGAAAAAAAACTCAGACTGGTTGGTTGCTTGGTTGGCTACCACAGGAATCAAAAGGTGGCCCACAGTTAGTGAGTTGGAAATTCCAGACCTGCCTTGGTTTAAAGTAGAAGAAGGGATTAAAAAATCTTCAGGCGATTAGAATGTTAGAGTGGATTTGTCATTTGAGATCATCTACTCACTCACAATTGAGGAGTCCAGAGACATACCTGTACGATGAGAAATGAATTTGTGAGGAGGGGTCTTATCATCCTTGAAGGGCTCAGCAATCTCTCTTCTCTGTAATCCAGGCCTGACAGTGGGAAATGGAGTCACTGAACTGGGAAAGTGAAATGTAATGGGAGTAATTGCATCCCAGGGGGCAGAGGCCAAGTGGCAGCACTCCACGGCCAAAGACAAAGTGGGCATAGTTACTCTAATGGGCAGAGTAAAAGCAAAGAGCACAACAGTCTGACTCACACAGACCTATTAATAGTTGATTGTGGTGTTCCTAGAAGTTAAATAGTTAGGAAACCTATTAAATTTTTGCTTGATCTGAATAAGCAGAAAAGTTCTAGGTCAAGTGAACAAAAGTCATGATCCCTCAATGACTAAATGTGAGCCAGTTTACAGTCAGTCCTAGGACCCCTTGAATGAAAGGGAGACCAGGTTCCCTTGACAGAAGGTTGCCAAAAATTTAGGCTGTTAATCTTTCTCCTAGCTTTCTTCAAAGGGACAGACATATGGTCTTCCACCAGAGTAACTGTGCGTTAGAGAAAAGGAAGTAATAAAAATTTTTGAGGACTTCTGGACACTGGCTTTGAACTAATACTAATTCCAGAAGACCCAAAATGTCACTAGGGTTCAGTCAGAATAGGGACTGTGGAGGTCAGATGACAAATAGAGTTTTAGCTCAGTTCTGTTTTACAGTGGGTCCAGTGGGTCTCAAAACCCATCTTGTGGTTATTACGCCATTATTGGATGCATACTTGGAATAGACATAGTAACTGGCAGAATCCCCACATAGACACCCTGATCTGTAAAGTGAGGGCTATTATCATGGCAAAGGCCAAATGGAAGCCAATACTAGTAGAGCTTCCTTTACCTAGGCAAATAGTAAACTAAGGCAATATCACAGTCCTGGAAAGATAGCTGATATTTGTGCCACTATCAAGAAATTGAAGGCTGTAGATGTGATTCCCACCACATCCCCATTCGGTTCATCTACTTGGCCTGTGCAGAAGACAGATGGTTCTTAGGAAATTAAAGTAGATTACTGTAGGTTTAACCAGGTGGTAACTCCAATTGCGGCTGCTGTACCAATGTGGTTTCATTACTTAAGCAAATGTGCACATCCGCTGGTGGCCAGATCATAGATATAAATAATAAAAATGGCTGTTGCTGCCCTGGCCTGGTGGCCCTCAGTTGGTTGTAGCATCATCCCATATCCAAAAGGTTTCAGGTTTTAATTCCCAGTCAGAGCACATGCCTAGATTGTGGGTTCGATCCTCAGTGGGGGCATGTAGAGGAGGCAACCAATAGGTTTCTCTATCACATAAATGCTTTTCTCTTCTCCCTCTCTCTCTAAAATCAATTTTAAAAATCCTCGGGTGAAAATTTTTAAAAAATGGCTGTTGCTTGGTAGACACAACTTTGTACACCATGCTACAGTTTTACCTAGGCTTCAGAATGGTGTATTATGATAAATGGCTTTTCTTTTTTTTCTTTTTTTTTTTTTGCAACTGCATTAGGGAGAAGAGGAGCCACTCTTATATTTTAGATAAAGCCTTCCACTCCCATATTATTGGAGTTTTTAAGTATATTTATTTCTTTGTGTTGATGATAAAATTATTTCCACCCTGTAAATATATATATATATATTGCTATATTTCTCCATCTAATGGCTTAAAGTAAAATAGTCTTTGCAGAAGACTTTGAAATATAGCTCTATGTATATGAGCCGTGTATGTGTGTCATATCGGCTACAGTTACGAACACTACACTATTTACGGTGTTCTATTTTGCTGATTTTGCCCTTAGACCCAGAATAGTTCCTGACTTTGCTGTTTATGCAATGTTCTATTTAAAGAACTACTTCACTCTGAGATTTTTAGAAATCATCTCTTTTTTTTTATCACCACTTCCATAAAATGACTGATTAAAATTAGTCATTGCTGTAAGTAGCATTAGTATTTGGAATAGTACAGTATACATCAAAATAAAAGTTTAGAGAATAATTACCAAACTCAGATTATTGGTTTCCTGTTGATTATTCATAAGACAAAGAAGAACAATTATAGCCAGAAGTGCTTCACTCGTCTTTCCATTTATATTTGCATACCTAAAACTGTCTCCTACTTCAGAGTGGGGAAATAATACTATATGTTCCTGCACATAGCACTCCTCACCCTCGATAAGCAAATACCAATATAAAATTACAGGTATTATGAAGTGGGTATTCCTTTTCTTGACTATTACTATACTCCTGCCTGTTATATAAATATTACTTCATTGTTTAAAATTTCTTCTATTTCGTAACTTAAGCAACTCACATGATTCATTTCATACCACATTTATTTCAAACAATTCTAATATTCTGCACATCTCCTACCAACTTTGTAATAATGTCCTACATTTCTGTTCAACTTAGATATTTTTACAATATAGCACTTGGGAAATACAAGCATGGAGTGGATGAGCATCGACCTATGAATCAGGAAGTCACAGATCGATTCCCAGTCAAAGCATATGCCTGGGTTGTGGGCTCGATCCCCAGTGTAGGGCATGCAGGAGGCAGCCCATCAATGATTCTCTATCATCATTGATGTTTCTCTCTCTCGCTCTTGGATATCAGTAAAAATATATATTTTTAAAAAGCATGGAGGTTTGATCTTAAGTGGGACATATAGTATTGATTATATGTTGAAAAAATTTTCTAACTGAAAATTATTTTGTTCCATTGCAATTAATTAATATATTAGTTACACTCTGGAATGATGTAAAATACTGTTGATTATGGCAGAGGGACATACCATATTCCTTACTTATCCTTCTAGCTGCAAAAGTGTTACTATATAAACATTAACATTCAAAAAGATGCATTATGTTCATTTGCAAACAAAATAAGTGTCCTTGACATCATATATCCTTCACTGTTGTTCAACTCACTTGCTAACTTATCAGATAATTAAATGGAAATGTAAGTACCAAATATTTAAAACAACTTTGTACAAGTTGCTTAGATCCACTGAGTATATATAAAATACCAAGCTCATGAAATAAAGAATAAACATGCACTTCAAAGAGATGAAGGAGAATATGTGAAACAAAAGGTGCTATCTGCCACGTAATCTATATTTTGTAGTCAGTTGTCAAATGTGATTAATTTGTGAGTTCAAGGGACAGCCAGTACACAGTAGCCTTTGTTAGATCCAGACATTTCCTATGCCCTTCACTAATAGCTAGGATGAACCTGCTTACATATTTGACTTCTCCTGCATTGCATATAGATTAAAAATCTCATGCACAGAGATTTAGTTATTTTTCTCCTGGGAAAGAAAAACAGTAAGACTAAGAGCAGAGGTTTGGAAACAACCATTCACATCTCCAATGACCTCAAACTTATTTTCCAAGAGAGATAATTCCAAATTGATTAAATAGTTTAAAAGAATATGCACCATGAAGTACTCTTTCTGGACAAAGAGTGCAATAAAGCAAGCTACTACAATGACATGGAGTACAAGTGCTCAAAGAATTAGAAAACTTTCACTGGAAGAAAACCTGAGTCACTAAAGCATAGTGCATGTTCTTTATAAGAACACTAGAGGCCTGGTGCACGAATTCATACACCAGTGGGGTCCCTCAGCCTGGCCTGCGCCCTCTCGCAATCTGCGACCCTTCGGGGGATGTAGTAGTGCACTAAGCGGCAGGCAGCCAGGGAGGAGCCTGAGCCCAGACCAGGCACCGCACCGCTACTGTGCTCACCAGCCATGAGCCCGGCATCTGGTACCCATCGGTCAACTGAGCGGCATTCCCACTGTGGGAGCACACTGACCACCAGGGGGCAGCTCCTGCATTGAGCATCTGCCCCCTGGTGGTCAGTGCACATCATAGGTATCGGTTGACCGGTCAAGTGGTCCACCGGTCACTTAGGCTTTTATATATATAGATGATTTCTCAGTTTCATTATAGTTCAATGTGTATTCCTGGGTATTCTCTAAGATTTTATGCACAGTTCATAAGTATCTGCTTTAACACTATCCTATGATATTTGAAAATTCTCATTCCTTATTAAAGTAATTTAAACATTATATCTGTGAAATACTGTTGGGCAGTCTATGGGTATACTTGTTCATATTTCATATTTTAATGGAATAGTAGAGAGATTGTATTTCTGTGCATAGAGGAAGACAGTGTTGCTAATGAGCACGTGTGCTGTTTTTCTAGCTATTCCATGTACTATTTAAGTAACTACAAGTTACTTAAATATTTGAATCCCTCTTGAAGAAATTATGATAGAACAGTGTCTAAATCATGGGTGGTTGGAGGTATAAATGCAGTTTGTGTACAGTGACTAGCCTAGTTACTAGGAGATCTAAGTTCAAAATAAATGCTACTTATATTTTTCAGTGGTAACTCTGTTGTTATTATTTTAGTTTCTTCATTCTATTTAGGAAAATTCCAGAGAACATTTCCTTAGATTCTCAATAGCTTTTTCCTTCTTTTCTAATAAAAGTAATGAAAGAGTTCAAGAACAAGGTCAAAAAATATGTTCTTATTGATACAGGCATGGGCATGTTAGAAGGAATAAATACTTACAGACCCATCAGTAATAACTCCATGATCGGCACATTCTGCACATTGGGAGCATGCAGAAATGCCAGAGGGAGAGATGCCAGGCATCTCTCCACGCTTCTCTGCCAGGCATTTAGCAGTCCATCCCAATCAGCAAGTTCCCCTGTCCTCTTGGTTCCAGTTAGAGTCACCCTACAGGAGATCAAATACAGAAGGAGAATGACATTGGTAGCTTATTTATTCTACTATCTCTCAACTTGCAAAGTCACCTTCATGTGCCTTCATCTCTCCAGAGAAGGTCACTACTTTTTTTTCAAGGTGGCTGACACTATGCAAACTCATTCCCTGTGGGTTCTGGTAATTTCTCTCTTCCCATGTCCTTCAGACTCTCATTACCTCCATAACTTTGGAGGCACGAGGTTTTTAGTGATGGGTCTATAGGTATTTTTATATAGATTCTGCATTCATTTCCTATTGCTGCTATAACAAATTACCATAAATTTAATGCTTTAAACAACACAAAATGTATTTTATATTTTAGAGGTCAGAAGTCCTAAAATCCTGGCATTGGCTTTCCTACTGGATGTTCTTGGGGAGAGTCTGTTTACTTACCTTTTCCAGCTTCTCTTGCTGCTTGCATTCCTTGGCCCATGGCCCCATATTATTCGGATATTTGCTTCTCTCATCACATCTGCTATTACTCTCTCACCTCCCTCTTTCAATTATAAAGACCTGCCTGATTACCTTTAACTCTATGGAAAATCCAAAATAATTTCCCTATTTCATAATTCTTGACTTAATCACATCTACAGAGGCCCTTTTGCCATATAAGGTAACATAGTCACTGGTTCTGTAGATTAAGACAGCCATCTTGGTGGGAAACATTATTTTGCCTACTACAAGCTCCTTTGTAGATCTGTTCTCAAATTTTCTTGGTGAGATTCTCAGTGATACCAGGAGACCAATTTCTCTGCTATTTTCTTAGATTCCTTTTTCAGTATTATGCTGTGTTAAGTAGGAGACCTTGGGAGGGACCAAATAATACCAGTGCTTTTTTTTAACCTGCTCTATCACCAACATGATTTAAGATCATATTATTTTATTTTTATTGTTATATCCTCATATCACTAGTCATACTGCATATGTCTAAAAAAATAATATTCTCAAAATAAATGTTTGCTAAAAATAAACCTAAAATCTGATGTCCTTGACTTGATATTCCAAGCCAACTCATTTTTGAGCAACTACTCCAAAAATATATATTAGTACTTTTAATATCAAATTCAGAAATTTGAATATTTTTGGTTTTTTTTGAATAAGTATAAGGCTTTCCTATCTCCACAATTTGACTTATTTTTGTTTAAAAAATGACATTGTTGCCTGGCTGGTATTGCTCAGTGGTTGAGTGTTAACCTATGAACCAGGAGATCATGGTTCGATTCCTGGTCAAGGCAAATGCCCGTGTTGCAAGCTTGATCCCCAGTGTGGGGCGTGCAGGAGGCAGTCGATCAATGAGTCACTCTCATCATTGATGTTTCTATCTCTCTCTCCCTCTTCCTTCCTCTCTGAAGTCAATAAAAATATATGTTTAAAAAAAAGACTAGCACCAATTTTTTTAAATGACATTTTTTCTAAGATTCATTTCAATATCTTTTCAGATCAATTCAGATAAACGTGGATCCTCCATCTTTTAACCTTCTATAGGATTTAGGCATTATTTGTGATATTTATCACAATTCATAATATATTGTTTTTCTTTTTATAATTACACCTAGATTTCAAATTAAAGAATCTTTGTATAGTTAAATCTGTTATATCCCTTACTACAGAACATAAAGAATACATATGCAGTACTTCATGGTTTTCTTTCTTTTTTTTCTTTCTTTTTTTTGCCACAGTAACTGATTAATTAAGAGTGCTAAAGTAGGGCCTCTGAGCATGGAGCTGCACATCATGGTGAATACAATGTTTTATTGTGTTGAATTTTTTTATATAATGAATTTTCAATATAAGCATTAAACTTGTAGTTATTTTTCTAATTCATTGCTTAAAGTTCATCAATTGAATCTTGGTTAGTGGGCCCAGCTGATAGCATAAGAATCATACATAAAGTATTAAGTTCTAAATTCAAAAAGGTAAAATTCATCTTACTCCTCTGTGTGGTGACTCTTAACCTTGAAAATGGAAGAAGCTTTTCTGAAAATTAGTGGAGTTTTTTTAGAGAAACACAATGTGTTGCATCAGCCAGGCTGGGGTGTCTATTGTGGTTTTGCATGTTACCTCAGCTATGTGGCTTAACATCTATGAGCTTCAGTATATTCCTTTATTTATTATTTACACATTGGATTTTTGAGGATTGAATTACACATAGGTAGTTTTGTTTTGAAAGCAATACATGTAATACATCTACTTCAGATTCACTAGATTTATGTTTTAAAATATCTTAAAAGCATGAGATGATTATACTGAATTGCAAATCTATATTCAGGACCATATACAAAATGTGACAGCACCCAGGAAACATAGGCTTGAGAATTTATGATTGAACTTAGAATGGGAGGAAATATGTTTTTGAGACGTTAGATGTGTAGCTGTTGTTGTTTTGGTTTTGTGTCTAAGTGAAGGACTGAGGTCAATTTTTGCCTACTTGGAATGAACAAGGAAAATCACATAGTCTTATTGGGGAGAGTTTTCCTTCCCCATTAAGTTTTCTTCCCCTGTTAATACATTAAAGTTCCCGCTTTAGCTTTAGGTCTGAACCACCGACTCTCCTTTATTTATCTCTTTCTTCAAGCATTGGAGGTCTAAAGGCAATCCCTTCCTGTATGTCTTCTACCTTTCTACATGATCCTGCAGGTTCTATTGCAAGTACATGAGGTAGATGGTAAAGAAATAAGGTTTCATCTGAAATTGGATAAATGATGTAGAAATTTGATTATTTTAAAAGAAAATTGGTTCCTCATAGTAAATGATGTCGGTAGGAAACTGAAAGGACCATATTGTACCAACCCACTTTTAATATATTAAAATATTATAGAACACAACAAATTATAATGTCTTCTATCACAATATATGGTAAATGTTTCATTTCATGCACATTGCAATTTGACTACTTCCTGAAGTAGTCAGTCAGTCATTGACAAAATAGCACCTGTTGAAAGGAAGCTTACCCTCTGGACCTATGCTGTGATAAAAACTATTGAACAAGGGAAGAATTAAAATTTGAACAGCGGTGCTCTGTCTGGGGGGAATTTTAGTATTGCTTGTGGAGGGTATTTGGGGAGACAGCAATAAAAACACAACAAGTTCACTGAAGTATATAAATTAATTTAGCACTTGCTATGACAAAACTAGAACTAGCTAATAAAATGTGTCAATCATATAACCTTTAAATAAAGGTGCAAGAGAACAGTTATTATAGACTTTAATGGTACTGCAATATTTAATCTTTCCTTCCAGGCATGACCTTGTATCATAAATCCCAGGTTGTTTTTCCAGTGAACAAGAACTTATTACAGCTGAAAAACTGTCATGTTATTTCCAATAACTTTTTTCTCTTTTACCTTTAAGTTAAGTATTTTCAAATTTTTTAATTAATCCTATATAATAAAAGCCTAATATGCAAATCAACCAAACAGCAAAATGACCAGTAACTATGACATGCACTGACCACCAGGGGGCAGACGCTCAATGCAGGAGCTGCCCCCTGGTGGTCAGTGCGCTCCCACACGGGGAGTGCCGCTCAGCCAGAAACTGGGCTCATGGTTGGTGAGTGCAGCAGCAGAGGCAGGATCCTCTCCACCTCCGCGGCAGCACTAAGGATGTCCAACTGCCAGACTGTGAGAGGGCACAGGCCCGGCTGAGGGACCCCCTCCCCGCCCCCGAGTGCACAAATTTCATGCACTGGGCCTCTAGTATGATAATAAAACCATTAGGGTTTTATAGATAGATGGAGGTACATATGTTGAGGCAGAAAATATCAACAAAATCTTAAAATTTCGACAGACTATATTGAATATGGTTTCCTCTGGATATAGATAAGAAACAGATATCTACTTAGAAATATGAATAACTCCCCCCAAAAAAAATCAATTAAATTCTGCAGAATATTGATTTAATAATTTAACAATACAAGTATTTGCTTTTTCACTTCAATAAAATCTATAGACATGAGAATTAATTTATGGCCTGATATTTTTAATCTAGATTAAGCTTTCATATTTCCTTTAATAAATGTTATAACACAGAAAATAAGATAAATGTGCTGCCACCTGCAAATCATTATACTTTAAAATAGAGCCCTATCAAGATAAAAATAAAATGTAATAGTTTTAACAATACCAAATAGTCATACACACATAAACAGATACATATCCACACATAAACATATCCTATATAATAAAAGCCTAATATGCTAAGTGTCCGGTTATCTGGTTGTCCGTTCAACCAGATAATATGCTAATGATATGCTAAGGCCACTCAACTGTTCGCTATGACGTGCACTGACCACCAGGGGGCAGTCGACTGGTTGACCAGTCGCTATGAGGTGCACTGAGCACCAGGGGGCAGACAGTCAACCAGCAGACCAGTTGCTATGAGGTGCACTGACCACAAGGGGGCAGACGCTCTGACCAGTCAGTTAGCTTGCTGCTGGGGTCCAGCAGATCAGGACTGAGCGAGACGGACATGCCCTGGAGCCCTCCCGTGATTCCTCCACACCAGGGAGCAGACACAGCGAGCCAAGCAGTAAGGAGCAGCAAGCAGGCGGGCGGCAAGAGAGAGGGATCCTGGACTGCGAGAGGGCACAGGCCAGGCTGAGGGATACCCCCCCCAGTGCACTAATTTTGTGCACCGGGCCTCTAGTGTACATATAAAAGAAACGTGTCTTAGGAACAATCTTGGAAATGTTTGACTAGTAGAGAGAAGTAATTGCCTAATGGAATTTTTTTAAATGCCACTAGGTCTGTCATATCCTTTAGAAACAGTTTTATTTTCAACTCTGAATGTCTGAATGTCAGGGTTTGAAAAGTAAGTGCCTTTAATGCCTTTTTAAGTTAAGGGTTAGATCAGTTATACACCTAGGGCAGTGGTCGGCAAACTGCGGCTCGGCTCGCGAGCCACATGCGGCTCGTGAGTCACGGTTTGCCGCTCTATTGACTAATGAGTTTGCCAACCACTGCTAAGGCATTACCCTTACCCAGAAATTTTGACTTCAGGTTAAAGACATTAGTACATTATTAAAATGTTTTTTAAGTGTTTTTCCCTAGCAGTGGTCGGCAAACTCATTAGTCAACAGAGTGGCAAACCGCAGCTCACGAGCCGCATGTGGCTCGCTATCCGCAGTTTGCCGACTACTGACCTAGGGCATGAGTTGTCTCTATCATACTGACATCAGAGATCAACCTGCTTTTCCTGATCCAGTGCATCCCAGGGCCACATGTTCCATGTTTGTACAGCTCTGAGTGTTGGGAATTTTCCATTGAAGTATGCCTCCTTCTCTAGGTTCTTTACTTATATTAAATAGATTATCATCTGGTTACAGCTGCTGCTGAATATCCATCCTCTTTTTAATAGACATTAAGCTAAAGAAAAGTGTAATAACATGCACATCTCTGGTTTGTTGTATTGCAATATATATATGATATATATCATATGTATGTGTATATACACATATATACATCACATATATTTGCATATATATCACATATGAGATATATATATCTCCACCCTACTCTCGCAACATTTACTTTTATTTAACTTAGTTTTAAGAATGTGTATGTAGTAAGAGAAAATGTAAATGATCATCAGAGGAAGATGTCTTTATCACCTAATGTTTAATGGCCTTAAAACTTTCATTAGTGCTGCTGTTTACACTGTATATTGCTGAAAACTACCAACTTAAGATATCATTCAAGTCCAGAAAGAAACTCACTACAGACTGATTCATTTGCCTGTCAGCATAACTATTATTGCTCATCTCACATTCAGTTCATATAAGCATATCTCTAGTGACACATGATCTCGCTCATCTAGGGGAAATGATGAACAACATAGACTGATGAACAAGAACAGAACCAGAAGCAAGGAGGCATCGATCGGACTATCGGGCCTCAGAGGGAGGGTAGGGGAGGGTGGGGGTAGGGGGGAGAGATCAACCGAAGGACTTGTGTGCATGCATATGAGCCTAACCAATGGTTAAGTTCAACAGGGGGTGGGGGCATCCGTGGGGAGGGGTGTGGGATGGGAATGGGGGAATGAGGACAAATGTGTGACACCTTAATCAATAAAGAAATTTAAAAAAAAAAGATATCATTCAATTTTAACAGAAAACATTCCCATCTTATTTGCCTGGTGAGGTTCATTGTCTTCTTCTCTGGTATGCCTTTTATTCTTATATTGCTCTTTCTGATGGAGTTGGGTAGTTCTGATAGTTTTCTCCTCTCCTCTCCTCTCCTCTCCTCCCCTCCCCTCCCCTCCCCTCCCCTCCCCTCCTCTCTCTCTCTCTCTCTCTCTCTCTCTCTCTCTCTCTCTCTCTCTTATGCTCAAGTGTCTCCTTCCCTATGCATCATTTCTAGATTTCTATCTTCGATACCACTAATCCTTTCCTCTTTCTGGTCCACTCTATTTCCTATACTCCCTAATACTAATTCTTGATATCTTATATGGAGTTCTTCATCTCCAGAATTTGTTTGGTTCTTTTTTAAAGTTTTGATCTCTTTGGTAAAGTACTCATTTTGTTCATTGATTTGTTTCTGAATCATTAAACTGCCTATCTGTATCTTCTTGCAACTCATTGAGTTTTTTCAGAACTACAATCTTGAATTGTCTATAAATTAAATCACATTTCCATGTCTTTAAGTTCATTTTCTGGAAATATATTATTTTCTTTCTGAGCTGCCTCGCTCTCTTGGTTATTCACGGTATTTGATGGATTCCTTCTCTATCTATGCATCTATGGATGAGTGGCATTTCTCTAGTAGATTTATATGAAGTCTTTCTATTATTTCCTGGTAGGTAGTGTTGAGTCACATTTTTTAGCTCCTTTGCACTTCTCTAGTTTCTCAGGTCTCCATGAGGAGGTGGGAAATGGGAAGATGGATGATTCACCTGTGATCCAGTTGCCCTCGTTTCAGGGGACCAACCAACCCCTCAGGGAAAGGTGTTGGGCGATGGGACTTTAAATCTGTGAAATTCCAGTCCTGTCCCCACATCAGAGACTGCCATCAGCGTAGTCATATGAGTGGGGATGGGCTGGACTGGGGTAACCAGGCAACTCCTAAGTTGTTTTGCCCTCCTGGTCATGGTGACCACGGACCTTTGCAGAGTTCCCCCTGAGCCTCCAATCCTAGGACCAGTCACAGAGTGAGCCCTTTGCTCAGGCAAAAAGTGATTCTGTAGTAAGAGTTCTCAGTTCTGCAGATAATGTGCTCTGCAACCTGATACCAAGGGCACAGGGAGACAAGCTCTGGGAGGTTAAGGGGCAGCCAGGCTCCACGCTTTGTTTCTCTGTCTGAAATTTCACCACCAGGCAACCACAGCCACACTTCGGTGCAGCCATAGCTCATCCTGACCACTCCTATAAGAATGCCCATCAAATCTCTTTGCTCCTCCCTGCTGAAGGAGTGCCAGCCGCACCTGATTCCTCCAGGCTGAGCACTGCCATGAGCTCCCAGCTGTAGGGCTGCATCTGTGGTTCATCTCCCCAGTTTGCTCCCACTTGCCCACCTTTAGATGTTTCGATTATTCTTAACCTCACTCTGCCTAGTTTTCTAGTGTATAAAAAAGTAATGCTGCCCTAATTGGTTTGGCTCAGTGGGTAGAGCGTCGGCCTGCGGACTAAAGAGTCCCTGATTCAATTCCAGTCAAGGGCACATGCCCTGGTTGTGGGCTCGATCCCCAGTAGGGGGTGTGCAGGAGGCAGCCAATCAATGATTCTCTCTCATCATTGATGTTTCTATCTCTCTCTCCCTCTTCCTTCCTCTCTGAAATCAATAAAAATATATTTTTAAAAAATACAGTAAAAAAAAAAAAAAAAGTAGCCGAAACCGGTTTGGCTCAGTGGATAGAGCGTCAGCCTGCGGACTGAAGGGTCCCAGGTTCGATTCCAGTCGGGGGCATGTGCCTTGGTTGCGGGCATATCCCCAGTGAGGGTTGTGCAGGAGGGAGGTGATCGATGTTTCTCTCTCATCGATGTTTCTAACTCTCTATCCCTCTCCCTTCCTCTCTGTAAAAAAATCAATAAAATATATTTTTAAAAAAGAAGTAATGCTACTGATACCTAACTCGGGGTTATTAACAGTAGACAATATGCTAATACATGAAAAAATGTCACTCAGAATAATATCGGCATGTGGCAATCCCTCAGTAAATATTAGGTTATATTCTCCTTTAATTTACCCTATATTGATATTTTCCTTTGTGGTTTTCAAAGCATTTCTTTAAGTGCCATCACTTGTGATATAGGCATTTAGGAGTCCGTTTCTCTGCTTAAAATATGATGAAATATCACTTTGTGAGTATGTGTTCCGTTTCTTCTTCAAAAAGGGAGAAAGTATCTAAATCACTGGAGTTAAAGGTAAAGAATGATTGAAGAAGACTGCATGAGGGAAAAGTATTTGCATTTCATATTCAAGGGGGGTGGGGGGGAGCGGGGGAGGAGTCAAGGATAAACCCAACTCACAATAAAGAAAGCATGTCTGCTTCCCAGAAGAAACGATACAGAAAATCTCCCAGAGACCCACTCCTAGCAAGTTGGACAAAAGCCTATGCATGCCATAGGTAGAGTCTCTAGTCATAAAACAGCCCAGTGCAAAGGGGAAAAAAGGGAAGGTCTCTGAAGCCACATTGCCAAGGTACCTACTGGTTAAGCTTGCTCTCTTTGGGCAGGTTACTTATGGTTGTTTATTTTCTTTCTTCTGTATTCTACTTCCTTTATCTACATAGTGAGAGAATACATTTCTCTGAGAATTAAGTAAACATTTGTAAAGTGTGTAGAATAGCAGCTGGCATGTCATAAGCACTACTTCTGTTTTTGTTAAAGTGAAGAGGAAACTGGTAAAATAAAAGTGTTGGGATTCCTTTTCAGTTTATTTTACCATTTGGGCCAGGGAATGTGGACCTGTAGGCAACTGAGAGATCTTTGGACACACACACAAAAAAAGTCACAATAACTAGTGTGACTGAACATACTTTTGTAGCATGTATTAGACAATACAGATTCCCACACTTGACTCCTCAGATGTTCTAATTTAGAAAAATTAGAAATTCAGGAATCTGCATACTAGCAAACACTAAATAGTTTTCACCCAGGAAGTAGATCTGACGATATGTTGAGAAAACTTGCAGTGAAATAGTGTGAACCGAGTTGGACAAGTTTAAGACCCTGTTGTTATTGTCTCCTCTCCTTCACGGCACCTGGGGTTTACTTTTCCCACAGGAAAGTTGAGAACTGAAACATTCTGGCTCCTATGGAAAACACCTCCCCTTTCCCTCTTAATGTAATCAAGAGGCTTTCAACTCTGGATTTTTGCCAGCTGTGTTTAGCAGAGGGGAAATCTGACCATGAGTAAAATCGAGAAATACTTAGGAAGGAGGTATCCCTCTTCCGCTCAGACTGAGAAATACAGGTGATGTGGAAAGCGGCTTTAAAGCTTCACCACCGATAGAGAGCAAAAGGAGGGACCACTGGGTGTGCTGTGCGGAGATGGCAGCCCCTAAGTGAGCCACGCAGGCTGCCCACGCCCGGCCGAACCACACACAGCAGGCACTTCTTTGAAAGAGCTGCCGATTCCGAGTTTGGAAAATCTGCTTCTGTCTCTGTGGCACCTCCAGCCAACGAATTTTCGTAAAATCTCATAGCAAATATATTTGCTTCTTGAACAAAACTTCTGGAATTACTTGAAACATAGGCCAAACTTGTGGCATAAATTTATGTGAAGGGTCTTTGATGCCCATAGATATTATAAAACACCGGCAACATTAAAGTTTAACTGCCCATAGTATTTGGACACTTGTGTCCCAAAAATGTATCCACCTTCTCCATATGCTGAATCTGGAATTCAGTGCTTTTTTTTCATGATTCACTTCACATAGATTTCTTGTTGTGAGACCCCCATTAAAGGGGCTCATTTTTCTTTCCTCCAGGAAACTGTCATTTCCTACAATGACCAGTGTCCTAAGGACTTGTGTGGTGATCTGACGGATTTATCATCAACACAATGTGTCACGTGCAAATTATCAAGTCTCTGTGTGTTTGCATATAAATCATGATTCTTCCTAAACAAGCCCTTCCTCATTCCAAATGGACTTGAGATTTAATTCATTTCCTAGAGCCCCCCCCTCTCTCTCTTTCACTTTCTCTGCTCTTTCTCTTTTTATTCAGAATCTTTTGTTGATTTCACCACAAATGTATCACACCATTATTGCCATGAGCCACGTCCTATTGTAGAGAATGGAACTTACATTTACAAGTTCATATTCCAAAGTCACTTCTTCCTAGGATAATTAGATCATTCATTGGTGCGTTAGCTTCTTGAGACCCCCAGCCCTTCTTCCCCTGTCAATTTCCTGTCTGATTAGTGTTGTTATAGTGTCAAAACCAAAACTGGTTCCTGTTCATTTCTGCCTGTCAAAATCCTACCCATCCTATAATGCTATCTCAATTGCCATATTTTTTATTCTTTAACTTGGATCACTAGCAAATTGTGCTCTTTCTCACTGCACTCAAACAATTAAACTATTGTTACTTCATTATTGTCTACTAAAAATATGTAATCATCCATATTCTTTTGTTAACTCTTCTGTATTGAATTATTTTCTATGTATGAAATTATTTATTATTCTATTTTTCCCCAGTTTTGTCTATGTGCATGGATAAACAGTAAGTATATGCTTATCGACATAGTTTCTACTTATACTCATAAGTCCTATTATTTTATTTGTAGTAACTTTAGTTGTGCCCTCTAAAAGAGAAAGATATTTTGTACTTGAAATAATACATATGTAAAATATGAAATATATAAAGTATGAAATAAATAACTAATAATATAGAAAGTTAATTTTAAAATACCCTTTATTATTAAGAGTAGCTATCCAATCATCCTGAACCTCCATTAACAAAATGTATTCCACTTCTGTGAATAAATTAAAACAATCTCTCAGTTTACAGTAGTATTAGCATGTGATTTCACAGTTTCATACTTTCTACTGTTAACAGTGAAATGTGAATTGTGGAAGGAAAAGATTCCCAGTGTTGTTACATACTAATGACACTTGATTTCAGTCCCCATTTAGCCATGTACCTGGTATGCAACCTTGGGCAAGTCACTTAACCTCTTTGTGCCTAAATGTCTTTTTGGTACAAAGAGGATAAATAAATTCTGGCTCATGAGAATAGGTTTACTGTTAAGCGTTTTAATTTATGTAAAACACTTAAACACTGCATGGTGTTCTTAGAGACTGATGTTAGCTCGTTACCAAAGGCTTACTCAATGCCAGTCATTGGCCCAAATACAAACATGAATGTTCCAACAGTTCTGAAAGAGGTATTGGTTATGTGATAGGAGCTCAAATGCCCCTTCGGCTACCGGGGAGACTGTGAGACTTCAGTTCTTGTCTTCTTGCAGGAAAGATTTCAATCAAGACATAAAATGCAGCAAAGCAAGCAAGAATTTATTGGCTGCAGCAAAACACACTTGGGATATGGTATTTGGACACTTATGTCACAAAAAATGTGTTCCTAAGAAAGGCATAGAAGAAGCAACAGGAGACCCTCGGCTGGGCTTCTTTGGCTCACTGGGAAGTCGGAGAGAAGGGGGCCTTGGAGACAGGTTCAGGGGGTTAGACTGGGACAAGCTGCTACCACCCATTGCTCCTCTGGCTGCAAGTCTCCCGGGGGTCCCATAGAGGGGATAAGGGGAAAGGGAATGGGGAGGGTGTGCTCCCCTGGGGGAGAGTGCACTGGGTCCTTCATCCCGAGTGTATTTAATCTCTCTCTCTTGCAGGTGGAAATCTTAGGGGAGGACCCACGGGAGTGTCTCAATAGAATATTCATCAGCTTTCCAGGGGTGCTCCTTCAGGGTCCTGGTCTCCACTGATTGGTCAGCACCAGGGCAGGGGGTCATTAGTCAATGCAGCTGTTCCTGAGGCAGCCACACTGTCACTTGTCTGGTTTTGCTGCATTTCTGGGCCTGGAACTGAAATACAACCGCAGCCTAGATGTTATCTCTAGGGAGAAAAAGGTCAGGGGGGTCTAAACCACAAGACTAGGGATATGAAAAATCAGGGGGTCCAAACCGCATGACCAGTGATATGCTAGGGGAGGCAAGGTTCTTATCTTCCCAGTTTTGCCCCTTGCTAGGTATCCAGGGCTTTCTGCTCTAGTTTCTTCGGTACCTGGCCCATCGTCCTTGATCTGCTCATGCCTGTCTAACTGCCTATAACAATTCTTTTTCTCACTCATTTATTCAACAGGTATTTTTGAGCTGCTACTATGTGCCTGGTGGTGTCATAAGGTATAAAGTTGTCAGGTGAATCTCCTGTCATTATGCAACTTACATTCTAGAGGTGGGGGCAGAGATAAATGACTGTATCGATAAGGTAGTCCCCTGATGTTGGGTAAAGAAACACTGAACACAACCAAAGGAATAAAAGGTGACCACCGGCATCCTGTAGACTGGGGAAGCCCCTAATTTGAAATTTTGATAATGACAAGGAGACAGTCGTGAGGAGATTTAGGTTTACGTTTTTCTAGGGAGGAGAAACAACAAATGCAAAAATCACAAAAAGGAAATAAAAACCTTGCTGTGTTTGAGAATCAGAGAGATCCATGGGCTGCAGTTCGGTGTGTGAGCGGCAGGAGGAGGAGGAGGAGTCAGGGGCCGTCTCTGTACTGCCTTCAGGCTGTAGAAAAAAAGTTTGGATTTTATTTTAAGGCAATGGAATGCCGCTGAAGGGTTTTTAAAATAGAAAAACATAATCTGATTTTTGTGGTAAAATTTCACACTGCCTGCTGTGTGGAAAATGGATTATAGGAGTGGAAATGAAAAGGCAAAGACAAGCGTTAAGAAGCAGTTTCAATATCTACATATAACAGAATGGCAGCTTGGTTAGAAAGTCAGAGGATATATTTGGGAACATCGATTTACTTAGAAATTTCACTCCACAGGAAAATCTCGTCCTTAGTAATTTAATTAGTGCATGATGCTAATTAATGCATTACAACATGGTCCTACTGCACAGAATGAAAGTTTAGAAGGATGAGCAGGGTATAAAATAACATTTGACAACTGGTATTCATATGTCAGACGATAGCTGTATGGCACCCTGTCAAATATCTGAGATTTGAATGGTATAACATACAGTTATTTTATATGCGTTTTTTTCTCACATAGATTGACTTATTTTAGTACATGAGTGGCAGCTGAAGCCAGCTTGAAAGCTGCCACAATCCTGGAAGAATGGAAAAGCAGAACTTTTGGAAAATAAACTGAAATGTTTTGACTACTCTCACAGTTGTTAGAAAGTTGCAGGGGAAGAAAACAGCCCACTTCTGATAGGAAAAATGGTTTAGTTACTGTTGTTTAAATTACAAATCTCCAAGTGATATGCATTAAAATCCTGATGGTTATATTTATTTGGATATAGCATTACTAACAGCAATTGTCATTATTGTAGGTGGGAAAAAATACTCACCCATATGGTACCTAAGAAAAAACAGAATTGCTAGTTCTGACTGTTTTCATAGACATTTATTAAATACCAGTGTTAGGTAGAACCTTAGACCTGAGCGGCTGGGGCGGGCCTGCCCGGGTCCGAGGGGTGGGACCAGCGTTGCGCTCAGACCGCCTCTCCAGGGGCGGCCCAGCAGGCAGGTGGGGAGGCAGCCGGCTCTCGCGCAGGCTCAGAGGAAAACCTGACCTCAGTGCGACCTGACTAGGGCCCTGGACTAATTATAATAAAATTTGCATTTTGGTTGTGACCCCGCCCCCCATGGGTTTTTCTGCATACATTCTGGGTCAGGGCATGCCCAGAAGGAAGGTAGTTTCTGCCAATCATCCCTGAATGCAAATGAGGCTCCACCCAGAAAATCCCTCTTTTAAGCCCAGGAGGTGGGGGCCATGCTCTTCCCCGCAGGCTCTCCCTCCAAGTAGCATGTTCCCTTCCCCCTTCCCTTCCCCACCGAGATGTATCCCTCAACCTCTAGGGGACCCCAGGAGACTTGCAACCAGGGCAGATGAGCAGCTGCAGCTGGTCCCGGGCTAACCCCCTGAACCTGTCCCCAAGGCCCCTTTTCTCTGGCTTCCCCCTGAGCTAAAGCAGCCCGGTCTCTCTCGGGGTCTCTCTCTCTCTCTCTCTCTCTTAACTGGCCTGCTCTTCGTTTGGAATATATCTTCAATAAACTGCATTTTGCTTTACTTTTATTTTCGTTGAGCTTAAAATCTTTTCTGTGTTAATGAAAAGGTTGAGGTCCCAGCTGGTAACCTCAATCAGTAACACAAGCACTTGACTGTGCTCTCAAGGATTTTACAATTGTCTGAGAGGACCAGGCATTAACAGAATTATTTGAATATAATATGGAAAGTAGTTTAAAAAAAATAGGGCACAAAGAGTACTCCATAATCCAGCGATAATACAAATGTTCCAACCACCACATTCAGAGGGGACTTGGTAGAAGAGATGGTGGCTATGGTGACTCTTAAAGAAATGAGCAAGAGTGTAGGAGGTAAAGAAAAGTATAAGGGCTTTCCAGGCAAGGAAGTAGCATGAGTAATACAATGGTGACCTAGAAAATATGATGAATGAAACAAAATGGCAACTAATTCTATATTATGAGAGCATGGTGGGGTGCTGTGAGATTTGATTCTATGAAAGTATTTAAGGAAGAACTTGTATTCAGTAACTTTAATCTATATGTGATAGGGAGTCTCTGAAGAGTTATAAGCAGGTGAGGTCTCAAGGATACTTTAATATCTACCAAAAATGAAAAATGAAAAATTCAGATTATCACTCAGCAGTTATTAACGATTAAGTGATTGATTTAACATTAATAATGGCTGTATCTACACAAAACTTGGAATATATATATTAAACAATAATGACTGAAATATATGTGCTAGCATATATAAAACTACATATATGTATACATATATACAGATACATACAAAACATTTATTAAGATTATAAATTGATTCTAAACTGCCCCAAATTCCTTACATATCGCATTATGTCCCAATATAACATTGTAGTTGATGGTCTTTTTTTTATTATTTATAGCTGCCAAAGCTGTTTCTTAACTATGTATAAACTATAGCTAAGTGTTATTAGCTACAAAATTCTAGAGATAGGACTTCTGCTCTAAATCCACTCTTTCTCAATCTAGCATTTGGAGCTCTATACCTTATTAATTTACCAGACATTTAATAGACGATACTTAGTGTGTTAGTTTGCTAGGGTTTCTGTAACAAAGTACCATCAACTGGCTGGGTCTGTCAATGAAAAATTGCATCAGACAGAGTTAAATAGGCAAGTAAGTCTTTATTCATGACTATTACAAGGGTGAGAGATTGAACTCAATTGTGTTGAAACAAAAGGCTGGAGAGTTTTTCAGCACTAGGGTGCGCTAGAGGGGAAAAAATGGAGGTAAAAAGAGGGTAGGTGGGTCAGTGTGAGGACATCACTGTTTGCCAGTGGATGCTTATTGAATGATGTCAGGCTCTGTTCTCCTGGGGATATGGGATCCTGCCTTTCTTGATGCTTGCATTTCAAAGAGAGGACTGCCAGGTTCACCCACAGAAGCAATTTCAAATATCATTGCAAAACAAACTCTTTAATTTACCATGGGAAACCTGAGATTTAGTGAGGTCAAAATGACTTGTCCCCTTGCTGGTTGGTTCTGCCCTTTTTTCCTTAAGCTGTAGAGTATAAAAAAGGCACAGTGAAACAAATAACTACTGTGCTTGATTCCCTTTCAAACTTTAACAGTAGAGATATTTTTGAGAGAGAAGAACATTGGATTTCTAAAATGCAGAACTGAATTCAGGTTAAAAATTGCTGTAACTTGGCACATCACAATAAGACAAAACTCATGAACTGTAATAACTAAATACTTTTAACAAGCAAATGGCATAGTTTTGAAAACCTCACCAAGGTGCCACTCATCAATTATGTACTTACTCACAGCATTTATTCCCAGACATCACTTGTTGAGACAGCATCTCGAGACATGGGACCTTTACTTAAGAGTGTCACACTTCTCACTGGGCATTCTGATTTTCCATAACATACAAGAACTACAACCTTGCCCCAGCCAGTTTGGCTCAGTGGATAGAGATTCCGCCCACGGACAGAAGGGTCCTGGGTTCCATCCCAGTCAAGGGCACATACCTCAGATCTGAGATCAAAAATGTGGGTGTTTTGAGTCCGAGTTCTTGTCTTGCGAAAATCGAAGGATGAAGTCCGAGGACAAAAATGATTAATGGAACCAAAGTTCATTGGGAGAAGCCAGTCCTGGAAAAGGAGCAGCTGGGGTCCCAGGAGCAGGCCAGTGTCCGGAGCCTCCTTCCCATGTTCCAGTGGGGAGTAGTTCAGCTTCCAGGCGAATTAAAGTCCATGGGTCCAAGTGTGGAGGCCCACATGGCCTTGCCCACGTGGTTGCGGGGACGTGCTCCTCCCGCAGGACCACCGGTGTCCAGGGGCGCTGAGCCAGGGGAGAAGGAGGGGGAGCGCGCGCGCTTTTTTGTGTGGATGCTGCCTCACTGCCTTGTGATTGGTTAGCTGCAGGCTGTCTGTCTTAGCAATATCCATACATCTTAAAGTTCACGCCTCTGCCGCTCACCCTTCCTTCCCACCCAGGTTGGGGTGCCTTAGTAACGCCGCCCCGCTGGGTTCCTGGTTTCACTTCCTCCTCCCAAGGTCCCGCCCCTATTTACCTAACTTTTTTTCTTACTTTCCTGCCCTGGTCTGGGTATTGGTCTAGACTAGAGGCAACCAATCCATGTGTCTCTCTCACTTGGATTTCTTTCTCTTTCTCTCTTTCTCTCTCTCTCTCTCTCTCTCTCTCTCTCTCTCTCTCTCTCTCTCTCCCTCCCTCCCTCCCTCCCTCCCCCTCTCCCTTAAACTCTCTCTAAAAAAAATAATAAATGGAGACATATCCTCAGGTGAGGATTAATAACAACAACAATAAAGGACTTTGTCTTGAGAATTGAGTCAGTTCCCCCTCAAATCTTAAAAAACAACTACAACCTTGTTGAATTAGAATGGGGCTGCAGGGAATTTGTTGACTGGATTACATGAGAAAGTTAGTATATCAACTAGGCAACTTGTTCTTATTACACTAACAAGAAGGGTAAGACAATTTCACGGAGAATTTTCCTTTTATGAATATCTTGTAGTCTGACCTTAATCACATCTCTTGCTTTATCACCTTGTAATTGTTTACAACATTATGTGATTGAATCAGATAACAAACCATCGAGATGCCTTGTTAAGGACAGGAATCTCTGGTGTTGTGTATTTTTATGATTGAGCTGGTCGTAGGCTTTGCTACCGTGTAAATGTTGATGTCTACATATGGGAACACATCATCCTATTATGATAGCCAAATATACCTTTTGGTTTCCTGATTCTCTTCCTTTGCTCCAGTTATTCTTTCTGCTTTGATAGGACTGTTATCCTTCTCAATCATGCTTCACTAGATGAACTAATTATTTAGCCCATTAATATTTCCCTAAGGAGCATATCATTTGTTGAATAAACAGATGAAAAATAGAATTGTTTTCTTTCTCTCATATATCATAAACCAGTAAGAATTGATGCTGTAACTGATGGAACTATATATTTCTGTTCAAAATTGATATTATATGATGGGAGGTAGATACTCTTCATTTTTAACTACGTTCATTTTTACTTTCCACTATTTAGTACACACATAAAGAGGTACCTTCTGTCAATTCAGACTCAAGTCCTCTCTGATTTTATCATTTGATTTAAGTCTTCTAATTATTAAATTGAATGTTTTTAAAAATATACTTTGAGTGTTTATATGTGTATACGAGAGAAAGCAGGTATATGTTCTCCAAAAAGTATTAATTTATATGCTATAGTACAGAGCTAAATTCACACAAATTTGCTATAGGTCAACATAACATTCTCATGTGAAAGGAATAGCTAGCTTCAGTAACAACTAAATTAACCTTTTTCTCCTTACAAAGACTATATCTATATCTATTTGTGTAAGTATAGCTATAGATATAGTTATGTAAATAAAATTAAATTATGTAATTGAGTATTTCTTTAACCTATGAAATATATTACTACTAAAAGCAAAACAAAGAACTTCATATCTGTACTGCTAGAGTTTGAGGTGTCAGATAGATTATAACTGAATGTGCTTCCTTTTTAGTTATTTACAACAAAATAAACAAGCAAATATTAAAAATGGATTCACTGAATGTAAATTTAATATTATACATTTTATCTTTATGGATCTGCTACCACTAATCATATCATCAATGATATGGTGTAGCATGAGTTCGGTGTCTAGATTTCATTACCTACAACACTATTTCATATTGATATATTACATTGTCTATGCCTGAGGCACTTTTTATTTTCATAACACTTCTACTTAAGCCATTCTGTTTTTAAAAAAACAGATACTACCTCTGCATTTTACAGTACAATGTAATTTCTTTTACTTTTGCATATTCTTTAGGAAATTCAATTAGCAGTTTGCTGTTTATATTATCATAGTGTTATCAAAATCTTTATTAAATGTGAATATATTAACTTTTTCAATGACAAAAATATTTTGTCTTACATTGGGTATAATAGAATGCATTTCCCAGAAGGCTTGAAATAAAAACTTTTATTTTGCCACATTTCAACTTGACATTGTGGACAAAAGGGACCAGATGCTAACCTGACAAGCTCAGGGGAGGCCTGCATGGCAGTCTTGCAAACTCAGAGACTTAAAGTAACCACAAAGGATGGTCTGAAATTAAACTTTAAAAGCAGTTATGGTGGGCAGTTATGTCCTAGGCTGGTATCTTCACTGACAAGGTCAGTCTTTACCTTAACTGAGCCTATCTGTCTTTTTGCATCTATGATAACATACCCTTGAAATGTCTGGGTAACTTGTAACTTCCCTTTTTCTGGAGCCCCTGGGACACAACCAAATGTGCTGGGTGCCAGGACAGATACCACAGATTCCTTCATTATCATGTTAATTGTTCCTGCACCCCCCCTAAGTATGTGTCTATCATTTTACTTTTTATCCAATCCCAGGGGTTTCCCCACTTTGCTTTCTCCCACCTCTCTAGTCTGTCACCAATGGATTTCATGTAACCCACCTACGTCCCTTCCTTTGATTTCAATGTATAAATACAGATGTAACCCTCCATTCTCAGGAGCATTATCTCAATTTGTTGAGGTTCTGCTTCCTGGCATATGTCGACAGTTTGGCTCAAATAAATTCACAAAAATTCTTTACAGGTTTCAATGGTTTTTACATTAACAACATCATGTTAGCTGTTGATTAATTATATTTGAGTCAAATATTGTGGTTTGTCAATTTTTATGATGGTCAGCCTACTTTTAGATTATTTCTTCCATGTTTCTAACTACAAGTAGAGGGTCTCCTTACATTTTCTATTATGAAAACACTAGTGGCCCGGTGCCTGAAATTCATGTGGGGTGGTGGGGGTCCCTCAGCCCAGCCTGGGACCCCTCAGGAGATGTCTGGGACCCCTCAGGGGATGTTGGACATCCTTCTCGAAATCCAGGACTGCTGGCTCCCAACCGCTCACCTGCCTGCCTGCCTGATCGCCCCTAACCACTCTGCCTGCTGACCTTCTTGCCCGCAACTGCCCCCCCTTGCTGGCCTGATTGCCCCCAACTGCTGCCCCTGCCAGCCTGCTTGCCCCCAACTGTCCCCCCCTGCCAGCCTGCTCACCCCCAACTGCCTCCCCTCCTGGCCTGATCGCCCCTAACCGCCTCTGCCTTGGCCCCCCCACCATGGCTTTGTCTGGAAGGACGTCCGGAAGGTCTCCCGGAAGGTCTCCTGGTCTAATTAGCATATTACCCTTTTATTAGTGTAGATGTAAATATGTTTAATCAATCCATGATCAATTAAATGACTTTTTTGCCTGGGTTTGGTACTTGTCATATATACTTTATCCACAGTTAATATTTAGTTATCTACTCTGGTTAATAGACTGTATACTTATTAGTAGTGACTGCCTTATTCAACTTTGTATCTTCAGCAAAATTAGTTCAGTTCTTTTCATTTAGTAGATGCAAGTAATGTTTACAGAATTAAATTTAGTGAATGATCACAGCATCAAACAAATTTAAACTATAACTGTATCAAAATGTATATAGCATGTGTAAAACACTATAAAAAAGGTGGAGTATCAAAGTATACATTTCAAATTATTTTAGACAGGCCTTAAGAGAAGCAAGAAACTAAGAATGTCTGGAAGTATCACATCAGTGATGAGCAGCATGAAAGGTGGGTTATTAAATCACCCAATTTCCAGAAGTATACAAAAATAGTATTCCAAAGAATGAGTTGCTAAACAAAGAAGAGCAAAGACTAGAATGTAAATGCCATATGTCTTAAGAAAATCTTCACATAGAGTATTAACTTCCTTATGATTTGTTAGATATTAATCTTTAAAGAATAATCATATCTCAGGATTTTATATTCACTCAACAAAGGGTGGTAGATATCCTAAAACTTCTGACAAAAAAGGGGGAGGGGGGGTGACAAGAAGAAGAACATCAACAGAGTATGCAATAAAGTTCTTTTGGTTAAAAATAATTTTTACTTATAAGTTCAATATCTAAATAAAAGTTTGTTACTTCAAAAATGCTTTCATGCACCTTAATATATTAAGGTAGGAATTTTAATAAGAATATAAAGTCCAAACACAAAAAGTACTTTTCCTTGGGTATAGAAAATCTATTCCATGTATATTATTCTGTGTAGATAAACCTTCATAATTTATGTATTTGTACACCAATGACTAGGAAACTATATTTTTAGTGTGCTCCAGTGGTTTCAGGGTTCCAAGCAAGATTTAAAGCCTTATTGTTCCCAAATTAATCTTAATCTTTATAGGAACTCTCTTTAATGTGTAGTTCATAGTACCTTGAGAGGTAACTTTGCACTACTGTGTGAAATAATGGTCTACTGGGAAACTTTGTATAGCTACACCATATATATATGGTGGGTTATTAAATCACCCAATTTATGATTATACATGAATGAGCAATACAGTTTGAAGGTTTTTTTAAACTTTAAATGGTTTCATTCTTTATTGTTGTTGTTGTCATAGATAATGTTGTTTGTCACTAATGAGGCACAGAAAGCTAGGATGTCATCATAAAAAGCTTATATGGTTTTTCTGAACCCCCAAATAAGTCCCATAATAATATATCTATATAATAAAAGCCTAAGCGACCATTACAGTGGAAAGACCAGAACAACCAGTCGCTATGGTGTGCACTGACCACCAGGGGACAGACACTCAATGCAGGAGCTTCCCCCTGGTGGTCAGTGTGCTCCCACAGGGGCAGCGCCGCTCAGCCAGAAGCCGGGCTCACAGCCGGCAAGCGCAGCAGCGGTGGCGGGAGCCTCTCCCGCCTCTGCGGCAGCGCTAAGGAGCAGCAAGCCGACTCGTAAGGAGAAGCAAGTAGGCAGGCAGTAAGGAGTAAGGGGTCCCGGACTGCAAGAGGGCGCAGGCCAGGCTGAGGAACCCCCACCCCAGTGCATGAATTTCATGCACCGGGCCTCT
The DNA here is from genome assembly GCF_951640355.1 of Cnephaeus nilssonii. Lineage (NCBI taxonomy): Eukaryota > Metazoa > Chordata > Mammalia > Chiroptera > Vespertilionidae > Cnephaeus > Cnephaeus nilssonii. The sequence goes on along the minus strand of NC_137079.1, from coordinate 49,193,175 downwards.
AGTATATAGATTAGAAAGATAGATAGATAGATAGATAGATAGATAGATAGATAGATAGATAGATACATAGATAGATACATAGATACATAGATACATAGATAGATACATAGATACATAGATACATATAGATGTATATAGATAGATATCCAATACTTTTGTCTTAACATGTAGCAAATATTTAACTATAAAATTAATTTTATTTATAAAAATATTTTAAAATCCATATTTTGAATACTATAAATGAATAAGCAAAAAGGCAGAAAAACCTATAGAAAATTGAACAAAAAATTCAGATGGTATATCACAAGAGAATAAATGAAATACATTATAGAGATGGGCAGAAGTGATAAATAGGAATAGATGGGAAATATAAAATGACTAAATGCTATACATAAAAATTGTATCATTACTAATACATTGATAAATGTGAGTTAAAACAAGATGGTGCCTCAAAGCTATCAGTTCATAAAACTTTCTATGTTGGATAATACACATGTTGGTGATGGTATTGGAGGAATGGTACTAGTATCCTCTGCTGGTAAGCATTGGAACTGGTGCATATATTAAGGGAAGTAATCTGGTATTATTCAGTTGAACCAAAATGTGTTTATTATAAGGCTCCAGTTCCATCATTTGATTTATACTACAAGCATTTTTCACAAGTTCCATAATGAATAAGTTTCATAAACAACAAAAATTTTATAATAATGTTTGTATTGTAATCTAAATGTCCATTACTAATAAAATGGATACATAGCTAAATGTTTTAAAGAAAGGAAAAAAGAAAAGAGCATGCATGGTGAAAAGGTAGAAAATAGATGGTAGTTTATAACATGATATTATTATGAAAATTAAAAACAGACACATCAAATAATATTACATACTAGGTGGGCAAAAGGAGGTTTACAGTGTTTGAAACATCCAAATATGTAAGAATTTTTATGAGTTTATTTGAGCCAACTGACAACTATTGCTGGGAAGCAAAATCTCATTGGACTGAGAATATGCTCTAGAGTATTGCAGGTCTGACCTTTTTCTATACATTACAGTCAAAGGAGGAAGCCCAAAGGGGCTGCATGAAACCCACTGATGATAGATTAGGAAGGTGGGAGGAAGCAAAGGAGGAAATCTCTGGGACTGGATAAAAAGTAAAAAGAATAGACATGCATTTCTTTTACATAAGTAAGTCTAGGATAGTTAACATTTAACTTTATAACAATAGCAATGAAGGGCTCTGTGGTCTCCTGCTCTGGTGGGAAATTGTGCCCTGAGGGGGTCTGGAAAAAGAAAATTACCCTGATATCCCAAAGGTATGTTATCATAGATGCAAAAAGACAATAAACAGGTCCAGTTAAGGAAAAGATTGACCTTTGTCAGGGAAGATACTGTCCTAGGACATAACTACCCAACATGACTCTTATCTTTGGGAAGTTTTCATTTCAGACCATCCTATGTGGTCTGAAATGAAAACTTAGTTCTCCGAGATTGTAAGGACCACCATGCAGGCCTCCCCTGAGCATGTGAGGTTTAGTCTGTGGCCCCATTTTCATCCACAACAGCTGTAATACAAATAAATAACATAAAATTTAATAAATAATAACACAAGAATAAACTCTGTGTTTCTCATACTCAAAACTATAAACCTACTTTTGCCCATCCCGTATTTAAGGCCACTTATATTTTATATTTTAATGAGCACATTAAAATATAGAATGAACTAAGGAGATCTGAAGAAAAGATTACTTTTTATTTATTAGTTTTATCATTTTTTAATTTTTAATTAGAGTTGACATACATTATTATATTAGTTTCAAGTATACACCCCATGATTAGAATTTCATGATTATCCCAATAAATCACCACCAATCTGACACCATATATAATTATTAGAATATTATTGACTATATTCCCTATGCTGTACTTTACATCTCTATGACTATTCTGTAACAACCAATTTTTCTTCTTAATCCCCTCACTTTTTTCACACATTTCCCCAACTCCCCCCTCATCTGGCAACTGTCCAAATGTTCTCTGTATCTATGAGCCTGTTTCTGTTCTGCTTGTCTGTTTATTTTGTTTTTTAGATTCAATTATTGATAGATATGTATTTATTGGCATTTTATTGTTCATATTTTTTATCTTTTCTTTTTCTTCTTCTGAAAGAAGACCCTTTAGAATTTCATGTAGTACTGGTTTGGTGGTGATGAACTCCATTAGCTTTTTCTTGTCTAGGAAGCTCTTCATCTGTCCTTGGATTCTCAATGATAACATTGCTGGATAGAGTAATCTTGGCCTTGGGCCTTGCTTTTCATCACTTTGAATATTTCTTGCCACTGCTTCTGGCCTGCAAAGTTCCTGTTGAGAAATCAGCTGACAGTCTTATGGGAGCTCCCTTGTAGGTAAGATTGCTTTTAAGATTCTCTCTGTCTTTAACCTTTTGCATTGTAATTATGATGTATCTTGGTGTGGGCCTTTTTGTGTTCATCTTGCTTGGGACTTTCTGCACTTCCTGGATTTGTATGTCTATCACCTTCACCAAGTTAGGGAAATTTACTGTCATTATTTTTCAAATAGGTTTTTAATTTCTTGGTCTCTTTCTAATGTGAATGTTGGTATGCTTAAAGTTGTCCCAAAGGCTCCTTACACTATCTTCATTTTTGTGGATTCTATTTTTTAAATTTTTTTTATTGTTTAAAGTATTACATATAGTAGTACATATATCTCCTTCCCCCCCCCATTAATCTTCCCCCAGCCTCCCCTACCCCCTGTCGCATGCCCTCATCCCACCCTCTCCCACCGCCCAGTGTCTTGTGTCCATTGGTTGTGCTTATATGCATGTATACAAGTCCTTTGGTTGATCTCTTTCCCCCGCCTCCCCAACACTCCCCAGCCTTCCCACTGTAATTTGACAGTCTGTTCGATGCTTTACTGCCTCTGTATCTATCTTTTTGTTCATCATGTTATAATGTTCTTTATTTTCCATAAATGAGTGAGATCATGTGGTATTTTTCTTTCATTAACTGGCTTATTTCATTTAACATAATGTTCTCCAGATCCATCAATGCTGCTGCAAATGGTAAGAATTCCTTCTTTTTTATAGCAGCGTAGTAATCCATTGTGTAGATGTACCACAGTTTTCTAATACACTCATCTACTGATGGGTATTTAGGCTGTTTCCAAATCTTAGCTATTGTGAATTGTGCTGCTATGAACATAGGGGTGCATATATCCTTTCTGATTGGTGTTTCTAGTTTCTTGGGATATATTCCTAGAAGTGGGATTACTGGGTCAAATGGGAGTTCCATTTTTAATTTTTTGAGGAAACTCCATACTGTTCTCCACAGTGGCTGCACCAGTCTGCATTCCCACCAGCAGTGCACGAGGGTTCCTTTTTCTCTGCATCCTCGCCAGCACTTGTTGTTTGTTGATGATAGCCATTCTGATAGGTGTGAGATGGTACAGCATTGTCGTTTTGATTTGCATCTCTTGGATAATTAGTGACTTTGAGCATGTTTTCATATGTCTCTTGACATATGTCTTCTGTCTGTCTTCCTTCGGTCTTCTTTCAAAAAGTTTCTATTTAGGTCCGTTGCCCATTTTTTTTGGATCATTTATCTTCCTTTTATTAAGTTGTATGAGTTCCTTGTAAATGTTGGAGATTAAACCTTTATCAGTGATAATATTTGCAAATATGTTCTCCCATACAGTGGGCTTTCTTGTTGTTTTGTTGATGGTTTCTTTTGCTGTGCACATTTATTCACTGTTCTGATTAGGTGTTTTTGCTTCCTTTTATTCCAAATAGCTGATTTGATTCTCAGCTTCATCTACTCTACTGTTGAAACCCTTGTAAATTATTCTTCATTTCATTTAGTGTATCCTTTATTTCTGACTGGTCCTTTTTTATGCCATTGAGTTTCTCACTAGGATCATTAAATATCCTTATAACCAGTGTTTTGAATTCTGCAACTCTGCATCTAGTAGATTGCTTGTCTCCATTTGTTTGTTTGTTTTTCACTGTATGCAGGGTATGGCCGCACAATGACCTCTTTTTTTATTATTTTTTGACATATTTTATTGATTTCAGAGAGATACGGAGAGATAGAAACATCAATGATGAGAGACAATCATTGATCGGCTGCCTTCTGCACACCCCCTATTGGAAATGGAGCCCACAACCCAGGCATGTGCCCTTGACCAGAATTGAACCTGGATTCCTTCAGTCCGCAGGCTGACGCTCTCTCCACTGAGCCAAGCCAACTAGGTTGCTTGTCTCCATTTTTGTTTAGTCCTTTCTCTGGGATTTTGTTCTATTCTTTCATTTGGGACACGTTTCTTTGTCTGCTCATTTTAGCAGCTTCCCTGTGTTTGTTTCTAGATAGAATTGCTATGTCTCCCAGGCTTGGTATAGTGGCCTTATGTAGTAGGTGTCCTGTAGGGTTCAGTGGCACAGCCTCCCCAGTCACCAAAGATGGGCACTTGAGGTACACCCCCTGGGTAGGCTGTGTACACCCTCCTCTTGTAGTTGAACTTGATTGTTGTTGGCACATCCATGGGAGAAATTCCCCCCAGACTATGACCACTTACCTTGACCACCATGGAGGATCAGTTATGCAGGGGCCCACAACAGGGCTCTAGTGCCCACTGATCTACCCCTTGAGTGTGTTGCATATGGAGGTGGTTGGGTCATGGTACTTTGCCGAACTGAAGCTGTCCACTGGGTACGATGGCTCGGGGGCCTCCCAGGAGGTACGGACCAAGGTCAACCACCACTTGTATTCTGCCTGAGGCCATCTCACATGAGCTACAAATCACTATATAGATGCCTGCTACTTTTTCTGGGCTTAGAGGTGCCCAGGCAAAGCCAAGCTGTGAACTAGGGCTGGCTGCTGCCAGTGCCAGGCCTGGGGCCACTTAGTGAGAGGTACAGGGTTCCTGAGGCCAGGTGCTGCTTGTTTGAGAAGGTTTAGGAAAATCTGAAGCATGAGCCAAGACAGACCATATGAAAAAGTGACTGGAAGCAGCTTGAGTGGGCCCATAAGTTGTGGGAATCAACAGGGCTGGGCAAACAGTGTGAGCCAGGTTGATGGAGTCTCAGAAATGCTGCCTACCTGCCGTCTCTGTGGGGAGAGGGCTCATCAAAGGAGCAATGGCCTCTGCCAACACTCTGTCTGGAAGAAAGTTGTCTCTCCCCCCCCCCAATCCCCCCCCCCCCTCCCAGCTATTGCCCTGATGCTGGACAATTCAGCTCCTCCCCTCATGTCTCTGGTGCCTTTCAAGCTGCTGTCGCCCCCCCCCCCCGTTGGAGCTCATAAGAGTGTAGTCCAAGATAGTCCATGCATGGTCCCTGCCTCAAACTCGAGCTGACTTCCTTCTCCCTCAGCCTTAATCACTGCTGCTCTCTTCCTGGCACTGGAACCCTGGGCTGTGGGGCCTGGTGTTGGGTGAGGACCCCTCATTCGTCAGGGAGGACCTCCGCTGCTGAGATATCTCTCCTGATTTTTATCCACCCATTCCACATGTCTGTGTCTTCTACCAGTCTCAATATAGCTTTTTTTTTTCAATTCCCTCATTGCAAGACTTCCATTCAGTTTGATAAGAGGTGGTTTGATAAGATGGCTGTTCTGTAGTTTAGTTGTAATTTTAATGTGGTTGTGGGGGGAGGTGAGTACCATGCTTACTTATACCGCCATCTTGACAGAAGTGAGAAGTGTTACACTTAAATGAAAATTGTTGCAAACACATCAGGTAACAATAATCTATTATGTGAGGAATCTGTTTTGTGTTTGTTTTTCTTTTTCTTTGTGGATCTAAAATAAAAGTGGGATGAAAAATAAGAATTATTATTATAAGCACTATGAGTGAAAATATTGAAAATGCTCATTACACATAATAATATATAGAATTTACCCAAAGGAAAAATGAAAATGAGTTGAGTTTGAGAAATCTGCACAGAATACAGAGGATCAGTAAAAAATATAAATGTGCAATAAAATAATGAAGGTTATGAAAAAGGACAATCAATAGAAATCAAACATATGGGTAGCTGACATCCTCAACTTAGAGAGCAAAACAAGTGGCACAGAAAACCATTCAAAATTATAAGGAATGAAGGTTAAATCCGTAGAGTCACATGTATCACCATGTTTCAGGAAAATTTAATAAAGTCAAATCAAATCAAAATATATTGTGGTAATATACTAAATCTCAGAGAGGAAGAAAAAATATTAGGAATATCAGGGCAGGAAAAGAAAATTACCTAGAAGGAATAAAATTCAAAATATCCTCACAGCTCTTTACAGACATTTTCAATATCACACAATAAAAAATCATTCTGGAAAATATTTCCAAGGGAATAAGGAAAACCACCAAAAGACTACTTAAAGTAATGTAATTAAAAATTTATGCCTTTTATTAAAAGGTCACAACAAACACAGAAATGTAAATCATAAAAAGATATCACCAGGGTTCACAAATTACAGAACTAAGTATAATTATTATAATTCAATGAGTACTTATGTGTTGCAGATCATTACAGTACATGTATCAACAACAAATTTGCAATGTAAAAGTTAAATTTACAAAAGAATTGATACAATTTTAAATTATTTTGTGTTCTCACTTCTTATGCTCCTTGAATGTTTTGCTATTAAACTCTACCACGAGTTTAATTTGAACTGTGGATAAGTCAAGTTATGCTTACTAGGTTCTGCTGTGAATTCTGCCAGTTTGGTTACAAGAAGCACATTTCTGATAAATTTATTTGATACCACAATGTAGTTGGGAAGTATGATAGAGAAGGAGTCAAACTACTTATTGATCAAATATCAAAAGTGATATCAAATTTTTGTCCATCAGTGTGGAGCTTCATAACTTGAGAGATCAAGTATGTTTACCAACTGTCTTTTTATTCATTCACCATTATTATTATTATTATTATTATTATTATTTTAAATACTAGAGGCCCGGTGCATGACATTCATGCACTGGGGGGCAGGAGGAGCGGGGGAACCTCAGCCCAGCCTGCACCCTCTCGCAGTCCAGGACCCCTCGGGAGATGTCCTTAGTGCTGCCTCGGAGGCAGGAGAGGCGCTTGCCAGTTGTGAGCCTGGCTTCTGGCTGAGCAGTGCTCCCCCTGTGAGGCAGCTCCTTCATTGAGCGTCTTCCCCCTGGTGGTCAGTATGTGTCACAGCGACCGGTCATTCTGCTGTTCAGTCGATTTGCATATTAGCTTTTTATTATATAGGATATTTTTATTGATTTCATAGAGGAAGGGAGATAGAAACATCAATGATGAGAGAGAATCATTGATCGGCTGCCTCCTGCACGCTCCCTACTGGGGATCAAGCCCACAATCCGGGCATGTGCCCTTGACCGGAATTGAACCTGGGACCCTTTATTCCACAGGCCAATACTCTATCCACTGAGCCAAGCCAGCTAGGGATCACTATTACTTTTTGTTTTATTTTTAAATTACAGTTGACTTTCCATATTATTTTATATTAGTTTCAGGTGTACAGTAGAGGTTAGAAAATTATATAACTTACAAAGTGATCCCCCAATAATTCTTGTACCCACCTGGCACCATACATAGTGATTACAATATTATTGATTATATTCCCAATGCTGTACTTTGCATACACGTGACTATTTTGTGACTACCAATTTGTACTTCTTAATCTCTTTACTTTTTCACCCCATCCCCTAACCCCCCTCCTATCAGTCAAACCTCAGTCTCTTCTCTGTATCTATAAACCTGCTTTTATTTTGTTTGTTAGATTCCACATATAAAATCATATGCCATTTGTCTTTCTCTAGCTGACTTATTTCATTTAGCATAATATCCTCTAGATCCAGCTATATTGTCACACCATTTGTCCTTTCAATAAATGTGCTCAGGTCATTATTTTGTTCAGAAGAGTCCTAGACGAGGCTATTTAGTTATATTTATTAGACAATGTTGGTATATCAGGAACATAGGGATATAGATTGAGGGAGATAAATATGGAAAAACTTATGTCAGCTAAAGAGATTGATTTCAATTTTTTTAAATGAAGCTTTTGTTTGGGGTTTATGTTAACCACATTGCTATCTTTCTTTATAAGACACTTCGTTTGGAAATAATCTCAAATCTACAGGAGAGTTAAAAATTTAAAAATAAGATATCCCCTAAATTTTTACCAAAATTTATTTATTGATAAAATTTTATTATTTTCTGATTATTTGAGCACCTTTCCAACATTTGTCACTATTTGATAGCACAGTTTTATTTCATCCAATATGATTTATTGAAATAAAAATATAGAATGATTTCCTAGTACCAAACTGCTAAAAATACACTTTATCTGGTTTTGATTTGTGTTTAAAGTAAGTTACTAGTGTTTTCTCATATGTATGTCAAGTACATATGAGATTAGATTAAAACAGGAGGGTAATATTCCTGGTTTGTGAGGCAGAGCCACTTAACTATTCCCAGTAAGATAGTGATCTGTGAAAATGAGATAGTGTCTGTGTTACGTGAGTGATATTAAATCATGATAACAAAGAATTCGAGTCATGTAAAAGTTTAGCTTTAGAGAGTGATCTAAGCGAAAGGTGGATCGGGGAACTTGAGGGCCTCCTTCTGTCACAGAGGCCTCAAGTTAGCAACAACAGAATGACTAGATTACCTTTGCAAGAACTCTAGTGGAGAGGTGAGAAGCTGCATTACCCAGACCAGTGGTGGGCAAACTGCGGCTCGCGAGCCACATGCGGCTCTCTGGCCCCTTGAGTGTGGCTCTTCCACAAAATACCACGTGCGGGCACGCACGTAAAGTGCGATTGAAACTTCGTGGCCCATGCGCAGAAGTCGGTTTTCGGCTCTCAAAAGAAATTTCAATCGTTGTCCTGTTGATATTTGGCTCTGTTGACTAGTGAGTTTGCCGACCACTGACCCAGACCAATGTAAAACCAAAAGAGGATTCCATCCAAAGGGGTAGGACATTTTATGGCATTTTGTCTATTTAACTCTGTCCCTCCCAATGTGTGGTAAAACCAGAAGGAAACCTCCCACACTGCGTATCCTTTCTTAGAACTGAAAAAGAAAAAAAAAGAAAAAGAGTGGCCCATGAGTCCAATGTCCTGCCTAGTCCTGGGGCTTCCTGAAGAGCCGTTGTCCACCTCCTGAGACTGCGAGCACTGGCAGGACTAGAGGCAGGGTGTGAAGTCCTGGTAAACAAACCCCGTCATTGTAGTGCTAGGACTGCAGTTCCACAGGCAGACAGCAGGTGGAGCAAGACATGATGGACTTCTGAGAAGCATTGACAAATTGTTTAGGTAGTTTGAGCCAACTAAAAGCACATGTATATGCTCAGAGAAGATACAGAGTCCGAAAAAAAGATTTGAGAGGTCCTAGACCTGTAGCTAGGCTGATCAGTGGAGGTCTTCCCCTGCACTAAGACAATCCATAAATACCTAAAAGGTAGTGTTTTTTCAAATGCTGAAGTCTCAACAAAAACAAAACAAAGCATAAAAAAAGAGCCCTAACTGGTTTGGCTCAGTGAATGGAGCATCCACCCGTGGACTTAAGGGTTCCGGGTTGGATTCCAGTCAAGGGCATGTACCTTGGTTGCGGGCTCCATCCCCAGCAGGGGGAGTGCAGGAAGCAGCCAATTGATGATAATCTCTCATCAATGTTTCTAACTCTCATCTCTCTCCCTTCCTCTCTGTAAAATGTATTTAAAAAACAAAAAACAAATGTAGAAACATGACCAAATCAAAGGAACAAAATGAAAATCCAACCCTAGAAAAGAAATGCAAATCAATGGCCTACCTTACAAATAATTTAAAAGAACTATCATAATGATGCTTAATGAGCTAAAAGAGAACCCAGATAAACACACAAACAAAATTAGGAAAATGATGCATGAACAAAATGAAAATCTCATCAACATCATCATGAACAAAATGAAAATCTCATCAAAACATCATCTCATCATCATCTCATTGCCTAATGACTAACTACAATAGCTGATGTCTTTGGACGCCCAGGCCTGCACAAAGCTGCATTCCTCACCCCAGCCCCTTCCCCTATACTAGTATAATCCTGTCCCCTGCACCTAGCTGGGAGGCAGGATTTGATGCTTATAAGCGCCCTGTCTTCTTGGTTGGCTAGCCTTCTCAATAAACACCTAATGTGATTCAAACCTGCCTTCATTATTGGACACAGCGACAGGCAGCCAGCTTAACTAGGGGTTTCCCAGTAACGCTACAAAAAAAATTACCAAAAGAAATTCTGGTACTGAAAAACATTACTAGAAAAATGAAGTAGATGGTTTTTAATAGCAAACTTGCTCGGTCAGAAGAAAAAATAAATCGATGGATTGAATCAGTGAATCAAAATCAAATCAGTAAACTTGAAAATAGTTTTTTCCAAATTAGTCAGAGGAACAAAAGAAAAAAATGAAGAAGAGAGTCAAAGGAATTTATGGTAATTATAAAGTTGAGCAATATATGCTTTATTGTAATCCCACAAGAAGAGGCAGAGTTTATTTGAAGAAATAATGGCTGAAAACTTCCCAAATCTGAGGAAAGAAATGGGCATACAAATCAAGAAGCTCAATAAATCCCAACTACAATAAATCCAAAGAGACTCACATTAAAATATATTATAACCAAAGTATAGAAAGACAAAAGAGACAGCCTTGAAAGCAACAAGAGAAATGTGACTTGTCATCTACAAAGGAGCTTGCACATGATTGGCAGCAGATTTCTCAGCCAACATCTTTCAGGGCAGAGTGGAGTGGGATGGTATATTCAGAGTGCTTTAAGAAAAATCTATCAAGAATACTGTATCTTGCAAAAGTGTCCTTAAAAAAACTAAGGAGAAATTAACCTTTTGCACTCGGATGTCGAGTGTGACTCAACATGGTTAGCATCGGTAGCAGCTCTTTTTATACTCTTTGAATGTATCAATAATTTGAAATATAAAAAAATCCAAATAAATAAGTTTGTATGAAAAGAAACTCCAGTTTTTTATTCTACTGCCACGCTTTGTAAAATCTGGGGTATTTAAAAAATTAAATCCCGAGTAGAATAAAGGAATCGAGAAAAAAGCAAGCGAGTGCAAAGGGTTAAGACTTTACAAGAAGAACAAAAGATGATGGCGTTCAATATCACTAGACCTGCTCTGTAACAAATGTAAAAGGGAGTCCTTCAAGGTGAGAGAGCAAAGGATGCTAGACAGCAACATGAAACTACACTAAAAATTAAGGTTATCTGGTAAAAGTGAACTTATGGGCAAATACAGTAACCTAAATTAATGCAATTTTACTGCAAAAACTTACTTTTAATTCTTGTATAAAAGTTAAATGACTAAAACAAAAAAAACAATCTCTGTTGATGTAAGATATATAATTTATGACATCAGTAACAAAGTGGGAGCTTGAGCTCTATAGGAGTATAGGACTCAGGTTTATCTGTTATCAGTTTAAAATAGAATCTAAATATGTTTTTAAATAGAAAACTTTATTTTTATGTAACTGCAACAGTAACCACAAAGAAAATATCTATGGAACATACATAAAAGGAAATGAGAAGGCAGTTACAGCAGGTCACTACCTGCACACACACACACACACACACACACAATGAAGTCAGTAACAGAGGAAAGGAAGAACAAAAACCACAGTGCAGACCTAACCGGTTTGGCTCAGTGGATAGAGCGTAGGCCTGCAGATTGAAAGGTCCCAGGTTCGATTCCGGTCAAGGGCATGTACTTTGGTTGCAGGCACATCCCCAGTAGGGGGCGTGCAGGAGGCAGGTGATCGATGTTTCTCTCTCATTGATGTTTCTAACTATCCCTCCCCCTTCCTCTCTGTATAAAATCAATAAAATAGGGACCATTATCTCAACTCTTTGAGGTTCTGCTTCCTGGCATATGTCGACAGTTTGGCTCAAATAAAGTCACAAAAATTATTTTTTTAAATCAATAAAACATGTGTGTGTGTGTTTTTTAAAAAAAAAACACAGTGCATACAAAAGACAATGAATAAAATAGAAACAGTAAGCCCTTCTATACCAGTCATTACTTTAAATGTAAATGAATTAAAACTTCCCAATCAAAACACACAGTAACTGGTAACCCCGTGAGAGCAGAGGTGGCCAGTATACTAATACCAGACCACAGACTTTTCAATAAAACACTGTTACCAGAGGTAAGAAAGGCACTTCATAAAGACCCAGGATCAATTCACCAGGAAAAGGTAACAATTGCAAACAGCTCCACACCAAACACCAAGCTCCTACATACATGGAGGAGGTCAGTTTCGACAGAACTGACGCCTTAAAACAGAAAGCCATCAATCACAGCAGGGGTTTCAACAGTGGATCTAACCAGCAGGCAGGATATGAGGAAGGAGACAGGACTTGAACAATACTCTAGGAAAAAGCAGCAGGTACTCTCCACTTAACCGAATTAGTATTGAAACCAAAACGTGGGGTTCGAGTCCGGGTTCGCCGTCTCCCAACACCGAAGGACGGGTTCTCGGACAGACTCGGCGAGCGGACGCCCAGTGTCCGGAGAGAAGCCCGCCCTGGAGCAGGGGCGGCCGGGGTCCCGAGAGCAGGCCAGCGCCCAGGCGTCCCTCCCCGGGGGCAGGCCGGTGCAGCCCGGCGTCCAGGCGGACTAAAGTCTGTTCGTCCGTGTGCGGGGCCCACACGGCCCTCAGCCACGGGGCGCAGGGGAGCACCCCCCGCCAGGGAACCAGGGACCTAATCCGCAGGGCAGAGGGCCGGCGGAGGGGCGCGCGCTTTTTCGTACACATGCTTGCTAGTTTCTGGTTGGTCCTTTCAAAGAATTCCGTCTCCGTAACACCCTTGGGACTGGCTAACCCGCCTCACTGCCTTGTGGTTGGTTACCTGCAAGCTGCCTGTCTTAGCAACATGCATACATTTTAAAGTTCAAGTCTCCCGAGCGCGCCCTGCTCTTCCCACCCAGTTGGGAAACTCCGCCTCGTTGGGTTTCTGGGTTCTCCCCCCACCCCTCTCCCCTGCATGGTCCCGCCCCTATCTACCTAGCTTCCTTCTGCCTTCTCGGTCAGGCAAAGGATGGAGAGTAAATCCAACAGAAGTCCAGGAGTCGTCTAGCTCAGTGAAATATCTAGGGGTCCACTGGTGTGAAGCATAGGGAGACATCCCTTCTAAGGAGAAGGAAAACTGGTTGCATGTGGCCTCTTCGAAAAACCAAGAAAGAGGCACAATGCCTAGTGATCCTTTAGGGACGTTAAGAGATGTGGACGAAAAGGGGCCACATGCTAACCTGACTAGTTCAGGGAAGGCCTGCACGGTGGCCTTGCAAACTCAGAGACCTAAGGTAACTAAAAACGATGGTCTGAAATGAAAACTTTTTTTTTTTTTTAACTAAAAGCAGTTTATGGTGAGTAGGCATGTCCTAAGGCAGTGTTTTTCTCCAACAAAGGTTCATCTTCACCTTAAGTAAGTGTTGGTCATTTTGCATCTAGGATAACATGCCTAATTCACATGCCTTTGCAAAAACAAAGTAATTTCCTTTTTCGGGGGGAGCCTCAAAGTAAGGGTGCTACTCCTTGGAGACCACAAATCCCCTAATTGTGTTCATTGTTGACTGTTAACTATCCTGGACCCACCTAAATAAAAGAACTGTGTGTCTATCCTTTTACTCTTTCTCCAACCCCAGAAGTCCGCCCCACCCCCACCCCGACCCCCTTATACCCTCTCCCTTTGCTTTCTTTTTGTGAGTTTATTTGTTGGGAAGCAGAATCTCAAGGGGCTGAGATAATGCTCCTAAGAATGGCAGTTTTGCACCTTGTTTTATAGATTGCAATCAAAAGAGAAGAGGTAAGTGGGTTACATGAAATCCATTGGTGAGAGATTAGGGAGGCAGGAGAAAGCAAAGTGGGATGGGGGAGAGGAACCTCTGGGATTGGGTAAAAAGTAAAATGATAGACACATACTTCTTTTCCTTAGGTAGGTGCAGGATAGCTAACAGTCAACAATGAATAACTATAAGGAGATTTGCGATCTTCCTGGTGCTTTGAGGGGTCCGGAAAAAGGGAAATTACTTAGGCATTCCAATAGGTTATCATAGATGCAAAAAGACAATAGGCTCAGTTAAGGTAAAGATTGAACTTTGATAGGTGAAGATACTGGCCTAAGACATGACTACCCACCATAAACTGCTTTTTCATTTTAAAAGTTTTCATTTCAGACCATCGTTTGTGGTTACTGTAGGTCTCTGAGTTTGCAAAGCCGCCACACAGGCCTTCCCTGAGCTAGTCAGGATAGCATGTGGTCCCCTTTTCATCCGCATGTCACATGCTACAACATTGATAAAGCTTGACGACATTATGCTAAACAAAATAAGCCAGAAACAAAATGACAAATACTGCGTGATTCCTCTAAAATGCGGTATCTAAAGAAGTCAGAACATAGAAAATAGAAAAGATGAAATACTGCCATTTGCAACATGGATAGACCTTGAGAATATTGTGCTAAGTGAAATAAGTCAATCAGAAAAAGCTGAAAACCATATGATTACACTCATATGTGGGTTATAAAACTGAAACTCTTGGACACAAACAATAGTATGTGGGTTGAAGGGAGCCTAATATATGGTGATGGAAGATGATTTGACTTTGGGTGGTGGGCACACAGTGCAATATATAGATCTTGTACATATATATAGAAATGTACACTTGAAACCTATATGATCCTATTAACCAATGCCACCCCAATAAATTTAATAAAAAAAAAACAAAAAACCAGAAAGTAGAATAGTGGTTACTAGGGTCTGTGGAAGAGGAAAAAAAGAGTTGTTGCTTCATGGATTTAGAGTTTCATTTTCTTTTCAAGATTAAAAAGTTCTGGAGGTATGATTTCACAATGAAAATAATATTAACACCACTGAACTGTGCACTAAAAAAAATGGTAAACTTTATGATGTGTTTTCAGTACAATAAAAAATAATAAAATAAACTTTTTAAAAGTTCGGCTTTAGAAGATTAAGAATATGCTAATTCCCATTGATCATTTTACACAAGATGATTTTCAAGTTCTTACTAGGAAACCTTCCCTTTATTCATGCTAGTGATATATTAAATATAAAACAAGAAAAATTAAGAGAAAAACATTTTTTGAAATGATGGAAGTGTAACCAAGATCAAGGTGGTTAGTATAACTAATGCTGCATTTTTTCTGGATTCCAGATGTGAGAGCAGTGAAAAACTACCCGGAATTTAGCTTTGCAGTGTAAGAGAATTTAAAGTATCCTATATGAAGAAGTGGTTGTACCCAATTGGTGTGGCTCAGTGGTTGAACGGTGGGTGACCTATGAACCAGGAGGTCATGGGGTGTGCAGGAGGCAGCTGATTAATGATTCTCTCTCATTATTGATGTTTCTATCTTCCTCTCCCTCTTCCTCTCTGAAATATATATATATATATACATATATATATGTGTGTGTGTGTATATATATATATATAAAAGTGGTTGCAACTATATTCATCTCTCTATTTTTGGTGAACAAATGGACATGGCAGTGTCCCAATAACACTTATATTTTCTTTTTAAAATTTTAGTTTTCAACTACAGTTTATATTCAGTATTATTTTGTATTAGTTTCAGGTGTAAAGCACAGTGTGTATATGTTCACTTCTTAAGTCAGGGCCTGGGATGTAGTGTTCCCAGCTGAAAAATTAGCTGAAAATATGTAAGCCTTCTAGCTCCATGAGGACATGTGAAATATATTTTCTATAATTCCTTTTCCTGTAGATTCTATGTTGGGTTAGAAAAGAACTACATGCAATTTTGAAAGCAGAAGCCATTAGTTGTGGGATGCCATGACAATCAGATATATAGCTTTACAGGTGTCATTACTTCATCAAATGGAACACCTTTAAAAGATGAATTGTCTTTGCCGAGCTGTCCCCAAGCTCCCACTTCACAGTTCCACATGGTGGAACCGATGCAGGCTGCTTTTCAAATTTCCCAATAAGTTTTAGCTTCTCCACTGGGATCCTGTGTGTCAGGTTGAAGAGTTAGTGACTGATTCTCCCATCCTCTTCTTAGTCCTCTGCTAAATCTCCACTTAACTCATATTCTTCCATAGTCCATTACATTAATCCCTAATTTATTTTTTTAAAACCCATCATGCCTGTAATACTTACAGTGGCTTAAGTTTCCTGACCAAATCTAGTCTGATAAAATGTGTGTGTGTGTTTTCAAATATATGTACAGTTTTTCAAATATGTACTTTTGTAACCAGAACCTAGGTTCAACGGCCTGCCACCACAAAAAATAAAAAAATAAATAAAAATGGGTGAGACAGATGCTAGTGAAAAGGGAAAGAGGTTTATTTCAGTGCTGGCATCTCGAGAAGATGGGAGATTCTTGTCCAAAGCCCATCTCAGCATCTCAGTGCAGGCAGGGGCTTTTATAGGGAGGGAGAAGAAAAGCAGAACAAAGAGTAAGGGGGAGGGGCTGTGGGCTGCCAGGCAGTATCCTTGCTGGTCCCAATATGGGTTTTTAACGTCAGCATCCTGGAACTGGTCAGTGCCAGCCAATTCTTACAGGTGGTGATCCGTGTGAGACAAAGTCGTGGTCAAGGCTGTTTCTGTACAAGCAGGAACTGGGACTGCTGATGCCTACAAGGTGCTTATAAGGAAACTGTCAGCATGTGCCTTCCTTTTATCAGTTTGTTAGTACATTTTACTCTAATTCCACTTCACAGTTAGTCAGAGTAGTATGAAGTTTTTATTCCCTGTTACAATTACAACAATCCAATTATACATATGTAATTGACTTAAATTTATAAAGCAAACCTTAAAATTAGAAAAAATGTGAGAATATAGTTTAGAATTTAAAGCAGGTAATATACTTCAAACTGACACAGAAGCCACAACCTAGGAATGTACCCTGACTAGGAATCAACCCACCACCTTTTGGTGTATGGGATGACACTCCAACCAACGGAGCCACACCAAACTGGGCAGAATACATGTAGTTTTATATGAGAAAACTTTGCTATAAAATTATATTTCAGAGGCATCACCTCATACCTATCAGAATGGCTACCATCAACAAATGACAAGTGCTGGCAAGGATGTGGAGAAAAGGGACCCCTAGTACACTGCTGGTGGGAATGCAGACTGGTGCAACAACTACAGAAAACAGTATGGTATTTTCTCAAAAAATTAAACATGGACCTGCCATTTGACCCAGTGATCCCATTTCTAGGAATATATCCTAAGAAACCTGAGGCACCAATCAGAAAAAAATGTATCCACCCCTATGTTCATAGCATCGCAATTTACAATAGCTAAGATCTGGAAACAGCCCAAATGCCCATAGGTAGATAAGTGGATAAAAAAGCTTTGGTACAGCCCTGACCGGTTTGGCTCAGTGGATAGAGCATTGGACTGAAGGGTCCCAGGTTTGGTTCCGGTCAGGGGCATGTGTCTTGGTTGTGGGCACATCCCTGGTGGGAGGTGTGCAGGAGGCAGCTGATTGATGTTTCTCTCTCGTCGATGTTTCTAACTCTCTGTCCCTCTCCCTTCCTTTCTGTAAAAAATCAATAAAATATATATTTTTTAAAATAATAATAAAAAAATAAAAAAGCTGTGGTACATTTACACTATGGAATACTATGCAGCAGTAAAAAAGAAGAATCTTTCACCTTTTGAGACAGCATGAGGGGAGCTGGAGAGTATTATGCTAAGCAAAATAAGCCAGTCAGAGAAAGACAAGTATCATATGATCTCACGTATATGTGGAATCTAATGAACAAAATAAACTGATGAACAAAAAAGATCCAGCCCTGGCTGATTTGGCTCAGTGGCTAGAGCGTCGGCCTGCGGACTTAAGGGTCCCAGGTTCGATTCCGGTCAAGGGCATGTACCTTGGTTGCGGCACATCCCCAGTAGGGGGTATGCAGGAGGCAGCTGATCGATTCTAACTCTCTCTCCCTTTCTCTCTGTGAAAAAAATCAATAAAAAATATATATATAAAAAATAAAAATAAAAAAAAAGATCCAGAGACATAGAAGCATGGAACAGACTGTCAAATCTCAGAGAGAAGGTGGGGGAGGGTGGGTGGGTGGGAAGAGATCAACCAAAGAACTTATATGCATACATGCATAACCCATGGACACAGACAATAAGGTGGTGAAGGCCTGGGGTTGGGGATGGGAGCAAGCTAAAAGAGGTTAATGGGGGAAAATAGGAGCTTATGTAATACTTTCAACAATAAAATTTTTTTAAAATTATATTTCAATATCTATTGTGATATGCCATGCTTAAAAGATTTACAAAGGGTTTTGTGTGTGTGTGTGTATGTGTGTAAGACTAGAATCTATCTTAACTGTCTGGAGGTACAGATTTAGGAAAATAAAAAAAATATTTGTTTTAGAAAAACTTGTTTTTAGTTAGAAATTCCCAGCCCTGGCTGGTGTGGCTCAGTTGGTTGGAACGTCATCCCATACACCAAAAGGCTGCAGGTTCAATCTCGGTCAGGGCACATACCCAGGGTGCGATTTCAATCCCCGGTAAGGGTGTGTATGGGAGGAAACCAATCAATGATCTCTCTCACATAGATGTTTCTCTCTTCCTCTCCCTTCCTCTCTCTTTAAAATCAATAAAAACATATTCTCAAGTGAGGATTTAAAATATATATTTCCAGATCGGCAGTTAGGAAGGGAGTATATATCATTGAAAATAGATTCTGAGATTGTGAAAGGTTAACAACAGCAACAACAAAATTTAGTGCCCTGACCAATGTTGCTTAGTTGGTTGGAATGTTGTTCCATGCACTGAAGGGGTGTGGGTTCAATTCTAGTCAGGGCACATAACCAAGTTGTTGGTTATAACCTCAGTTGGGGTGCATACCGAATGATGTTTCTTCTCACATCCTTTCACATCAATGTTTTTTCTCTCTCTCTCCCTCTCACTTCCTCTCTTAAAAAAAAAATGTTTTTTAAGTAGTATTATAAAAATTGTGTAACTGTGTGCTGCTAATCTGTGGATTATTGGTGTAGTCTGAATCATAATGAGAAATTGCAGAGTCAAGAATTGACTGGTTTTGATCAGTGGATAGAGCATTGGCCTGTGGACTGAAAGATCCCAGGTTTGATTCCAGTCAGGGGCACATGCCCAGGTTTCGGGCTCAATCACCAGTAGGGGGTGTGCAGGAAGCAGCTGATCAATGATTCTCTCTCATCCTTGATATTTCTATCTCTCTCTCCCTCTCCCTTCCTCTCTGAAATCAATAAAAATTTAAAAATATATGTATTTTTAAAAAAGAAGAAAAGAGATAGCTGCTAGACCTGAGATCTTATGTTCATAAAGCACAGTTGTTATTTACATTCTGATAAGACAATCACATATAAAAGCAGCTTCAGGATTATTTTAAAAATAGAAACCTATATTAAACTAGATACTGAAGAGTCAACATGAATTGATATTATACTACTAGAGGCCTAGTGCAGGAATTCGTGCACCCGTGGGATCCCTTGACCTGGCCTGTGGGATCAGGCCAAAACCAGCTCTCCAATATCCCCTGAGGGGTCCCAGATTGTGAGAAGGTGCAGGCCAGGCCGAGAAACCCCACCAGTGCACAATCAGGGTTGGGGAGGGACACGGGAGGTTGGCCAGCCAGGGAGGGATGAAGGGAGAGCTCCAGGGCATGTCTGGCCCATCTCGCTCAGTCACTATTGGCCAGACCCCAGCAGCAAGCTAACCTACTGGTCAGAGCATCTGCCCTCTGGTGTTCAGTGCACATCATAGCAAGCAGTTGAGTGGCCTTAGCATATCATGCACATATTATGCTTTGATTGGTTGAACAGATGACCAGATGACCAGACACTTAACATATTAGGCTTTTATTATATAGGATTCCCAAACTTTAAAAGACATATTTACTTGTGAGCACAACTCAAATATCCTCTAGCAGATTCCAAGCTTAATTCAAGCTATAAAAATTCAGCTGGCTGAAAAACTAGACACCTTTGTTGAGGTAGAGCTCCAGATTCCTAGGAGATTGGAGATTTATTATAGTAGAAGCACTGGTAGGTCATGCCCAGTGAACTGCTGTCTGCCAGGAAGACAGAGGATTCTCTCCAGGAGCTGTGGGCTCCAGGATCTCAGTGAAGGATTTTCACCCAAGTTTAGGTCTGAGTTGTAATAAAAAGGGAAGATATTTGGTAGAAAATGTAGAATCCATTATGTTACCTATTGAGGTTACTGGCTGGGACCTCGATTTTTTGATCCACGCAGAAAAAATTTGAAGGTCAATGAAAACGAAAGTGAAGCAAAAAAAGGACTCATTCAAGACATGTTTCAAATGCGGAGCAGGCCAGTGAAGAGAGAGCATGGCCCCCAACTCCTGGGTTTAAAAGAGGGGTTTTTGCCGAAACCGGTTTGGCTCAGTGGATAGAACGTCGGTCTGCGGACTGGAAGGTCCCAGGTTCGATTCCGGTCAAGGGCATGTACATTGGTTGCGGGCACATCCCCCGGTGGGGGGTGTGCAGGAGGCAGCTGGTCGATGTCTCTCTCTCATCGATGTTTCTAGCTCTCTATCCCTCACCCTTCCTCTCTGTGAAAAATCAATAAAATATATATTAAAAAAAAATAAATAATAAATAAATAAATAAATAAAAGAGGGGTTTTCTGGGTGAAGCCTTTCATTTGCATTTAGGGATGATTGACAGAAACTATCTTTCTTCTGGGCATTCCCTTACCCAGAAAGTATACAGAAAAACCCACAAGGGACCAGTCAAAACCAAAATGCAAATTTTATTATAATTAGCCCAGAACCCTAGTAAGGTCTCTTTGTCATTGAGGTCATGCCAATTTCCTCTGAGCTGGTGTCCATAACTGGCTGACTCCAAACTTGCCTTTTGCTAGGCCACCCATAGAGAGGTGGTCTGAAGTAGATGTTGATCTGACCCCTGTTCAGGCCCCCAGGGTAGGCCCCACCCCAGCCGCTCAGGTCTAACTTCCTACCTAACAATTACACATGGAAGTAATATTGAAATGTCAGAGAGCTACGAGCCCGGAAGGGCCACTTAAGGTCAAGGTGTCCACACTGAAGGTCAAGAATTAAGGAAAATGAAGCCAGGGTCTGAAATCAGATTGGTCAGAAAAGAGAACATGTAAATCTTATAGAGTAAGAGAGCTATGAAAGAATATGGATGCAATAGTCAAAATTACTGCTAGAAGTCTGCCTCATCTAATAAAAGCTATTTCTTCAGAGCAAAAGGGCAATGAAAATAAAGTGGATCCAGACATTTTCTCCTTTTAGAAGACAGACCTGAGTTTTGGAAGCCAGAAGTTATTTAGGAGACGAATAACTATTAAGTTATTAACAACCAAATGTTCAGCCTGTTTCTTATTAGTCTTGGTTCAAATAGAATTTTCTTTATTGTCTTAGTAACTTAGATGATCTGAATTAAATCAATATCTATAGTAAATTGTTCATAGATATTGCGTATCTTTGAAATACTAAGTAAGTACTACTCCACTTGCTCCTACTTGATGTTGACTACTTAATACAAGCATATTTTAATGGACTATCATTCTCTAATACAAGATGCCATTGACTACAAGGGACTGTTTTATGGGATACTAATAGAAAACATTACATATACAATTTTGGAAAAAATTCTAACCACATTGCATGTTTATTTTACACTTATAGAAAGAACTCATTCACACTTATTTAGACCTAGATGTCATGTATCATTCTTATGTGTACATAAGGAAGTAAAATATAAATTAAGTAAATGGATTAAGGTGTGTCTAAAATTTCTTTTCACTCAGACTCAGCAGCGTTCACATTTTTCAATGAAATATCATCTTCAGGGACATCAAGAGAGTTGGTCTGCGACGTTTCTTAAAATGACACCTCACTATTGTCTTGGGATTTTATTCCCAGCTGTTAGCACCTATCCGGGAAGTGCCATTCTCATGCACACGCAGTAACAACACTTTCCACCTGCTGCCTGTCTGCAGTGATTGTGAGATGAGCCTAGGTTCCAGCCTACTTAACTGGCAAATTGGGGGGAAATGAACTAGAAATTCCTAGCCCAATAGTTTTCTCTCTTAGTTACCTGTTGCAGATCACACAGATTCCTCTCCTCATGTGAAAGGAGACCCCAAACTGGGAGTCCACAGTGGAGTTAGGGTATTATGAAGTCCACTTGCCTACAGATATATGCCATCTTCTGAAATTGATCTTCACATAAGATTTTATTTCCTAATAGGTTTAAAATATGATCACGAGAATATTTTCCTTTAATACAGATGAGAATAAATAAAATGTAAGTACCACTTTGAATGGTTTACAAGGCCATTGCCTGCAGGTTGCAGTTTTGAAAAGAGGATAATGTTCTATGTAAAGTGGACAGATTATTAGGTGGCAAGTATAAAACCCTGAAATGGGTGTTTTTAAATGTTGTGGTAACAATAGATTATTTGAATGGAAATTCATTTCAGGTGGTCAAACTTTTAATTCAGAGTCTGTAGTTCAATTCTTCAAACATAAGATATTTAATTGCCATTTATTGTTAGGCATTTGGGAATAAAATGTAAAGCAAAATAGACTTGAGAACAGTTCCCTTTCTAAGAGAAAACACACACAATTAAGCAATAGACATAAAATGCAGTATATTCTAATAGTAATAGGTTGCTATGGGACCATATACTGTTATAGCAATATCGCTCTGTCTTCAAATGCACAATATAAGAAGTGTCACTTTATTTTCTAAAATTAATTTAAGATTTTCTATAAGCTTTCAATGCCTCCAGGCCCTTCAGAAATGTTCTGTCATTAATTCTAGGGGTATTTGGTGTGGGTTTATACTCTGGTACAATCATTCAGTCAAAGAAGATTTCTTGAGTATCTATAATGAGCATTAGTACAGTTATTGCACCTTCTATAGCCCAAAGACATTTCAGAGAGGGAGAAGGAGAGACAAAAACATTAATTATGAGCTGAAACTGATTTGGCTCAGTGGATAGAGCGTCGGCCTTCCGGTCGGGGGCATGTGCCTTGGTTGCGGGCGCGTCCCCGGTGGGGGGTGTGCAGGAGGCAGCTGGTGGGTGTTTCTCTCTCATCAATGTTTCTGGCTCTCTATCCCTCTCCCTTCCTCTCTGTAAAACATCAATAAAATGAAATAAAAAACATTAATGATGAGAGAGTATCATTGATTGGCTACCTCCTGCATGCTCCCCACCAGGGACTGAGCCTGCAAACCAGGCCTATGCCCCCACCAGGAATTGAACCGGGACCTCCTGGTTCATAGGTCGATGCTCAACCACTGAGCCACACTGGCTGGGCACATAAACCATGTTGAGTGTTAGTTTTACTTGGGCAATAGCAAAACCAAATCCTGGTTCTGAAAGCTAAAACTCCTCTCATGACTCTCCCTTCCTGGTGAGTTTTTTTTATAATATAATTATTTGCAGGGCCCATTCCCTTCCTTCTACCCTTTCTGATATACTTTCTTCCTTTTTTCTGAAAATTCCTTCTTCCTCGGTGGTTTTAAAATTTTGAAGACAAAGCCCAGAAGTCCTGCTGACTTATTCTTGCTGGCAGGCAACTCCCCTGAGGCAGAAAGGTGTTAGACCTGCTTTTCAAGAAATCATGGAGAAAGAGAAGAGAAATGGGGTTAGGCAGGGAGAAAAAAGCTTCCCAAATTATATCTAAAAAATATTATCTGGCCTTGTGAGTTTAGGGAAGGCCAGATAAGATTATATTTAATCTGATAACTTAAGCAGAAGGGCCTAAATTGTTTGAGACAGAGGGAAAAAAAATGCTTGTTTGAGAATCCACAGGCTAGAGAAGACATTGTATCCTTGTAGCTGAATTTCAAAATAACCAAAGTTTAGAATGTGAGAGGAGGTAAGAATTAGGGATGGAGAAAAATAAAGACAGGCAAGATAAATAGGCTATTATTTCTATAAGACCATATTAAGCAATTTTATTTTTAAGGACAACTGGATGCTTTAAAAACCTTTAAATCAAGGAAAAGACAAGGTTGATTTACATTTATTTATTTATTTATAAATGTATTTTTTTAAAATATATTTTATTGATTTTTACAGGGAGGAAGGGAGAGGGACAGAGAGCCAGAAACGTCGATGAGAGAGAAACATCGACCAGCTGCCTCCTGCACAGGCCCCACTGGGGATGTGCCCGAAACCAAGGTACATGCCCTTGACTGGAATCGAACCCGGGACCTTCCAGTCCGCAGGCCGATGCTCTATCCACTGAGCCAAACCGGTCCCAGCTATAAATGTATTTTTATTGATTTCAGAGAGGAAAGAAGAGGGAGAGAGAGATAGAAACACACTGCGCGCTCCTGAATCAACCATGAACTTCTGGTTCAGAGGTCGATGCTCAACGACTGAGCAACGCTGGCCGGGCTGATTTGCATTTTAGAAGTCTCACTCTGGCTTCAAGGCAGAGGGGAAATCCTCACACCTCTCATTTCTAAATGCTTCTTTTCTCCTATAGTTTTTATTGGACTATAGTTCTACCTGCTATTTACTATATAATATATATTGCAATTCAACCATAAAAATTAAATATCTTAGCATAATATTTTGGCATAGTAACTCATTTTTTTTCTATCCTCTGTAATTCCTAGTTCATTCTTGTTCCAGATTTTTCATATCAAAGTCCATGACTAATAAATTCTGATCCCAGTTTATTCCATACTAGAGAAAAAATATTCTATTCATTCTTCATCGTGAGAATTTCAAGCCTGAAAAGAAATATGTTTAATAAAATTAGTTATAGAATCCTTAAGTTTTATTTTAAAAAACAACATTCAATAAATATTTGTTGATGAATGAAAAATAAATAATTTTAAGAATGCGATCTCTTTTTTTTAAAAAAAAGGTATCTTTATTGTTGAAAGTATTACAGATGTCCTTTCTTTTTTTTTCCCCCCATTGACCCACTCCACCCTGCACCCATTCCTCCCAAGAATGCATTCTTTTATTGAAGGATTACCAAATTACTTCTAAAGAGGGACATCTTAAAGTATTTTTAAAAATATTTTTATTGATTTCAGAGAGGAAGGGAGAGGGAGAGATAGAAACATCAATAATGAGAGAGAATCATCGATGGGCTGCCTCTTGCACGCCCCCTACTGGGGACGGAGCCCACAACTCGGGCTTGTGCTCTTGACTGGAGGTGAACCCGGGACCCTTCAGTCCGCAGGCCAACACACTATCACCCACTGAGCCAAACCAGCCAAGTATTTTTTATTGTAATAGCCCTCACTATAAGGCAACACATCTATGCTTTTGTATCAAACTTAATTCAAGTTTATTTGCTTTTTTCCGACTCAGTTGAGTATAATTTTTAGTAACCACTCAACAAATACTCCTGGGCATTAATATGTAAATGAAGGCTGGTTATAACAATCACTTCAAAAGCGCTTTTTAGGCATCTGTATATTTCTTATTAATCTTACTTTTCTAGGGATGAAGCAGATGGCTCAGGTATTTTAAGTTCCTGCAAAGCCTAAAGGCCTTATATTATTGGCTCCCTGTACTCAAGTCTCCCGAGTCTCTGATCTTGTACCCTCACTCAGCACCACCTCACCTTCCACACTTACAGAACCTCCCACATATTCCAGGAAATGCCCCACACTCCTGGCTCAGGGCCTTTGAACTTGCTGTCTCTGCCTGTAGGCAACACTTGCCTTCAAGTGTCCACACAGCTTGCTCCCTAACTTTCTTCAAGTTTTTGTTCAAGAGATCCTTTCTCAGTGAGGCATTTTCTAACCACTCAAAATAAAATCACAACAACCGCTACTGCACAACTGCAATCCTTATACCCTTTTCATGATTTCCTAAGCATTTATCTCTTTCAGTATGTCTTTTTATTTTTATTTTTGCTCTCCCTCTTTAAAATGTAAATTTTCATGAGATTAAAACAAGTATGGAACTGTTCACTATTGCATCTTCAGGGCTTAGATAAATGATTTGGAAATTATGTGAAGAATTATTTGTTGAATGAATGACTCTCTCTCTCTCTCTCTCTCTCTCTCTCTCTCTCTCTATATATATATATATATATATACATATATATATATATCAAGAATTTCTCATACTTAATTATCTATCAAGACTAAATTTTGTTTGTCATGAAAATATATAATTTATGTATAATTATGTATCATATATATGATTTATTCTCATAACTTAAGAGTAAGAGATAATTCATGAGGGGTTCTGAATTAATGCACATCTTTTATCTTATACATACATGGGTAAAATTGAAAGGCACGTAACAAGTAATAATTTAGTCCCCTCGGTGCACTCGCACACATCACACACATGTGCATGTGTTTATCTAGAATAGTAACCATGGGCACCTCTCACTGACACCCGAGGTGTTATCACAACCCGCAGTCAGAGGGAGAGGCTGTCCTCAACCCGGATTCTGGTCTTCTCCTATAATTTATATGAGACCTCGACTGCGTTGTGATAATGTGAATTTACTAAAACATTAAAGCAAGCGAATGTGTTAAAAAATTAAAGCATGCACATTTATTAAAGAAACAAGGCAAGCAAATCTATACTTCTGGTTTATGAAGAACAGTTGGGCTCTCAGCTAATCTTGAGGAGTGGGGTGGGGTTATGTACCCTAGTGCCTATAGGTGTGTTTGTTTTTTTAATTCTTCTGCTAGATATCCTGGTACAAATTAACTCTGAAGGTCTCCCCCCTTCTTTGTTGTGGTTCTTCCACAATTTATGAGAGGGATCTGGCAATTAAATCCCGACTGCTGGCTTTTGGTTAAACAGTGGGATGAGATAAAACTGCTGTTTTAACAACTTCAGGATGATTTGTAGATTCCTTCTCCTCCCTTCCCCTCCCCCTCCCCTCCTCTCCTGCATTCTTTTGTGAGGAGAGGTTTTAACCCTTTGTTCTCAAGATAAGGTCCTGCTACAAGGGGCCAGCCAAGCTTTTAGGCTTTTTTTTTTTTTCCATTTTCCTGCCTCAGTTTCCCTATTCCACCTGTCCCAGAATTTACCTAAGCTTTTTATTGTCCTATAACATTATGACATTAAAATAAAAGATTAAATTATTCTTAAAGTATGGAACAGTAAAATAAATATTTTATTTTTATTATTCAGTATATTATTATTAAACTTCATAGATATATTTTAAAATATCCTTTGAGAGTTCCTCTTTGATCTAATGGTTGTTTAGAAGTATTTAGGTAAATTTCCAGATGTGTTTTTTATTAATTTCTAGCTTAATTGTGTTGTGTGTCAAACATAGAACATACCTTGAATTGTCTTTTTTTTACATTTGTTGAGTGGCTTGGAATGGGCTAGAATATGATCTTTCTTAGTGAATGTTCCCTTGTTTTATGTTCCTTTTAGAAGAAAGTATATTGTTTAAGGAAAGAATGTGTTGTAATATTCAATTAGGACTAGTTATTTGATGGTGTTGCTCAGTTTCCCTATATAACTCCTGATTTCTATTTTGTAATTAGTAACTGAAAGAATAAAGCTGGAGTCTTTACCTGTGAATTTGTCTATTTTGCCTTTCATTTATAACAGCTTTTGGCTTCAAGAATTTTTGTACTCTATTTACATATGCATACATAATTAGGACTTACATGTCTTATTAGATATATAATCCATTTTATCATATCATATCCTTCTGTATTACTGATAGTACTCCTTGTTATTAATTCATATTATTTGGATATTAATATTGCTATTTCAGTTTTTATGTGTTTTCATGGCATGTCTTTTTCCATCTTTTAACTTTAATTTTATTTATTTTTATTGAGGTATTATATGTGTACATATCTTACCATTGCCCCTCCCCCACCCCACACCCATACATGCCCTCACCCCCCAGAGTTTTGCGTCCATTGGTTATGCTTATATGCATGCATACAAGTCCTTCGTTTGATCTCTTATCTCCCCCACCTCTCCCTAACCTTCCCCCTGCAATTTGACAGTCTGTTTGATGCTTTACTGTCTCTGTATCTATCTTTTAACTTTAATTTTAAATAGAACAGTTGGTTCTTTTATCAAACATAATCTCAGTATTTTACATGAAATGTTGGACTCATTTACTTTTTTACATTTTATTGTCTTAAGAACACTTCACAAGATCTACCCACTCAACAGAATTTTAAAGTGTACAATACATTGTTGACTCTACCAACAATGTTATAAGAGTCTCTCTAGATACTCAAATACTCCTAGTGTCTCTAGACACTGTAATCTAGATACTCTAATCTTGCTTAGCTGACACTTTATGGAGATCATGGGGCCAAATGGCCGGGCTGCTTCCATTCCGAATGGGGAGCGGGCGGTCAGGGAGGGGGGGGGGGGGCAGAGAGAGAGAGAGAGAGAGAGAGAGAGAGAGAGAGAGAAACACACACACACACACACACACACACAATGGCCGGGCTGCTTGCGTTCCAAACGGGGAACGGGTGAGAGAAGAGACCCCGGCCGGCGGCTTTAGCTCAGGGGGAGGCCAGGGAAACGGGGGCCTTGGGGACAGGTCCAGGGGGTTAGCCCCAAGAGCTGCAGTGCCCTCTCCCCAGGTTGCAAGTCTCAGAGGCTGGGGGATACATCCCTGTGGGGAAGGGAGGGAATGGCCCGGCTGAGCTCCCTGAGGTGGAGCGCATGCAAGAGAGAGCACGGCCCCACCTCCTGGGCTTAAAGAGGGATTTTCCGGGTGGAGCTCATTTGCATTCAGGGATGATTGACAGAAACTACCTTTCTTCTGGGCATGCCCTGACCCAGAATGGATACAGGAAAAACCCATGGGGGGGGCGGGGTCACAACCAAAATGCAAATGTTATTATAATTAGCCCAGGGCCCTAGTCAGGTCGCACTGAGGTCACATTTTCCTCTGAGCCTGCGCCGGGAGCCGGCGGCCTCCCCACCTGCCTGCTGGGCCGCCCACGGGGAGGCGGTCTGCGCGCAACGCTGGCCCCA
The DNA here is from genome assembly GCF_951640355.1 of Cnephaeus nilssonii. Taxonomy (NCBI): domain Eukaryota; kingdom Metazoa; phylum Chordata; class Mammalia; order Chiroptera; family Vespertilionidae; genus Cnephaeus; species Cnephaeus nilssonii. The sequence continues at coordinate 49,164,181 of NC_137079.1, read as the reverse complement.
CCCCTCGGACCCAGGACCCGGGCAGGCCCGCCCAGCCGCTCAGGTCTAACTTCCTTCCTAACGAATATCGTTATTTATGAGTTTCGTAGTGCTGCTACTATGGTTTCACAATTCTGCACAAGTACTGATAGTGGGGAAGGGCAGGCGATAAGAACAGAGCCACAGTTGTTTAATGGTTCCTCACCTCGCTAACCATAACGAGAGGTTTTCTGACAGCCCCTGGGACATCGGAGGAAAACCAGCTGTGAAAAGGTAAGAGACACGGTGGGGCCCCTTGCTCAGAGAGGAGAATGCATGTGGAGAACAAAGGCCAGGCCTCCCTTTGGTTTGATGGCTGTGCCAGGACCCCCTCTCCGGAAGTTTTCCTCGGGAATGCTGGCCACTCTGGATCCCAGGAACCGGCGGAGTTGTTTTTAACACCATTGAAAACGAATACTTTGTTATCAGACTTCAGGATCCTGGAAGGAGACAGTCGGACCACTGACCCTGTGGCCTTTCCCCACTCCTTCCTGATAGACCCTCCCTTCCCCCAACTGATGGGCGGAGTGTGACGTAAACTCCACCTGCAGCCGGGCATTCCTGAACACCTTATGTGGACTGTACACTGAACCACCAACCAGCACCTGCCATACACCCGAAGCCCCCAATTCCTAAATCCCTAGGCCCCTAACCATGTACCTTACATGAAACCACCAATCAGCACCTGCCATACACCCGAAGCCCCCAATTCCTAAATCCCTAGGCCCCTAACCATGTGCCTTACATGAAACCACCAATCAGCATAGCCCAGTCCCCTCTTTTCCTCCCCTTAAAAGGCACTCTCACCCCGGCACGCTCTAAGCTCTCTCTCTCTCTCTCTCCACCCCCCGTCCCCCTCTGGAAGGCGGCCGGCAGGGTGATCTCCAATAAAGCCTGTATCCTGGTATCCCATGGTCTCTGGCCCTCTTTTACTTCCCCCTCACATGCAGCCTCTCCTTCTTACCCCTCTATCCTCAGCCGGCTAGTGGGAGGTGGGAGAGCAGGTTTTCTGGATGACCTGCTGCTCTCCCAGAGGCAGGCGTTATTGGGATAAACGTTTATATATTATTCAACCCTGCCTCTGCTTAATTGGCTCAAGTAGTGACAGGCAGCCCGGACCCCTTAGTTGTCCAGTTTCAATACTTTATACTTAGAGTGGGGTTGGTTTTCTGGGGCAAAGTCTCTCCAGTGCTGAGTTCTGGGTCTTCCCTGGGTGGCACAGCTGTCTCTGCGTGCTTTTTTGTCTTCCTCTCCCAACAGCATTCTGCAGTTACTGATTTGAAGCTACTTCACTTAATGGTGACTTAATGGTCTTTTGGTCCGTTCTTGAATGTCCCTGTTAGGTCTCAGTACCGACCCGGAATGATGTCCCTGGTTTGGAGGTGCCAGCTTCCTCGGTCCTGCTGACCTGCCCCTGACTGTAGTTGTGGGCCCAGTGCACAATGCAACGGCGTCCCGAGGAATAGTTTTCTTTGTTTGTGAACCCTGCTGTAGCCCCTCGGTTGCAATGCGTTTTCAGCAGTGCTCTGCAGACGGCAGCTTCCAGGCGCCATCCATCCCCAGAGTGAAGGTTTTGTTCACCAGTGTAGGAGGAAGGGGCTCTGAGTGGAAGTTCCTTGCCCCTGCAGCACGGCTGCTTTTCTTCTTCCCAACTTGGCGCCACGAGGATGTTTCTTAGGTATGTCTCACCAGTCTTTTATGTGAGCACACAGGAGGGCTCCTGTTGAAATGATGCCAGAGGATGTAGATTCCACTCTCTTCCGCTCCCACCGACTTCACACGGTCCTGCCAGCCCCTACTCCGCTTCCATCGATGTACAGCTGGTCCAACTACGCGCTTCCCTCTGCACCTGTGCAGGTGAATGTGGCCTTCTGTCTCCGGACGCATTTTCTCTCACAGACTTTGTACTGTCTGGTTGCTCTATGACCTCTTCCCTTCAGCGAGTTTTTAAAAAGTTGTAAATTTGAGGTGAGCTCAGGGTCAAGTGTTTTACAAAAGAATTGGAGTGACGCTCCCTTCAGGTCTATCCCCAGGATTGGGAGCTGCAAGAATGACAGGAATGTAAAGGCTCACATATCCTCAGGGTGACGTCCAGAGTGAAAGGGAAATACCAAATCTACGCTTTCCTAATACTCTTATTGATTTTATTTATTTATTTATTTTTTTACAGAGAGGAAGGGAGAGGGATAGAGAGACAGAAACATCAACGAGAGAGAAACATCGATCAGCCGCCTCCCGCACACCCCCCACTGGGGATGTGCCCGCAACCAAGGCACACGCCCCCGACCAGAACCGAACCCAGGACCCTTCAGTCCGCAGGCCGACGCTCTATCCACTGAGCCAAACCGGCTTCAGCAATACTCTTATTTCCCAATCATATTAAATCAATATAACACTGGTTTATAGGCATGATTTAATAACTTTTATTTGTTTTTATTTCATAACTTTTAAAGGAGTATTTCCACCTTTGAGACATTTCAACCAGTTTCTGGAATTTGAAAAGTGGATGAGAGACTGTTGGTGAGGCGAAGCAGAGAAAATCGCAGCCTGCACACACGTGTGGAGAGTGCTGAGAAGAAGAAGAAACTGAGTTTGCATGGACGCAGAGACAGCAGGTATGTGAGGGAAGGAGTGAGAGGTGGAGGCAGAAATCAGAAGTACTAACTGAAGACTTGAATGTCATTGACAATTACATAACAGTGTATTGTGGATTCACACTTCCCACCCCTGCCTTTATTTAGAGAGTGCAGGACTGCCAGGAATTTGACTACCCCAAGAAAAAAAGAAAAGAAAAGCATTATTTCCTGATGTGTCATATGAGTTCTCTAGGGAAAGAGTGAAGAGTTAGTATGGGAGTAGCTGACTTTAAGAATAATCTCCCTTAGTCTAACATTTGCATGACCCCTATAATATGTGAGGTGGTTTCATAAATGCTGTAAAGGTAAATTAATGGGGGGAGGGGGGCACACAATAAGAATAGGACCACAGTTGTTTAATGGTTATCCACCTTACTAACTATAGATGAGAGGTTTGCTTACAGACGCGGGGAAACTGGAGCATGTGCTGCGAGAAGAAAAACGGCTGTAAAAAGACGGGACACCTTGAGCCCGATGGGTCCATTGCTCAGAAAAGAAATGAATTTTGAGAACAGACAAAGGACAGGACAGGCTTTGATGTGGCTGCTGTGCCTGCACCCTGACCCTCTCCAGGACTTTGCCTCAGGAATGCTGACCATTCTCCAGTCCCAGGACCTGGAGGAGCTGGGTCTTAACACCATTGAAAATGAACTGCCTTCTTATTGGATTTCAAGACCCTGGAAGGAGACACATGGATCACAGACGCTGCAGACAATTCTCCCTCCTTCCCCCTGGCATGCAGCCTCTTCCTTACCCCTCTATCCTCAGCCGCTAGTGGGAGGTGGGAGAGCAGGTTTTCTGGATGACCTGCTGCTCTCCCAGAGGCAGGCGTTATTGGAATAAACGCTCATCTATGATTCAACCCTGACTCTGCTTAATTGACTCAAGTAGTGACAGGCAGCCCGGACCCATTAGTTGTCCGGCTTCAAAATTGCTCTGTAACCAAGTTTTTCTTATTATTATGATAAAAATAATTTTAATGTACCCCTTGTTACCACTTACTCTATACCAGTACTTTTCTAAGATAAGAGCCGTGAAAAGACAAAACATTTATTGGATATTTGAAAAGGCCAGAAATAGAAGGCAAACTATCAAGGTCAGAAAGGCATAAAAGTGGACCGAAAATTAAAACTACATATGTGCCGCCCAGCTGGTGTGGCTCAGTGGTTATTTTTATAATTGAGTTATTTTTATAAATTTGACACTGTATCTTTATATTTTTAAAGTAAGATTTTAATGCTTTTATTTTTTTTAGAAAAATATATTTGTATTGATTTATTGATTTCAGAGAGGAAAGGAGAGGGAGAGAGAAATAGAAACATCAATGATGAGAGAGATCCATTGATTGGCTGCCTCCTCATGCTCCCCACTGGGGATCAAGCCCACAACCCAGGCATGTGCCCTGACCAGAATCAAACCATGACCTCCTGGTTCATAGGTTGACGCTCAACCACTGAGCCACACCGGCTGGGCAGATTTTAATGTTTTCAATTGCAGAGGACGGGAGTGAGGATTAAGCCAGTGAACAAAAAAATCAGAAAGCACGTTGTACATTCAAGAATGTTTCCTAGCCCAGCCAGCGTGGTTTAGTGGTTGAGCATTGACCTATGAATCAGGAGATCTTGTTGGATCCTGGTTGGGGCACATGCCTGGGTTGTGGGCTCAATCCCCAGTAGGGGGCATGCAGGAGGCAGCAGAACAGCTTATCGTTGATGTTTCTATCTCTCTCCCTCTTCCTTTCTCTCTGAAATCAATAAAAATATATTTTAAAAAAATAAGTTGGGTAGTTGTAAAAGGCAATCCAAGAATGGTTCATTTAATTCAGGAAACAAAAAGTCACATGTAAACTATGTCTCAATCTCTATTCCCTAGAAAACAGACATTGCAGTACTTGGCTTTGATTCAGACCCTTGGGAGTCTTCAGCTTCCTCTGGAACATTCCAAAGACATTACTCAGCAACCCTATCCTCCAGGCATGCCTAGAGTACTTTCAAATATTCAGTCATAGAACACAAGTGGTACAGCAATTTGTGTAGCAGTTTGACCCTCAGCTCTCTTTTTACTCACCATCCCATTCCCTCAGCTTAGCCTCTCCAGGTCCCATTTTGCCTGCCATTATTTTATTAACTAGCTCCTGAAATTCCTTGGTTTGTTGGCTAGATTCTTTTTCTAATAAGGGTTTGGTTTTCCTCACTTGATCTGGGCTGAGACCTGTTTCTTTTAAATCTGGAGGCTAACATACAGAGGAAGCAAATGTGGCAGAGAATAGCATTAACTTGTCAGGCACTTGTTATAGACCAGGTCATTGCATGAGGTCATGCTGTTGCGGAAATTACCAGGCGACCAGAAAACACACCACGGGCACTGTGAAGACTCAGGAAAAACCCTTTATTTGCAGATGCACTAGCGCGGTGACTCGGGGGAGTCAGTCTCCAAAGCCTGAGCACGGAATGCAGGGGTGGGGGTTCCCTATTTCCCCCCTTAGTTTCTTCGTCTCCCAAATATGGACCAGGCTTCCGGACTTTTTGCGGGCTTTGCAGCCCCCGTGGGTTGGAATGGGGGGAGTGAGAGTACAACCAGCTGCCCAGGCTAGCTGCAGTTAATCTTTTGTGGGGGCTTTTTATGGACCCTGCATATAAACAGGTTCTGCAAGGCTAGCTAGGACACAAGCGGAAAGGGGGTTGGGGCTAGCAAGCATATGCATCAGAATGCAGGTTGCGGGGGTCGGGGGAGGGGTGGTGGTGCTCAGGCTGCCTTCACAATGCTTAGCTTCTCCTTTACAACAGGGTGCAGGGAAATATGGGTGTTAAATATTCTTAATCCCGTTCACACAAATACCCTATTGATCTCAGGATCCCACTTTTCTATATATTTTTTAATATATTTTATTGATTTTTTACAGAGAAGAAGAGAGAGGGATAGAGAGTTAGAAACATCAATGAGAGAGAAACATCGATCAGCTGCCTCCTGCACACCCCCTACTGGGGATGTGCCCGCAACCAAGGTACATGCCCTTGACTGGAATCGAACCTGGGACCTTTCAGTCCTCAGGCCGACGCTCTATCCACTGAGCCAAACCGGTATCGGCCCACTTTTCTATTTTTAAAAAATATTTTTATTGATTTCAAAGAGGAAGGGAGAGAGAGAGAGATAGAAACATCAAGGATGAGAGAGAATCATTGACCGGCTGCCTCCTGCATGCCCCATACTGGGGAACAAGCCTGCAACCCAGGCATGTGCCCCTGACTGAGAATTCAACCTGGGACCCTTCAGTCCGCAGGCTGACACTCTATCCACTGAGCCAAACTGGCCAGCCACTTTTCTTTATAAGGGTCATAGTATACACTGAGTGGCCAGATTATTATGATCTCTGAACGCATAATAATCTGGCCACTCAGTGTACTTCTCTTGAGTACCTCATTTATTTGACATCAAAGATACTATAAATCGTGCACCTGATCAGTTTTCCCCTTTGCACTGGCTGATAGAAAGCTCAGGGCAAATAGGTGGTTGATCTCCAGCAAAAGTCTAGAATACTTTTGGTACCCATTTGAAATACAAATACACTGAGTGGCCAGATTATTATGTGTTCAGAGATCATAATAATCTGGCCACTCAGTGTACAGTATTTAGGCTGCAGAGTTAGTCTTCATTGCAGCATTTACAGACTTTTAAACACTCAGTGGGCCTGGTTTTTAGCACAGTCTTTCTTGTAGCTGAGTTAAAAATTGCTTCTAATATTGTTGAAGAATTCTTGAGTGAGTGTGTGTGTGTGTGTGTGTGTGTGTGTTAGCATGTTTAAGGTTAGGGACAATCTGTCCTGAGCCTCTCTTTGTGTGTGTGTAAGTTCTCCCAAGTCTGGTAAAAGCAGCCATCTCACATGACATTTCTTATAATTATCATTGCTTCTATACTAATCAAGTACACTCACCTTCCAGCTCCTTACCTTGCATCTGAGCTTCTTCCTAATTAAACACTGCTGAAAGCCTTAGTAAATAGGATACCAATGCATGCCAGGGATTATTACTCATCCTAATTAGCCACAAAAAAGTGCATCTCTACTGACTTCAAACAGTGAGAATGCAAGCCTGAGATTTCATTCTGACGGTTTGTCTGTAGGGTCACTGTTACTAGTATAAGCAATTGTCTTAGACGAGATTTTCTTTCTTTCTTTTTAAATATTTTTTATTGATATTTTACAGAGAGGAAAGGAGAGGGATAGAGAGTTAGAAACATGGATGAGAGAGAAACATCGATCAGCTGCCTCCTGCACATCTCCTACTGGGGATGTGCCCGCAACCAAGGTACATGCCCTTGACCGGAATCGAACCTGGGACCTTTCAGTCTGCAAGCTGATGCTCTATCCACTGAGCCAAACTGGTTAGGGCCAACTTTTAAATTTTTGAGGGACCTCCACACTATTCTCCATAGTGGCTGCACCAATCTGCATTCCCACCAACAGTGCATGAGGCTTTCCTTTTCTCCACATCCTCACCAGCACTTCTTTGTTGATGGTAGCCATTCTGACAGGTGTGAGGTGGTATCTTATTGTGGTTTTAATTTGCATTTCTCTGACTAGTGACATTGAGCATCTTTTCCTAGATCAAATGGCCATCTGAACATCCTCTTTGAATAAGTGTCTACTCAGGTCCTTTGACCATATATATATATATATATTTTTTTTTGGATTGTTTTTTTTCTGGAGTTGACTTGTCTGAGTACTTTATAAGTTTTGGATATTAACCCCTTATCAGATGTATCATTGGTAAATATCTTCTTTTATTTACTAGGTTGTCTTTTTGTGTTTTTGATGATTTCTTTTTTTGTGCAAAAGCTTTTGATGTAGCACATTTATTTTTTCTTTTGTTTACCTTGCCCAAGGAGATACTCAGAAAAAATATTGCTAAGAGAAATGTCAGAGATTTGAAGGCCTATGTTTTCTTCTAGTTTTATGGTTTCAAGTCTTACATTTGTGTCTATAATCTATTTTGTGTTTATTCTTGTATATGATGTAGGAAGGTGGTCTAGTTTTAGTTTTTTGTTTTTGCATTTATCTGTCCATTTTCTTGCCTTCTTTGTCAATTTTTTTGTTGTTGTTGTTAATCCTCACCTGAGGATATTTTCCCATTGATTTTCAGAGAGAGTAGAAGGGAGAGGGAGAGACAGAGAGAAACATCAATGTGAGAGAGACACATTGATTGGTTGCCTCCTGCATGCACCCCGACCAGGGCTGGGGAACCTGCAACCGAGGTACGTGCCCTTGACCAGGACCCTTCAGACTGCAGGCTGATGCTCTATCCACTGAGCCAAACTGGCTAGGGCTTTTTGTAAAATATTAATTGACTGTATAGGTATAGGTCTATTTCTGGGCTCTCTATTCTGTTCCATTGACCATATGTCTGTCTTTATGCTAATACCATACTGTTTTGATTACTATGACCTTGTAGGATAGTTTGATCTCACATAGTGTGATGCCTCCAACTTTTTTCTTTTTTTCTCAAGTTTTCTAAGGCTATTCAAGGTGTTTTGTGGTTAATACAAAATTTTTTATTATGAATTCAGCAATGTATTAAAAAAATCATACATAATTATCAAGTGGGATTTCTTCCATGCATGCAAGGTGTGTACAATATCTGCAAATTAATTAATGTGATACACCACATAAACAAAATGAAGCAAAAACAATCATATGATCATGTCAATAGATGTAGAAAAAGCATTTGACAAAATTTAGCACCCATTTATGATAAAAACTCTCATCAAAGTAGCAATACAGGGAATATACCTAACATAATAAGGGACAAAAATGACAATTCCACAGCCATTGTCATACTCAATGGAAAAAAATTAAAAGCATTTTCCTTAAGAGCAGTGATAAGATAGGGATTGTCCACTTTCACCACTCATATTTAATATGGCACTGGAAGTCCTAGCTATAGCAATCAAACAAGAAGAAATAAAAGGCATCCAAACTGAAAAGGAAGAAGTGAAACTGTCATTATTGCCATATGACATGATACTGTATAGAGATAACCTTAAATATTTCACCAAACAACTAGAATTAATATGTGAATTCAGTTAAGTAACATGATACAAAATTAATATTCAGAAATTGGTTGCATTTTATATACCAATAATGTACTTTCAGAGAGGGGAAACTGAAAAACAATTGCATGGGGTGGGGGGGAAGTGCCTAGGAATAAATTTAACAAAGGAGGTAAAAGATTTGTAGCTGTAAAATTATAAGATACTCAAGAAACTGAAGGAGATATAAATAAATGGAGAGATACACTGTGTTCATGGCTAGGAAGAATTAACATAATTAAAATACCCATACGACCCAAAGCAATCTATAATCTCAACACAATTCCTAACAAAATACCAATGGCATATTTCACAGAACTAGAGGTGGGATTTTTTGCACTTTTTATTCTGCATGTAATAGATTCTCCCAGAGCTTATCTGCCTGTTGTACTAATGTGATCAAATTCACGGGGTAATTGGCAATCCTGGGACCATGCCTCCAACTGCATAATTCAGGAACTTTAAACCTGCTCAGCTCTCACTCACTTTGTGGGAGTATCTATACAGGAGGACCTCAGAAAGAGTCTTCCTTCGTCCTTGTGGCTGTCTCAGGCACACATTTCCAGGGCACACTCCTAGTTCTCTTGAAGTTATTAAGCAAACTTTGCCTTTAAAACTGGGGCTATCAGTGGGAAAATGATGTCTATCCCATGTTACAAACCGTGGATTATCTAGTTGTCTAAATTTAAAGGGAGCCCTCATTTTAGCCAAAATTTACTGAATTTCAAGTGGAAGTGGAGACATTTTTTTTGCCATCTATCTTTACTTTGCTGTTTAAGAAAATATTGTGCTCTTCCTTTTTCTCACTGATTGCATTTTAGAAGTCCTTAGACTTAGGCCAGTGGTCGGCAAACCCCACGAGCCGCGGTTTGCCGCTCTGTTGACTAATGAGTTTGCCAACCACTGACTTAGGCCAACAAACATTTGGCTTTGATCTCAGAATAGAAGTCATATCTTGAAAACATTCCTAAGGTATATATCATGTTGTGTTTCCTCTGAGAAAATAGTTTCAAACTGTTCTTCTTTTTTAAAGCAAAAACAGCTCTGTGGACAGAATGAGTTCCCCTCAAATTTATATGTTGAAGCTCTAACCCCAATGTGATGGTATTTGGAGATGAGGCCTTTGGGGGTGACTAGGATTAGATGAGATCATGAAGACTGGGCCTTTATGATGAGAATAGTGGCTTTATAAGAAGAGGAAGCGATAGAGACCCCTCTGTCTGCCACATGAGGACCCAGGGAGAAGGCACAGATATGCTTGCTTCCTGTTTAGGAACCCATTTATATTCCAGCGTCCTACAGTTCCTTAAACCTGCTCATACAATAACTTTTGGCTCTTCTACTGGAAGAGCTGTATGGCTCAGTCACATCACATAGATTGACAACAACTTTAAAGGAAGATCAATTCTGTTAGGTAAGTATAGACCTAGGCAATTAACAATATAAATCCCCAAAGTAAAAAATATCAATTTTAGATTGCAATCTACCTTTTCGTATTATATGCTTTAAAAGAACTTTGACTAAAAAAGAATTTAAAGCATTGACTATGGTTTGCTATTTTTCCTATTTTCAACGTTTTTTATTTTAAAAATCAAATATATACAATAGTAACTAGAACAATATAATAAACCTTACATTTGAATCAACTGGCTTTACAACTGTCAACTCATAGCTAATCTTGTTTCATCTATACTGACACCAATTTCCCATCTAGCCCATTGCTGAAAGATAAAATTCTTTTTTTTTTAAATATTTTTTATTGATTTTTTTACAGAGAGGGATAGAGTTAGAAACATCGATGAGAGAGAAACATCGATCAGCTGCCTCTTGCACACCCCCTACTGGGGATGTGCCCGCAACCAAGGTACATGCCCTTGACCGGAATCGAACCCGGGACCCTTGAGTCTGCAGGCCAACGCTCTATCCACTGAGCCAAACCGGTTTCGGCTGAAATATAAAATTCTTTTCAAAATTATAAGCACAATATTATTAGCACACTTTAAGATTAACAAAATTTTCTCCTTGCTATGACATATCAAGTCAATGTTTAAATTTTTAAGTGTAAAGCTTGATAAAATCAATATGTAGTGATCTGTAATTCATGGAAAAGATAAATCATTTTATCTGTTTTACTTTCTTTTAGTAGTAACTATTTTTAAGTTAAATCAGAATGAGATAGCTTCATTGTACACTAAAATGCTCCATAATATATTTATTTACCCCTAAATGTATCTGAATATTATAAATTTTAGTTATTTATTCTAACTTTTTCACATGTCATTGAGAGAAATGTGTTACTAACATGAAAATGACGAGAATATGGGATTTTAGTCTTTGAGACAATTTTATTGGCATGAAATAGTATGCATATTCTAATTTTATGTATTAGAACCTGAACTCTATATAGTTTGTAGTACACTTTAGATAGCTAAACATATATTGTATAATAACATTTTAATATTATCCTATAATATTAGTAGATAATACATAACTATCTAATGACCCTATTGTCAACTATAATATTTCATTCTTTGAGGGGAGACAATTGTTACACTCAGAAGTGGAATTTAAGAAAATCCATTTCTCTGCCTTTCTCCTCACCTGCTCTCCCCAACCCTCACATACACACATTTCATGTGCTCAATAGCCGAATGTGGTCATGGTTATCATATTAGATAGCAGATATTATGAATATTTGTATCATCACAGAAAGTTCTACCTGTTTGGACCACTCTACAGATTATGAATAATACATAGAAGTTTCAAATTATATCACAGTCACTTCTTAGGTGTGTGTTTCTAAAAACAAACTAACAAACCCAAAACTATTTTAACTTGTCTAGGCTTGAATTCCCCCATGTTAAGTGTTACTTTATCATAAGATTTTCACCAGGATAAATTACTACATTAAATTACTAAAATCCTTTGCAGAGTGACAAATACATTGAGAAATTGGATGTACAATTTGACAATGACCAGGTCATGTATAAAAATAGAACTCTGACCCACAATCTGTAGCAACCAGTCTAGGAAGCCAAGCCCGTCTGCAGTCAGCAGTCCTGGAAGTCAAACTACTGTGGTTAGCAACCAGTACAGGAAGCCAAACAACAATCCCTGTGACAATCAGCCCCACGTGACCCAGACTTGTTCATAACTTGCAAATTACTTCCTAACTTTAGCCCTTACCCTGCTTTTTAAAACCCTCTATCCACTTCCAACTTAGAACCAAACGAAGAAAGCTACATATGCACCGCCTAACCAATCACGTGGGATGCCCTGCGTCTAGGCAGCCTGCCTCCAGCTTCCTCCTGTCAGCAGCCTCCAAGCAAGGTATATACAAAGCTTCCCTTTTTCCCATTATACAGCTTTCTCACTCCTCTGCCTTTCTTTGTGTCTCTGCCAAAATGCAAGCGATACACCTGCCTTTATTTAGCATTTAATAAAGCCCTTGGATTATTGTCCTCTGTCAAAGATGATATGCTGCCAAAGGGGGATTCGGTATAGACAGACATTTCAGAGGCTGTACTGAAAACCCAGCCTTTACAAAGTACACTACCACCGTTTTTTGTATGACTTTCAGGTTTAAAAAGGAAAGTGTGGTGGCTAACAATGACACATGTCGCCCTAGCTGGTTTGGCTCAGTGGATGGGGTATGGGCCTGCGGACTGAAGGGTCCCGGGTTTGATTGTGGTTCAGGGCACATGCCCGGGTTGTGGGCTCCATCCCCAGTGGGGTGTGTGCAGGAGGCAGCCGATCAATGATTCTCTCATCATTGGTGTTTCTATCTCTCTCTCCCTCTCCCTTCCTCTCTGAAATCAATAAAAATATATCTAAAAAAACAACAACGAGCCGAAACCGGTTTGGCTCAGTGGATAGAGCGTCGGCCTGCGGACTGAAAGGTCCCAGGTTCGATTCCGGTCAAGGGCATGTACCTTGGTTGCGGGCACATCCCCAGTAGGGGGTGTGCAGGAGGCAGCTGATTGATGTTTCTCTCTCATCGATGTTTCTAACTCTCTATCCCTCTCTCTTCCTCTCTGTAAAAAGTCAATAAAAATATATTTTAAAAAAACAACAACGACACATATCGTTTATGGACTTACCTATGTTTGGGCTGGCTCTTGATACATATGCTATTTTACTCCTATTTTGTATCGATGTCCAACTTTCTCTAAGGAAAAGCCCAACTATACCCATGACTTTGTAATAAAGCACTGACTTTGGGCAAATAACACTCTCCTTTTATAGAATTGCAGTCTATTTGAGATCAAATAGTTAGTAAATGTCTTATAACAGGTCAATAACACAGAATCCTGTTCTACATAGGCTTAAAGCCTCCTTATAACTGTGATAATTTCTATTAAAACTATGGATAGCCTTGTTTGTTTACCTTTCATAGCAAAGGAATGGGTGAGTTACCTTCATTAGTAAGGAATGCTGCTTGTATATTCAAACAAATAACAAATATGCTCATGGATTTTCCAACCACATCCTAAAGGAAGATTCTGAATTTTACAAGATGGATATCCGGGATCTAATCACACTGATAAGTCACCTTTGCAGGAACGTAGGGGTGAAATTGTATAATGTATATTAGTGATGCTGGAAACAATGATTAATATAAAACAGTAATTCTAAAAATGTGCCATAAATTGGAGCCTTAGGAAATTCCTCACAATATAACTTGTCTGGATAGTAAATGAGTAAGGCACACTAAGTCTATACTTGAAATTATCAGAAAAACAAGATAAAGGGTTTAAGAAGATGGACATTTGCCGAAACCGGTTTGGCTCAGTGGATAGAGCGTCGGTCTGTGGACTGAGGGGTCCCAGGTTCGATTCTGGTCAAGGGCATGTACCTTGGTTGCGGGCACATCCCCGGTGGGGGGTGTGCAGGAGGCAGCTGGTCGATGTTTCTCTCTCATCGATGTTTCTAACTCTCTATCCCTTCTCCCTTCCTCTCTGTTAAAAATCAGTAAAATATATTAAAAAAAAAAAGAAGAAGATGGACATTTAAAAAATATATATTTTGCAAACCAATGGCACCCCAATAAATTCAACTAAGAAAAATACCGCGTCAGAAACAACAGTGAACAAAAGTAGATACAGGTCTCATAATCCATTTGTTAAAAAAGTGATTTTCCTCATTTTTTTTTCAATTTTTTAATTAAGGTATTATATGATTTTCCTCATTTCCTCCTCCATATTGTACGTTTGGAGGACTCCAGCTTTTACTCCCCCCCTCCTGGCACTAAGTAAAGGAATCCCAGTGCCTAGCCCTGATATGCATGTTACCGATTTACCGCCTGGGACCTCGGTTCTTTGCGCGGACGCAGAAAAGCTGTTAAGGTCAATGAAAATAACAGTAAAGCTCCAGGGGGCTTACTGAAGGTACATTACAAGCGGCCCGTGGAGACAATGGCCGGCGGCTTCAGCTCAGGGGGAAGCCAGGGAAAAGGGGCCTTGGGGACAGGTTCAGGGGGTTAGCCCGGGACCAGCTGCAGCTGCGCATCTGCCCTGGTTGCAAGTCGCATGGGGTCCCCTAGAGTTGGGGGGATACATGGCTGTGGGGAAGGAGGAAGGGGAAAGGGAACATGCTACTTGGAGGGAGAGCCTGCGGGGAAGAGCACGGCCCCACCTCCTGGGCTTAAAGAGGGATTTTCTGGGTGGAGCCTCATTTGCATTCAGGGATGATTGGCAGAAACTACCTTTCTTCTGGGCATGCCCTGACCCAGAATGTATGCAGAAAAACCCATGGGGGGCGGGGTCACAACCAAAATGCAAATGTTATTATAATTAGCCCAGGGCCTAGTCAGGTCGCACTGAGGTCAGGTTTTCCTCTGAGCCTGCGCCGGGAGCCGGCTGCCTCCCCACCTGCCTGCTGGGCCGCCCGTGGGGAGGCGGTCTGCGCGCAACGCTGGTCCCACCCCTCGGACCCGGGCAGGCCCGCCCCGGCCGCTCAGGTCTAAGGTCCTACCTAGCAGGCAGACGTTCCTAGCTGCTAGTAAAGGACTATCAGCAGGATTCAAGGGAGAAAAACGCTCTAGAGGGAAGGAGGGGAAGGGGGAATGGGAAAAGATTAGGCAAAGAATTTATATCATCTGTGCATAACCCATGGGCCCAGGCAATAGTGTGGGGAAAGCCTGGTGGGGGGACGGCGGGAGCCGGCCAGTGGGGGAAAGAGGAGACCTCGGTAATACTTTACACAGTAAAGATGAATGTAAAAAAAGAGAGAGTAAAATGTCGTTTCCCCTTACAGCAGCAAAGAAAGCGGTTATTATTGAGAATTTAAAAAAAAAACAAAACAAAAAAAAACCACTGGATCTAGCAAAAGTTATTTCTAACAAGTCTTCTCTGAAAAGGAAAAGTTTTTCTCCAAAGTTAGAGAATTTAGACTGATTTCCTTACATTGTAATTTGCTGCACTAATAT
Organism: Cnephaeus nilssonii; assembly: GCF_951640355.1. NCBI lineage: Eukaryota > Metazoa > Chordata > Mammalia > Chiroptera > Vespertilionidae > Cnephaeus > Cnephaeus nilssonii. Next base: position 49,149,016 of record NC_137079.1, on the reverse strand, counting down.
TTGCACTGGCTTTTCTGTTTTCTAAAAGGTATATGTACACTTTTTTTCTCTAAAGCTAGAAGGGATGACTTCATTCAGACCTATTATATGTATTTAGAAGAAAAAAAATTCCGCTGAATTTATTACTTAAGCAACTATTTTGCTTTTGACATGTGTATTATCACTTTTTACAACATTGTTAATGGCTACATTTATTTCATTGTAAGACTAAACAAAGCAATGCTTTAAAAGATCTCATTTGGATCACTTGCACGAATTAATTTATAGAATTAACAGATGAACTTCCAGGATTGTTCAAGTATGTTGAGTCTGTATTCAGTCCTCTTGTCAGTGGTTGAGAAGTTTAGGGTGTGCATTAACATTAACTGAATTTAAATACATGCTAAATTCACGAGAATATAAAGTGGTTGCTTTGAATATTCTTTCATAAAATTATAAATGTATTTGTTAAAATACAATGTGTAATTGCATGTAAATACTGTCTGTTTGCAAACTTTGTAATATTTAAGAGGATACACTTTGAACTGAAATCGGACAACTAATGGGTCCGGGCTGCCTGCCACTACTTGAGCCAATTAAGCAGAGACAGGGGAGGAATCATATATGAACGTTTATCCCAATAACGCCTGCCTATGGGAGAGCAGCAGGTCATCCAGGAAAATCTTCTCCCCCCTCCCACTAGCCAGCTGAGGACAGAGGGGTAAGGAGGAGAGGCTGCATGCGAGGGGGGTGGCTGCAGGGTCTGTGGTCCGCGTGTTTCCTTCTAGGATCTTGAAGTCCTATGACAAGGGGGGTAAACTTCAATGGTGTTAAAACAGCACCTCCAGGCCCAGCCGGGTGTAGCTCAGCGGTTGAGCGTGGACCCAGGAACCAGGAGGTCACTGGTTCCATTTCCCGTCAGGGCATATGCCCTGGTAGTGGACTCGATCCCCAGTAGGGGACCTTCTGGAGGCAGCTGATTGATGATTCTCTCTCATCATCAGTGTTTCTATCTCTCCCTCTCCCTACCTCTCTGAAATCAATAAAAATATATTTTAAAAATTAACGAACAAAGAGACCCAGCTCCGCCAGTTCCTGGGACCGTAGAATGGTCAGCATTCCTGAGGCAAACTCCCAGAGAGGGTCAGGGTGCAGGCACAGCCATCAAATCAAAGCCTGTCCTGTCCTTTGTTCTCATAATGTATGTTCTTTACTGAGCAATGGACCCACCTGGGCCCCAAGGTGTCTCTTATCTTTCTACAGCTGTATTTCTTCTTGCAGGAACGTCCAGTTTCCCAGGGTCTTGAGGAAAACCTCTCATCTGTAGTTAGTAAGGTGAATAACCATTAAACAACTGTGGCTCTATCCTTATTGCCTGCCCTTCCCCACTATCAGCACCTCTTCTATAGAGTACACATATGTGGGTTTGTTAATGTCCTTGTTCATTTTGCTCTAATAGGGTTTGTAATATAAGGAACACAGATGTCTATAAAAACTTGCGAAATAAGTATTCATAAGCTCTTCCAGTCTGCTTTGTGATGCTGGTGTATGACATTTCACAATGAAAAAATCCCTTCGTGTTCTCTATGAAAGAAGTTATGGAAGAAAGTTATAACCAATATATATGAATAGGACTATTAATGGCAGAGAGGAACAACTGTATATACAAAGTACACAGGGTGTGTTTTTGTTAAGGAAAAAAAAAAGAATCATTTTTCTCTAAAGAGAAATGACTGGTTGACCTAGAATAAAAGGAAAAGTGTAGGAAAAACCTGGGTGGATATATAAAGTGTATGTGTTTACTTGCTTCCCTTTAATCATTCAATTTTTCTACATCCTACATTCTTCAAGGTAACCACAGTCTTCTCAGATCCAGATTAGTCTAATTTATAAGTTATTAATTATGTGTCAGCAGCATCCAATAATTTTAAGAGTCTCCCCCACTGCATTTGATCTAACATATTGCCCAAAGTAAATTTCCAATAGTGATTTTAAAAAAATATATCTTTATTAATTTCAGAGAGGAAGGAAGAGGGAGAGATAGGAACATCAATGATGAGAGAGAATCATTGATCGGCTGCCTCCTGCATGTCCCCTATTGGGGATGGAGCCCGCAACCCAGGCTTCAATGTGTCCTTGACTGGAATTGAACCCGAGACCCTTCAGTCCGAAGGCTGATGCTCTACTCACTGAGCGAAAGCAGCTAGGACTGATTTTTAAAATATTAGATCATTGAGATTTTATCACTGTTTTTATTATTTTTCTTAATAACCACTGTTTACATAAGAAACATTCAAACCTGTGAAGAATTTTTTATGAGTTTATTTGAGCCAGACTGTGGACAATTGCCGGGAGGCAGAATCTCCATGGATTGAGATAATGCTCTGGAGAAGGGCAGTTAGGCGCCTTGTTTCATACATAACAATCAAAGGAGGAGACACAAGTGGGTTACAGAAATTCATTGGCAAAGCCGGGTAGGGGTGGACCCCTGGAATCGGATAAAAAGTAAAATGATAGACACATGCTTCTTTGTGGGTACAAGGTAATTAACAGTCAACTATCAACTCGGTAACAATGAGGGGATTTGTGGTCTTCCTGGAGCGGTGCCTGTGCGGGGTCCGGAAAAAGGAAAATTACTTTGGCATTTCAAGGTTATGTTATTGTAGATGCAAAAAGACAATAGGCTCAGTGAAGGTAAAGACTGACCTTTGTCAGGGAAGATACTGGCCTAGGACATGACTATCCACCATAACCTGCTTTTAGTTAAAAAGTTTTCATTTCGTACCATCCTTTGTACTTACTTTAGGTCCCTGGGTTTGCAAGGCCGCCACGCAGGCCTTCCCTGAGCTGCACCACATAGAGTTCTTACAGCAAATTTAGGGGTGTGTACCATTGCCTATTCATTTTATAAGAATGGAATCTAATATAACTTGTGAAGTAGTAGTGTTTATTTTATCCTTCGGTTAGATGTTATTAAAATTAGAATAAACATAAATTCTCAAATTGTTTGAACTATGAATTGCATATTTCTTAAAATTATCTATGCAGTCATTTAACCTTGAGAAATAAATTGTAATTAAGATTCAATATGCGTATAAGCTTTCCTCAACTTAATATTTAATATTTAGATATAGAGTATGTGTTTAACTTTAGTATGCTGCTGTGATGAATTTAGTCAGTGTAATGTGCAGAACTATTATTTAACCTTTTGATTTGTCTTTGCACTAGGAGGCTAACCGTTAGATCCCTTGCCCATTGTCATAGTTTGGCCAAAGGGTAGGGGGAGAGAGAGTGCTTGGTATATATTCCATGGTGAGTCAATGGCTACATTTTCTTTTTCTTTTTTTTAAATATATTTCTTTATTGATTTCAGAGAGGAAGGGAGAAGGAGAGAGCGATAGAAACATCAATGATGAGAGAGAATCATTGATGGGCTGCCTCCTGCACACCCCCCACTGGGGATCAAGCCCGCAACCCAGGCATGTGCCCTCGGCTGGAATGGAACCTGGGTCCCTTCGGTCCGCAGGCTGACGCTCTATCCACTGAGCCAAGCCGGCTAGGGCAATGGCTACATTTTCTAAGACCACAGTGGCATTCCCGTGGCCACACTTCCATGGCTTAAATGCCTACCGCAAGGTCTGATAAAAGCAATCTCTTCCCTGTAAAACTAGGCATAGTAATAGCTTCTAGCTATTGTGTGTCCTGGAAGTTTCACCATCATTTAGTTCTACTCAACTCTGGATCTACTGCTGTAGATAGTGAATTCATTCAATTATCTTAAATAAACTATTTGTTTGTGTAAAATGTGTTCAATGCTTTGTTTTATTTCTTCTTCTTTCTCCCCTCCCTCCCTCCCTCCCCATTTCCTTCTTCTTTGTCTGTAGTAATGTTTTTGCCTAATCACATATAGTTGTTATGTACTCAAAGCTAATTTTTTGGAAATGACTTCAGTATGAGAAAAAAAAAAAATCCCACAAACAGTGAGTGACCAACTGTTTCATGTTGCCTTATCTGCAAGATTTACAACTGTTTCTATATTTTAAAACAATCACCTAAAAACCCTGAAAAATCTGTAAAATTTGTATTGAAAATACTTTTATACTTTTCCAAAAATAAGCCTATGCCTTCTTTTCTTTTCTTTTCTTTTTAAAAGAGAATTACATCGCCGAAGCCGGTTTGGCTCAGTGGATAGAGCGTCGGCCTGCAGACTGAAAGGTCCCGGGTTCGATTCCGGTCAAGGGCATGTACCTTGGTTGCGGGCACATCCCCAGTAGGGGTTGTGCAAGAGGCAGCTGATCGATGATTCTCTATCATCGATGTTTCTAACTGTCTATCCCTCTCTCTTCCTCTCTGTAAAAAATCAATAAAATATGTTAAAAAAAAAAGATTCAATATATTTTTTAAAAAAATAAAAATAAAAGAGAATTACATTAATGTATGCTGTCACCATGATACAAATGAATCTCAAAGGAAATATTAGAATTAATTTTTCCAAGTTTACAGCTGGGATGTTCACAGCCCTATCTAATGGCCTATCTTGGGACTAGTTACTGAAATGGGCATCCCAGGGAAATCATCGCCTGCTGCTGTGAAGCAGGAGGACCACAGGTGGTGCTCATCAGCGGGACTGGGCGGGAGGAGAGGAGAGGCTAAGCCAGGACTGCTGGAGCTTGGTGTGCGGAACCTTTGTGTAGGGATGCTCCCAACATCAACTGGCTACTCAAACAGTGACCTGCAGTGTTTTTCAAACAAAACAAAATAATAGGCATAAAAAATAAGACACAGATTTAGCATCATCTCTTTTTAAAAATATATATATTTTATTGATTTTTTTACAGAGAGGAAGGGAGAGGGATAGAGAGTTAGAAACATTGATGAGAGAGAAACATCGATCAGCTGCCTCCTGCACACCCCCTACTGGGGATGTGCCCGCAACCAAGGTACATGCCCTTGACCAGAATCGAACCTGGGACCTTTCAGTCTGCAGGCCGACGCTCTATCCACTGAGCCAAACCGGTTAGGGCTAGCATCATATCTTTTTTTTTTTTTTTAATATATTTTTATTGATTTCAGAGAGAGAGGGAGAGGAAGAGAGAGATAGAAAGATCAATGATGAGAGAGAATCATTATTTGGCTTCCTACTGCACGCCCCTCACTGGGGATTGAGCCCGAAACCAAGGTACATGCCCTTGACTGGAATCGAACCTGGGACCTTTCAGTCCACAGACCAATGAATGCTCTATCCACTGAGCCAAACCAGCTAGGGCAGCATCATCTCTTTAAGGTGTGAGAGTGGAATGCCTTCATGTTGTAGAAGAAACCCACTTTAAGGCAAGTTCCAGAGTAAACATACACAATATGAAATGAAGGTTAACAATGAATATTGCAATTCACTTTGGTTTATTATTACATGCAATTAAAATCATTATCAACAAATGGCATTAATTAGTTACTTTCTGGTACGTGTTTATAAGCAGTTTAGGTATCCAGTGAGTATATAAATAGCACTATTAACTCCATTATTGTTGTTATTTATTAAACTAGTTGCAGAAAATTAGAATATATCATCTGTAAATTGCCTTAGTGTGATCAGTGGCTCAAAATAAATAGCCACATGGATGCTATTCTTCTATAAAACATTAGAACACCTGAATGTAATCTGCACAATTTTAGTTTATTAGAAATAGATAACAGAAAAAGTGAAAATGTGAATAGTGTCTTTATTTAAAGATTAATCCTAAATTGGTTTTTAAAATAATTGTATGAGCCCTAACTGGTTTGGCTCAGTGGATAGAGCGTCGGCCTGAGGACTCAAGGGTCCCAGGTTCAATTCCGGTCAAGGGCATGTACCTTGGTTGCGGGCACATCCCCAGTAGGGGGTGTGCAGGAGGCAGATGATGGATGTTTCTCTCTCATCGATGTTTCTAACCCTCTATCCTTCTCCCTTCCTCTCTGTAAATAATTAATAAAATATATATTTTTTAAAAATAAAATAATTGTATGATTTTAAATATTTTTGAGTGAAAATATTGCAGGCAGATATATGATGAGTCTTGTAATTTAAATAAAATAAAATTTAAAATGCCAGCTACATTATCCCTACCCTATGATTGCTGATTATTTTAAGTATAAATTTCAATGTGAGAAAAAAGTGAACACACACCTTTTATTATATGAGAACTGACAAATAAATGGAAGGACTAGCAGAATGAAAAAGGAACAAACAGAACAATACAGAGACTGAAAGGTTCAACTGAGGTAAGATGCTTATTCCCATTTACCTCTACCATCATAACCAGCCAAACATGCCAAATGGTCGCAAACCTAATTGTAGTTTATCCTGACATCTAAGATCATGTTGGACGGCTTTCCAGAGACAAACCGAATTCACTGTGAAAGGAAACTATCTCCAAATATAATGTAAAACAAAAGAGAGAGAGGGGAAAAAAAAAAAAAAGAATATTAGAACAAAGTTGAGAGGCCAAGCAAACATTCAAAATAGAGAGGAGGAAGAAGTGAACCAAAGAGCAGGCTCTCAGCCGACCCCCAATCTGCCCTGCCCTGGTCTGCCGGTGCTTCAGAGCTGGGAGAAACCACCACCCGCTGTGCAGGCCTCCAGGCTGCGGCATTCTTGGTGCAGAGGACCCAGCAAAGACACATCACACCACGGAACGTACACGGCCACTGCTGGGGGACACGCAGCCAACGGGACAGCGGGAGGGAAGCAGCCCAGGGGCTCTGCCCTTCTCCCTGCCGCACCCTCTCACGCCTCCCGGCCACGGAGCAGGGGCTGCCGGGCGGGAGGAGGGGGGAGGCGGCCCGCAGCCTGAGCCTCAGCAGGAGCCGGGCGGGCTGCCCCACCGCAGAGGCTGAAGAGTACGCGGCACCGGGAAGGGTGGAGGGTTTACACAGGGCGGTGAGGAAAGTCCTTCCTGAGCAACAGGCACTGAGGGGTGGTTCTTTCCAGGTGTCACACATGTTACTGAACCACACCTTTTAGTGTTGGGTTGGCTCAGCGTTCTGTTCTCAGACTGCTACAGGTGAGCCAAACTTCTGCTCCCTTCCATTAACTTCTCTTATCTGTCCAATTCCTTTTCTTTTGCCGAACCGAACGGGCTTTCTGAAAGTGTAAAATCCCACCTTATTATAACTTAATAGCGAGACCATGAAAAAACTGAGCTGAAAAAGACCCTCAAGCGTGGAGTTCTCTGCAACAGCAACACCGACAGGGGTTATAAAAGAGTAAGAAGTTTAAAGTGAAAAATAATTAAACTCAGTCTTTTTTTTCCTCTTATACACTATACACCGGCCTTGTCGAAACAAGGTCACCAAAAACTTGGTTGCCTCCCAAAGAAACTGGGAGAGAGAAAAAGATGGCCAGTTTTGTGACATACGCCTTGAGGAAAAGCAACTCCCATTTCACTGACGCAGGCTAATCAGTGACAAGATCAGCGCTTGCATAAAAGTTGCCCGGTTACTCTGTTAATAGCAGTCTAATTTTCAGAAGATATAAGCGGGAAAAAAAATTTAAGTTTCTCCTTTTGAAACTTGGATTTGGTGCGGTGCACTGTGGGTATGTAAATAAGGCGAGTCTCCTTTCTTCCGATTCCGGAAGTATCTTCGTGTTCACGTGGTGCCGTGCCTCCGCTTTAGGGGGCGAAGCGGAGACTCGGCAGCCCGGGATCTAAACGCCGTCTTGATCAGACTCGAGTTTTTATGTTTTATGTATTTATAAATCTGAGTTTGACATGTTACTTCGCTGTTAAACTGAAAATTGAAAAAACAAGACACCTAGTAAAGTTAATACACAATTCAGGACGGGGTTCCCTCCCTTCGGGGTGTGGAACTGGGAAAGGGCGCCCGGGCGTTTTAAATCGTGACCATTTCCTTTGTCTTCAGCTGCGTGGTGGGTGCACCGGTGTTTACTTGATGCAAGTGGGTAAGAGAGAAACGAGGTACAAATTAACCCAACTCTGTTTTAGTACAAGAATTTAGTGATTATTTATTAACAGTATGCTGTTTTCTAACCGTGCACCTCCAAGGTATACACTCTTTGAATATCTTTTTTTTTTCTTCTAGCGTTTGCATTTACATCAACAGCATTTCCCTCGTGTTTTGTGGTTAACAAGATACTTTACGTTCCAGTTTTCATGTTTTAAAAAGATAGAGCCTGACATTTAATGTAAGCTGTTTTTTTAAATATCTATTGATTTCAGAGATGAAGGGAGGGGGGGGAAAGAGAAACATCAATGATGAGAGAGAATCGTTGATTGGTTGCCTCCTGCACGCCCCCCAATTGGGGATCAAGCTCTCAACCCGAATCGAACCGGGACCCCTCAGTCCCACAGACTGACACTATCCACTGAGCGAACCAGCTAGGGCCAATGGAAGCGGCTCTAAGTTAACCTCGTCATCAGCCACCATCTTGCTAACACTACAGTCCCAGCCTGAGCTATTGTATCTCCGTTAACTTCGCTCACTGACTCAATTTCCATCTCTGCTTCATCTAAGTAAAGCAGAAATGCTTTAGTTCTTTCTTTAGACAGCACAGAGATGCCTTGTCGAAACAAGGCCGCCAAAAATTTTGGTTGCCTCCCAAAAAAAAAATTGGGAGAGAGAGAAACATGCCTTGGCTTTCGGTAACGCACGCCTCGGATAAAAGCAATCCCCGTTACACTGACGGTGGCTATTTCATGCCAACATTCAGCGTTTGGATAAAACTCTCAGGTCACTCTGTAAACAGCTGTCTAACTTTCGAAACTGTAAAGTGGAAGAAAATTTAAGTTTTTCCTTTTTAAACTGGGATTTCCTCATCATCATTTACATAATATGCAAATTTTACGGTTTTTTTTTTTTTTTTTTTTTTTTTTTTGCAAATTTTACTTTGGTGTTACTAGAAGTTGACCATAAAACCTTGTCTAGGAAATATTATTTTTTAAAAAAAATAAAAAATATTTTTATTGACTTCAGAGAGGAAGAGAGATTGAAATGAAACATCAGTGATGAGAATCATTGATCTGCTGCCTCCCAGACCCGCAGGCATATGCTCTTTTCATTGAGTCAAACCAGCTAGGGCGGAAATCCTCTTTTGAAACACTGTTTATCGTTGACAGTATTAGAGACCTCTCCCATTCCCCCCCAACCCGAACCCCCTTCCCCTCCCCTCTGCAGCCTCTTACCCTCCCACCCAGGACACCGCCCCAGTACCCCTCCCCGCTCCTCCACAGTCCTCCCCAGGGCCCTCTCTCCTTTTCCTGGTGTCCATTTGCTTTGCCTGTAGGTGTGGAAACTCTGTCCTGTCTTAGGGAGTGTCCTTGGGTACACAGCGAGAAACGTAAACTCCCACTTCCTTTTAGGTAAACTAGTCTCCAGAACCCTCTTATTTTTTTCTTTTTTTAAACCAAGTAAGCAGGTCTTGCCGAAACAAGACCACCAAAAATTTTGGTTGCCTCCCAAAAAAAAAATTGGGAGAGAGAGAGATATTCAGAGAGAGATGGTCAAAAGCTGTCGTGTCGCACACCTCCAGTAAAAGCAACTCCTATTGCAGTGACATTGCCAAGATCTAGTGTTTGAATAAAGATTTCCAGGTTACTCTGCAAATAGCTGTCTAATTTTCAGAAAATGCAGGTGGAAGAAAATTTTAAGTTTGTCTTTTAATCTTGGACTTCCTCTTGAATATCTTTTTCCCATCAGCCTTTGCATTTACGTGATATGCAAATTTTACCTTGGATTTTACTAGAGCACATTGCTCATCGAATGTTGTCTAGGAAGTCTTTTTCAAAAAATATTTCTTATTGTTGATAGTATTATAGGTACCTGACATTTCCCCTATCACCTCCGGCCTTGCCCCCTCCCTCAGGCAGCCCTCTGCCTCCGCAGAAGGTCTCCATTCCTTTACCCCGGTGGTGGTGTCCGCTCGCCTTGGGGAGACGTGTATCACTCTTTGGTAAATGTCCCCGATTCCCCCCTTAATCTAAACCCACCGGGATGCTTTCACTTCTCTTTTTAGAACAATATACAAAAGCCTTGCCGAAGCAAGGCCGCCAAAAATTTTGGTTGCCTCCCAAAAAAAAAATTGGGAGAGAGAGAGAAACTAACATTGCAATTTACCCCTCGGGTAAAACCAACGCCTATTTCACTGTGAATGTGGTTAGTTGGTACCAAAATTCAGTGCTTGAGTAAACTTCCAGGTTACTCTGTGCATAGCAGTCCACTTTCCAGAAAATAAATGGAAGAAAACTTTAAGTTTGTCCTTTTTAATCTTGGATTATCATTTTCCGGTCAGCGTCATTTACATAATATGCAAATTTACGTCAGACTTTACTAGAACAAAGCCGCCCATAAAAATCTTGTCTAGGCAGTAATTTTTTTTAAAAGAAAAAAAAATTTTTTTTTTTTTTAAATCGCTGATGGTATTACAGACACCTCCCATTTCTACCCCGCTTCCTCCAGCCCCTACTTACCCTACCTACCCTAAAACCAGGTCTTCAGCACTCTAGTGCTGATATTAAAAGATACCTTAAGTTAGCACTCCTGTTGTTTGTAACTAAAGACATTAAAATGGTTCCCCAATAACTTCCATTCTTTTCTTTGACACTTGAAGGTAAGCCTTGCCGAAGCAAGGCCGCCAAAAATTTTAGCTGCCTCCCAAAAAAAAATTTGGGAGAGAGAGAGAAGCCAAGCAACGTTGTAATTCACCTCTCGGGTAAAAGCAACTCCTATTACACTGTGAGGGTGGTTAGTTGGTACCAAAATTCAGTGCTTGAATAAAAAATTCCCAGGTTATTCTGTAAATAGCAGTCCAATTTCAGAAAATAAATGGAAGAATACTTTAAGTTTGTTCTTTTTAATCTTGGATTATCATTTTCCAGTCAGCCTCATTTACATAATATGCAAATTTTGCCTTGGATTTTACTAGAACCAACTGCCCACAAAAACCTTGTCTAGGAAGTAATCTTTTTCAAGAAAGTTTTTTTTCTTTTGAATTGCTGATGCTATTACAGACACCTCCCATTCCGACCCGTCTTTTTCCAGCCCCTACCTACCCTAACGAGGTATTTCAGGAACACTCTAGTGCTGGTGTCAGAAAATGCCTTAAACTAGCACTTATGCTTCTTGTGAATAATGACTCTACAGCGGCTCTCCAAGACCTCCCACTTCTTTTCTTTAGACACTTGAAAGCAAACCTTGCGGAAGCAAGGTCACCAAAAATTTTAGCTGCCTCCCAAAAAAAATTGGGAGAGAGAGAGAGAAGCCTCTTATCCCTGTAATTCACCCCTCGGGTAAAAGCAACTCCTATTTCACTGTGAGTGTGGTTAGTTGATACCAAAATTTCGTGCTTGAATGAAAACTTCCAGGTTACTATGTAAACAGCAGTCCCGTTTTCAGAAAATAAACGGAAGAAAACTTTACGTTTGTCCTTTTTAATCTTGAATTATAATTTTCTGGTCAGCATCATTTACATAATATGCAAATGTACCTTGGATTTTACTAGAACAAGCTGCTCACAGAAACCTTGTCTAGGCAGTATTTTTTTTAACTGTCTACCTTTATATCTGAAATTCTTTGTGTTTAATGTCCTTATTGATAAGGTATTATATATGCCTCTTCATCCCCCCATTACCTTCCCAACCCCTCCCTCCCCTCACGCCCTCCCCCCTGGTGTCTGTGTCCATTGGTCAGGCCTATATGCCTGCACACAAGTCCTTTGGTTGGTCTCTCCCCCTGACCCTCCCATCCCTCCTACATTCCCTCTGAGGTTTGACAGTCTGATGGATGCTTCTCTGTCTCTGGATCTGCTTTTGTTCATCAGTTTATGTTTCATAATATGCAAAATTTACCTTGGGTTTTACTAGAACTGCCCACAAAAACCTTGTCTAGAAGTAATATTTTTTAAGTTTTTTTTTTTTTAATCGCTAATGGTATTACAGACACCTCCCATTTCTACCCCGCTTCCTCCAGCCCCTACCTCCCCTAAGCAGGAGTACTGCAATCTAGTGCTGGTGTCAGAAAATACCTTAAGTTTGCTCTTCTGCTCCCAGTGACTAAGAAAATTAACAAGAAGTTCCACTTCTGCTTTTGGACACTTGAAAGCAAGCCTTGTCGAAGCAAGGCCACCAAAAATTTTAGCTGCCTCCCAAAAAAAATTGGGAGAGAGAGAGAAGCCAGGTGTTGTTGTAATTCACCCCTCGGGTAAAAGCAACTCCTGTTTCACTGTAAATGTGGTTACTTGATACCAAAATTCCGTGCTTGAATGAAAACTTCCAGGTTACTATGTAAATAGCAGTTCCGTTTTCAGAAAAATAAACGGAAGAAAACTTTATGTTTGTCCTTTTTAATCTTGAATTATAATTGTCTGCTCAGCATCATTTACATAATATACAAATTTACCTTGGATTTTACTACAACAAGCTGCTCACAGAAACTTTGTCTAGGCAATAATTTTCTTTTTTAAATGTCTACCTTTATATCTGAAATTTTTTTTGTTTAATGTCTTTATTGATAAGGTATTACATATGTGTCCTCATCCCCCGATTACCTTCCCAACCCCTCCCCCCCTCATGCCCACACCCCGCTGTTGTCTGTGTCCATTGGTCAGGCCTATAAGCCTGCACACAAGTCCTTTGGTTGGTCTCTCCCCCTGACCCCTCCCACCCCCCTGCCTTCCCTCTGAGGTTTGAGTCTGATGGATGCTTCTCTGTCTCTGGATCTGCTTTTGTTCATCAGTTTATGTTACATAATATGCAAAATTCACCTTGGATTTTACTAGAACTGCCCACAAAAACCTTGTCTAGAAATAATATGTTTGTTTTTTTAAATATATATTTTATTGATTTTTTACAGAGAGGAAGGGAGAGGGATAGAGAGTTAGAAACATCAATGAGAGAGAAACATGGATCAGCTGCCTCCTGCACCCTCCCCACAACCAAGGTACATGCCCCTGACCGCAGGCTGACGCTCTATCCACTGAGCCAAACTGGTTAGGGCTAGAATATGTTTTAAGTTTGTTTTGTTTTTTTAATCGCTAATGGTATTACAGACACCTCCTATTTCTACCCCGCTTCCTCCAGCCCCTACCTCCCCTAACCAGGAGTACTGCACTCTAGTGCTGGTGTCAGAAAATACCTTAAATTAGCTCTTCTGTTCCCAGTGACTAAGGACATTAGCAAGATGTTCCACTTCTTTCTTTAAACACTTGAAAGCAAGCCTTGCGGGAACAAGGCCACCAAAAATTTTAGCTGCCTCCCAAAAAAAATTGGGAGAGAGAGAGAAGCTGATTGTTGTTGTAATTCACCCCTCGGGTAAAAGCAACTCCTGTTTCACTGTGAGTGTGGTTAGTTGATACCAAAATTCAGTGCTTGAATGAAAACTTCCAGGTTACTATGTAAATAGCAGTCCCGTTTTCAGAAAAATAAACGGAAGAAAACTTTACGTTTGTCCTTTTTAATCTTGAATTATAATTTTCTGGTCAGCATCATTTACATAATATACAAATTTACCTTGGATTTTACTAGAACAAGCTGCTCACAGAAAACTTGTCTAGGCAGTATTTTCTTTTTTTTAAAATTACTTTATTGATTAAGGTATCACATATTTGTCATCAAACCCCCCCCCCCCATTCCCTTCCCAAACCCCCACACACGCATGCCCCCCTCCCCCTGTTGTCCGTGATCACTGGTTAGGCTCATATGCAAGCACACAAGTCCTTTGGTTGATCTATCTCCCTTGTCCCCACCCTCCCCTACTTTCCCTCTGAGGTCTGACAGTCTGATCGATGCTGTTCTTGTTCTTCAGTCTATGTTGTTTATCTTTTCCCCTAGATGAGTGAGCTCATGTGATACTAGGAATACACTTATAGGAACTGAGAATGAGACAAGCAATAATGGTTATGCTGAGAGGCAAATGAATCAGTCTATAGTGAGTTTCTTTCTGGGCCAACAGTTCTTTTGAGTCCCGATTTCTATGTCCAACAGTTGTTTATGTGTTCATAACAGCAATGATATTTCAGTTCTGGATGGTGGACAAATGGTGGTAATGCAGGTCCGACCCTCTCTGGTTTGGTCCTGGGCAATCTGCAGTGACGCACATCTGCTGACTGCTAGTATGGCAAGGCATTGTCAGTGTCTTCCATCTCTGGACTAGTAATTTTCTTTTTTAAATGTCTACCTTTATATCTGAAATTCTTTTTGTTTAATGTCTTTATTGATAAGTTATTACATAGGCGTCCTCATCCCCCCATTACCTTCCAAACCCCTCCCTCCCCTCACGCCCTCCCCCCTGGTGTCTGTGTCCATTGGTCAGGCCTATATGCCTGCACACAAGTCCTTTGGTTGGTCTCTCCCCCCATCCCTCCTACATTCCCTCTGAGGTTTGACAGTCTGATGGATGCTTCTCTGTCTCTGGATCTGCTTTTGTTCATCAGTTTATGTTACATAATATGCAAAATTCACCTTGGATTTTACTAGAACTGCCCACAAAAACCTTGTCTAGAAGTAATATGTTTTTAAAAAATATATATTTTGATTTTTTATAGAGAGGAAGGGAGAGGGATAGAGAGTTAGAAACATGGATGAGAGAGAAACATGGATCAGCTGCCTCCTGCACCCTCCCCACTGGGGAGGGGCCCACAACCAAGGTACATGCCCTTGATCGGAATCGAACCTGGGACCCTTGAGTCCGCAGGCCGACGCTCTATCCACTGAGCCAAACCGGTTAGGGGTAGAAGTAATATGTTTTAAGTTGTTTTTGTTTTGTTTTTTTAATCGCTGATGGTATTACAGACACCTCCCATTTCTACCCCGCTTCCTCCAGCCCCTGCCCACCCTAACCAGGAGTACTGCACTCTAGTGCTGGTGTCAGAAAACACCTTAAATTAGCTCTTTATTCAGTTCCCAGTGACTAAGAAAATTAACAAGAAGTTCCACTTCTTTTCTTTAAACACTTGAAAGCAAGCCTTGCCGAAGCAAGGCCACCAAAAATTTTAGCTGCCTCCCAAAAAAAATTGGGAGAGAGAGAGAAGCTGATTGTTGTTGTAATTCACCCCTCGGGTAAAAGCAACGCCTATTTCACTGTGAGTGTGGTTAGTTGATACCAAAATTCCGTGCTTGAATAAACACTTCCAGGTTACTATGTAAATAGCAGTCCCGTTTTCATAAAATAAACGGAAGAAAATTTGAAGTTTGACCTTTTTAATCTTGAATTATAATTTTCTGGTCAGCATCATTTACATAATATACAAATTTACCTTGGATTTTACTACAAGAAGCTGCTCACAGAAACCTTGTCTAGGCAGTATTTTTTTTTTTTAAGTATTTTTTTAAATGTCTACCTTTATATCTGAAATTCTTTTTGTTTAATGTCTTTATTGATAAGGTATTACATATGCGTCCTCATCCCCCATTACCTTCCCAACCCCTCCCTCCCCTCACGCCCTCCCCCCTGGTGTCTGTGTCCATTGGTCAGGCCTATATGCCTGCACACAAGTCCTTTGGTTGGTCTCTCCCCCATCCCTCCCCATCCCTCCTACATTCCCTCTGAGGTTTGAGTCTGATGGATGCTTCTCTGTCTCTGGATCTGCTTTTGTTCATCAGTTTATGTTACATAATATGCAAAATTTACCTTGGATTTTACTATAACTGCCCACAAAAACCTTGTCTAGAAGTAATTTTTTTCTTTTTTTGAATCGCTAATGGTATTACAGACACCTCCCATTCCCAGTGACTAAGAAAACCCACACAAACTGCCACTTCTGCTTTTAGACACTTGAAAGCAAGCCTTGCCGAAGCAAGGCCACCAAAAATTTTAGCTGCCTCCCAAAAAAAATTGGGAGAGAGAGAGAAGCTGATTGTTGTTGTAATTCACCTCTCGGGTAAAAGCAACTCCTATTTCACTGTAAATGTGGTTAGTTGATACCAAAATTCAGTGTTTGAATAAACACTTCCAGGTTACGCTGTAAAAGGAAGTCCCGTTTTCAGAAAATAAATGGAAGAAAACTTTGTTTTTCCTTTTAAATCTTGAATTATAATTTTCTGGTCAGCGTCATTTACATAATATGCAAATTTACCTTGGATTTTACTAGAACAAGCTGCTCACAGAAACCTTGTCTAGGCAGTATTTTCTTTTTTTTAAAATTACTTTATTGATTAAGGTATCACATATTTGTCATCAACCCCCCACACGCATGCCCCCCTCCCCCTGTTGTCCGTGATCCCTGGTTAGGCTCATATGCAAGCACACAAGTCCTTTGGTTGATCTATCTCCCTTGTCCCCACCCTCCCCTACCTTCCCTCTGAGGTCTGACAGTCTGATCGATGCTGTTCTTGTTCTTCAGTCTATGTTGTTCATCTTTTCCCCTAGATGAGTGAGCTCATGTGATACTAGGAATACACTTATAGGAACCGAAAATGAGACAAGCAATAATGGTTATGCTGAGAGGCAAATGAATCAGTCTATAGTGAGTTTCTTTCTGGGCCAACAGTTCTTTTGAGTCCCGGTTTCTATTTCCAACAGTTGTTTATGTGTACATAACAGCAATGATATTTCAGTTCTGGACAAATGGTGGTAATGCAGGTCCGACCCTCTCTGGTTTGGTCCTGGGCAATCTGCAGTGACGCACATCTGCTGACTACTAGTATGGCAAGGCATTGTCAGCGTCTTCCATCTCTGGACTGTTTCTCTTCTGACTTCATGGCTGGATCACTCCTGTCAATTCCTCTCTGTTGCAGGAATCCACATGTCTCGGAGTTGTTTTCTGAAAATATACAAACATATTCTCGACCAAAAGTTAATAAAGGAATATTTTCTATAAATTTGACTTGTGATCCTTTTTCATTTTTTTGCCCAAACGATTTTCCTTTGGCTTGTTTTGACACCATGTATGTTTTACCTGGGTGACTTGCTGTTAGCATTACAAATGAAAGTTAATTTTCTAAAGTAAAAATTTTCTAGATGTAATTTATTTGCAGGATATTTTTCCTTACATGATATTCTTCTACTATCCCCCCTTTTTTGGTTTAAATATTGGGAGGCTTTTGGAAATTTTATGCTGTAATCTTAATTTTTTAAAAAAATATATTTTATTGATTTTTTACAGAGAGGAAGAGAGAGGGACAGAGAGTTAGAAACATCAATCAGCTGCCTTTTGCACACCCCCAACTGGGGATGTGCCCGCAACCAAGGTACATGCCCTTGACCGGAATCGAACCCGGGACCCTTGAGTCCGCAGGCCAATGCTCTATCCACTGAGCCAAACCGGTTTCGGCTATGCTGTAATCTTGATAGCTTTTAAATTTTACTTTTTTGCACTAAAATGTGACTGCTTTAGGTTCATTATATGTTATGCAATTTTACCATGAGATGAACTACCAATAAAAATTTTAGTTAACACTTTAGTAACAGCTTTTTTGTCCAGTACAATTGATTTTTCTAGAGTATTTGCTTATTTTGATTGGCCAATTTAAATTAGTCTGAAAACTTGACTACTATTTTACTGTCAAATTTAATACTCTAACAACCATCTTGTTTTACCCTGTAATTATTAGTGGAGAGGATTATTTGCCTTCTTGAGTAGGCCCTGAGCATTCCTGGTGCTAGGCTGGATTTAGATATCCTAGACCCCAGTTCCCCGGATCATGGGTGCAAGACATCTCCATCAAGTCTTGTTGCAGTGAGAGGGCATCTGCTGTCGGCCAAGTCTCTGTTACCTGGGTCCCGATTTGAGCTGGGCATGTGAAGCTGAGCAGCCATGGGGGCAGGAGATCTCCTTCAGCAGGGGTGAGGGTTCAGGCCCCTGCAAACTTGGGGGGGTGAAGGTCTGTGCCCCACCTCTGTTGACCCCCAAGTTCTCTCCTGATGGCCCCTATGCGACTGTGCCTGTCTTAGGTTGTTCCTTCCCTGAGGAATCTTACCCGCCTCTGGCTAACTAGTCATCCTCCGGGGCCAAGCAGGGTGATGTGAGGTTTAGTTCTGTCTCCTTGGTCGCCTATGCCTCCATGGCCTCCATGCCCAGCACCTGCCTTGGGATCCCCTCGCCTGCTGGCAGGGTCCCAGCACTGATCACATATCTTGTGGAACCCAGGTTTCCTCTCCAAGGAGGCCCAGCTCACCCCACCGGGCGAGAGCAGATCCATGGTACCAGCCATCACGAGGTTTCAACCTTGGCATGAACAGAAGCTCAGGCAACAGCTGTGGACAATTGGATTGTGAGAAGCGGGTCCCTCTTGGCCAAAAGGGCAAGAGGGGCCAATTTAGAATGCTCAGGTGCCTTCCCAGGGGGCCCTCTACACAGTGGAAGGGATTAAATCCTTTCATGTCCTTTTTAAATTGCTGCCAGACATTCAAAGAATTAGTTTGTAAGTTTGTTTGGGGTAATTGTATAATATGCTGTTGTAATTCTAAAATATCTAGAGATGTGTTATGTTTGTCTCCAAGCACCAAACAGATGATTCAGATGATTCCCCCCCCCCCCAAGGGCATGAGGAACTATTATAAGTAATGGGGGTGATCCAAATCTGGGAAAAATTTTAATGACAGTGTAGAATAATATCATGTAAGGATATTCTTTGTTCTAGTCCATGGCAATACCCTTTCAAACTGGCTGTCTATTTCTTTTTGTATAGACAAGGTCTTAGTTACATTTTCTGCACTTCTACCGGGTGCACGTAGTGATAGTAGTGACACCCTTTCTTTGGTGTCCACACAAGCCAGAAACCTCTCTTTAATTGTACACACAAAGGGGCATTGTTTTGATTTTGTGTCATACAAAAGGGAAGCTGGGTGGAGACCCCTGTGTATTTATACTTTCTTGCCCCACCCATGGACCTCCTGGATGACCAAGGTGTTTGCTATTATTGGTAACTACATTAGTCAGGGGATCAGCCCTCGTAAGGGGTCTTACCCATGAAGGGTCAGGAGCATAAGTCCAAAATACTTACCCTCTTGTCCCAGGTAAAATTACCGTACATCTGATGATTGCTAGCGTGGCTAGAAAGGCGTTCTCAGGCATTCTTGGGTTTCTGGTTACCTCACAATTTCTTCCCTGAGGTTTGACGTTCTGATTGATGTTTCTCTGTTTCTGGATCTATTTTATCCCCATCAGTTTATGTTGTTCATTATATTCCACAAATGAGTGAGATCTTTAGTATTTTTTAAAAATGTCTACCTTTATATCTAAAATTCTTTTTTCTTGGCCCTGGCCGGCTTGGCTCAGTGGATAGAGCGTCGGCCTGTGGACTAAAAGGTCCCAGGTTCGATTCTGGCCAAGGGCACATGCCCAGGTTGCGGGCTCGATCCCCAGTAGGGGGCGTGCAGGAGGCCGCTGATCAGTGATTCTCTCTCATCATGGATGTTTCTATCTCTCTCTCCTTCTCCCTTCCTCTCTGAAATCAATAAAGAAATATATTAAAAAAATAAAACTTAAAAATAAAATTCTTTTTTTGTTTAATGTCTTTATTGATAAGGTATTACATATGCGTCCTCATCCCCCATCACCTTCCCAACCCCTCCCTCCCCTCATGCCCTCCCCCCCTGGTGTCTGTGTCCATTGGTCAGGCCTATATGCCTGCACACAAGTCCTTTGGTTGGTCTCTCCCCCTGACCCCCCATCCCTCCCCACCCCTCCTACATTCCCTCTGAGGTTTGACAGTCTGATGGATGCTTCTCTGTCTCTGGATCTGCTTTTGATCATCAGTTTGTTACATAATATGCGAAATTTACCTTGGATTTTTCTAGAACAAACTGCCCACAGAACGTTGTCTAGAAGTAATTTTTTTTTTTTGAATCGCTGATGGTGTTACAGACACCTCCCATTTCTATCCCGATTCCTCCAGCCCCTACCTCCCCTAACCAGGAGTACTGCACTCTAGTGCTGGTGTCAGAAAACACCTTAAATTAGCTCTTCTGTTCCCAGTGACTAAGGACATTAGCAAGAACTTCCACTTCTTTCTTTAAACACTTGAAAGCAAGCCTTGCGGGAACAAGGCCACCAAAAATTTTAGCTGCCTCCCAAAAAAAATTGGGAGAGAGAGAGAAATCTTCTACTACTGTAATTCACCTCTCGGGTAAAAGCAACGCCTATTTCACTGTGAGTGTGGTTAGTTGATACCAAAATTCAGTGCTTGAATAAACACTTCCATGTTACTCTGTACATAGCAGTCCCGTTTTCAGAAAATAAACGGAAGAAAACTTTACGTTTGTCCTTTTAAATCTTGAATTATAATTTTCTGGTCAGCATCATTTACATAACATACAAATTTACCTTGGATTTTACTAGAACAAGCTGCTCACAGAAACCTTGTCTAGGCAGCATTTTCTTTTTTTTAGTATATTTTTAAAAATGTCTACCTTTATATCTAAAATTCTTTTTGTTTAATGTCTTTATTGATAAGGTATTACATATGCCTCCTCATCCCCCCATTACCTTCCCAACCCCTCCCCCCCTCATGCCCTCCTCCCTGGTGTCTGTGTCCATTGGTCAGGCCTATATGCCTGCACACAAGTCCTTTGGTTGGTCTCTCCCCCTGACCCTCCCCCCCCCCCCCCCCCCCAGGTTTGACAGTCTGATGGATGCTTCTCTGTCTCTGGATCTGTTTTTGTTCATCAGTTTATGTTACATAATATGCAAAATTCACCTTGGATTTTTCTAGAACAAATTGCCCACAGAACCTTGTCTAGAAGTAATTTCTTTTGAATCACTGATGGTGTTACAGACTCTTGTGCTGGTGTCAGAAAATACCTTAAGTTAGCTCTTCTGCTCCCAGTAAGGACATTAGCAAGAACTTCCACTTTTCTTTAAACACTTGAAAGCAAGCCTTGCCGAAGCAAAGCCACCAAAAATTTTAGCTGCCTCCCAAAAAAAATTGGGAGAGAGAGAGAAACCGGCTGTACTTGTAATTCACCCCTCGGGTAAAAGCAACTCCTATTTCACTGTAAATGTGGTTAGTTGATACCAAAATTCAGTGCTTGAATAAACACTTCCAGGTTACTCTGTACATATCAGTCCAATTTTCAGAAAATAAACGGAAGAAAACATTAAGTTTGTCCTTTTAAGCTTGGATTATTATTTTCGATCAGCTTCATTTACATAATATGCAAATTTTACCTAGGATTTTTTACTTAAACAAGCTGCTCACAGAAACCTTGCCTAGGCAGCATTATTTTTTTAAATGTCTACCTTTATTATATCTGAAATTCCTTTTTTAAAAATTTCTTTATTGAGTATGGTATTACATATGTGTCCTCATCTCCCCGTTACCTTCCCAACCCCTCCCCCCCTCATGCCCACACCCCGCTGTTGTCTGTGTCCATTGGTCAGGCCTATATGCCTGCACACAAGTCCTTTGGTTGGTCTCTCCCCCTGACCCCTCCCACCCCCCTGCCTTCCCTCTGAGGTTTGAGTCTGATGGATGCTTCTCTGTCTCTGTCTCTGTTTTTGTTCATCAGTTTATGTTACATAATATGCAAAATTCACCTTGGATTTTACTAGAACAAACTGCCCACAAAACCTTGTCTAGAAGTAATTTTTTTTAAGTTTTTTTTTTTTTTAAATTGCTAATGTATTACAGATACCTCCTCCCATTTCTACCCCCGCTTCTTCCAGCCCCTACCTACCCCAACGAGGTGTTCTGCACTCTAGTGCTGGTGTCAGAAAATACCTTAAACCAGCTTTCCTGTAACTAAGAACCCTTAGATGTTCCTCCAAGAGCTTTTCCTTCTTTCTTTAGACACTTGAAAGTAAGCCTTGCCGAAGCAAGGCCGCCAAAAATTTTAGCTGCCTCCCAAAAAAAATTGGGAGAGAGAGAGAAGCCGGCTAACCTTGTAATTCACCCCTGGAGTAAAACCAACTCCTATTACAGTGTAAATGTGGTTAGTTGATACCAAAATTCAGTGCTTGCATAAAAACTCCCAGCTTACTCTGTAAATTTTCCGAAAAAGCAAGTGGAACAAAATTTAAGTTTGTCTTTTAATCTTGGATTTCCTCTTGAATATCATTTTCCCATCAGCCTTTGCACGTACGTGCTATGCAAATGTGACCGTGGATTTCACTAGAGCCATTGCTCATAAAACGCTGTCTAGGAAGTCTTTTTCAAAAAAATATTTCTTATTGTTGATAGTATTACAGGCTTCAGCCATATCTCCCCCCACTCCCACCCCCTCGGCCTTTCCCCCTCCCTCAGCCAGCCCTCTGGCTCCGCACCAGGTCGCCATTTCATTAACCCGTTGGTGGTGTCCGCTGGCCTTGCGGAGAAGCGTGTAAAGTCTTTGGTTCCTCTGGCCGACTTCCTCTTACTGCTCAGTGTGTAATTTACACCCACCAGGATTCTTTCACTTTTTTTAGAACAATATACAAAAGCCTTGCCGAAGCAAGGCCGCCAAAAATTTTGGTTGCCTCCCAAAAAAAAAATTGGGAGAGAGAGAGAAGCTGAGCAACCTTGTAATTCACCCCTCGAGTAAAAGTAACTCCTATTTCACTGTGAATGTGGTTAGTTGGTACCAAAATTCAGTGCTTGAGTAAACACTTCCAGGTTACTTTGTAAATAGCAGTCCAATTTTCAGAAAATAAATGGAAGAAAACTTTTAAATTTGTCCTTTTTAATCTTGGATTATCATTTCCCCGACGGCGTCATTTACATAATATGCAAATTTACTTGGATTTTGCTAAAACAAACCTCGTCTAGGAAATAATTTTTTAAAAATAAGTTTGTTTGTTTTTAAATCATTTTCTTCCTGATAGTATTTAAAGACACCTCCCACTTCTTCCCCGATTCTTCCAGCCCCTATCTACCCTAACGAGGTCTCCTGCACTCTAGTACTGGTGTTAAGTATGTTAAATGAGCTCTTCTGTTCCCTGTGACTAGTATCACTAAAAAGTTATCCCTAGCGTTTCCATTTCTGTTTTTCAGACACTTAAAAATAAGCCTTGCCGAAACAAGGCCACACAAAAATTTTGGTTGCCTCCCAAAAAAAAAATTGGGAGAGAGAGAGATGCTGGTCATCTTTGTAACACACATCTCGGGTAAAAGCCATTCCTATGACACTGATGGTGGCTAGTTAATGCCAAGATGCTTGAATAAAAACTTCCAGTTTAGTCTGTTAATAGCAGTCTAATTTTCAGAAAACATTAGGGGAAGAAAATTTAAATTTTCTCCTTTTTAAACTTGGATTTACTCATGAATATCCTTTTTTCCTCTATCCTTTGTTTACATAAATGCAAATTTTACTTTAGATCTTAGTGGTACCTGTTGCTCATAGAAACTTGTCTAGGAAATATTCTTTTTTTTTTTTTTAAGAGAGCTGTTTTTTTGTTTGTTTGCTTTAAATATTTTTATTGATTTCAGAGAGGAAAGAGAGAGGGAGAGATGGAAATATCAATGATGAGCCCTAACCGGTTTGGTTCAGTGGATAGAGCGTTGGCCTGCGAACTGAAGGGTCCCGGGTTCTATTCTGGTCAAGGGCATGTACCTTGGTTGCAGGCACATCCCCAGTAGAGGGGGTGTGCAGGAGGCAGCTGATTGATGTTTCTCTCTCTCATCGATGTTTCTAACTCTCTATCCCTCTCCCTTTTTCTTTGTAAAAAGTCAATAAAATATATTTTATAAAAAAAGAAAAAAGAAATATCAATGATGAGAGAGAATAACTGAACTGCTGCCTCCTGCATGCCCCCTACTGGGGATCGAGCCTGCAACCTGGGCATGTGCCCTTGACCAGAATCGAACCTGGGCCCTTCAGTCAGCAGGCTGACGCTCTATCCACTGAGCTAAACTGGCAAGGGCAGAAGTATTTTTGAATGTACAATGAGCTTTTTGATTTTCTCATTCACTGGCTTAATCCTCACTCCCACCCTTTGCGATTAAAAACATTAAAATCTTACTTTAGAAATACAAAGATACAGTGTCAAATTATGATAAAAACAACTCTGTACTTTTGTTGGTAAATTCTAATTGCATACTGGCAAATACTTGAAAATTCTTTGGGTGCACTTGCCCCCCCCCCCTTTTTTTTTTTTCTCAAGGAGCATATGATTAGCTTGTGGAAGAATTCTGTATGAGTTTTTTTTTTTTTAAGTACACTCAGATTCTAGTCAAAATTAAGCATATCCATGACATTAGGCAAGTCATTAAACATGCTATAATAGGTCCATTTTGCGCTCTCTCAGAAATATGTTGGAAAGTCAGGTAATAACATATAAAAACATTTTCATCATTATATGAAGATGTGTTTGAAAAAATAAATAGCCCAGCTCTGCAAGATTTAGTAAACTGGTTTGGCCTTTTTCATAGTATGAATAGGGAAAATTTTTGTACATGGGCTTAGAGTGGCAAGACAATCAATTCCTTTGAATAACCCTAAGGGATAAATGTCTTTATATATCTGAACCTTAATTTTATATTCAGATGCAAAATGCAGGTGCGCAATATGCATTTGAAAGAGCAGTAGTTTAGAAACTATATGTAAAATGCCATTTAAGCAATGAAATCCTACATTAATATGGCCACGGGTAGATCCAGGTTTTGTGGGCCTTGAAGCTTATGCAATATAAAATAAAGGATGCATATTGTAAATATTGTTGTGTGTGCACATCGATATTTATTTAGAATGAGGAAAATTACAATAACGCTAATAAAGCTGGGAATTACTCAGCATGGATGGAACTGGAGTGCATTATGCTAAGGGAAATAAGCCAGTCAGAGAAAGATAAATATCACATGATCTCACTCATTTGTGGAATATAATGAACAACATAAACCGATGAACAAAAATAGATCCAGAGACAGAGAAGCATCGATCAGACCGTCAAAACTCAGAGGGAAGGTAGGGGAGGGTGGGGGTAAGAGGGAGAGATCAACCAAAGGATTTGTATGCATGCATATACTAGAAGCATAACCAATGGACACAGACACGGGGTGTGTGTGTGTGTGTGTGTGAGGTCATGAGTGAGGGGGATGGGGGGCGGGCAATGGGGGGATAAGGACACATATGTAATACCTTAATCAATAAAGAAAAAAATAAAATAAAAAAGGAAAAACAAAACAAAACTGGGAATTACCACAAATATAAAATCCAGAGAAAATGCCATTATACTCTTTATAATTTACTCCCTGACACCTCTATAATATTTCCCCCTATATATTATTTGTGTGACTACTCCTTGATCACCTCTTTTTATGAAGATCATTTGAAATATTTTCTTTAGATATACTGTAGAGATATTTCTTTGACAGGTCTTTTATTCTTCATATCTACATACTTCCATTGCTGCCTGCTATAGACTACACTCAAATAGTGAACACTTCCTCTGGGCCTATATGGAGGCCCTGACACCAAGAAAGCGTCAGAGCCACTAGGATGGGAACAGGAAGAAAGCTTCATAAACTTATAGCAGAGTGAGTAAAGATACTGTTATAAAAAAAAAAATAAAGCAAGAAATGTTGGTGCAGGGTTACATTTCATTTATTATTGTATTCCTGGTTCCTAGCACAGTTTCTGACCCATAACAGGTACTCAACAAATAACTGCCCAATGAATTAGAAAGTTTATGAATAAATATACCTGGCACTACGTTATCCTGACTCCCAGAAGCCACTTGCAAACCAAGGGCTCTCATAATAATTAGGAGTGGACAGGACCGTAACTGTTCGAACACCCCTCATGAAAATTCAGTCTAACGTACTCCCTACTCCCCTTCCCTGCGCATTGATAACAAAAATACCTGCATGTACGCGCACGCTAGTGAACTAAGTCTGCTGGAGGTGCGGGGACGGAGTAACACAACACCCTGCTAATTTTACAAAGTTTACACAAGTATCCTAAAAAGCAAAGCGAATACACGGCGACAGCCCTTCTCAGGGGCCTATTCCATGATTTGCTGTGAATCTTGAGCTTCATTAGCTTCCTGGTGTCTGGCGCTGGGGATCAGTAAGACCAGGTTCTGGTCTCGCAGAGGGAAGATTTCAACACGAGAGACAAGAAATTGCAAGTGCCCAAGCTTTATTCAAGCCCAAGTCCCTCCGAGGGACGCTGGGGTGGGCACCTCCGGGTCTAGGACTAGGTTCTGGCTTTTGTGTTATTCTCGCCCCTCCCACGCTTTGTCCGGCTCCCCCCGCACCATTCGTCCAGCAGGGGGCGGGCTCCCTGGAGGGTCCTGGGTCTGCTTGGCGGGGAGCTTCTTAGAATTTCCTGCGTCTGCAGGTGTCTTGTAAGGTTTTGTCCTTGTGTCCGTTTGGGAGTCGCTTTTATTGCATTTCCTTTTCTCAGTTTTTGTCTAACTTTGATGGCTGTTTTTGTTTCCTCTTCTCCCTTTCCCTTGCTTATTTAAGTTTTTTTGTTTTGTTTTTGCCCCTTTTCTGCTCAGCTCATATCTATCTACCTACGCTAACAATGCTAAATTCATCTCTGAATGTGCACTCTCATGAAAAAGATGATTTTTTTTCTCAAGAGGAGTATCAGGAATTTTTATGTAACACAACAAGTAATTTGGGGAAACCCCGACCTTCTTCATTCCCTGTTAGTAGACAGTACCTCCCCTAATATGGGGGCAGTTACTGATGGCTTTCAGCATTAGTAACATGCTGTTAATTAAAGAGACTCAGCACTGTGTTTGCCTTGGTGAAAACGCTTCATGGAATCCACCCAGGCACAGCCAGCTCCAGATCTCCTTTCTCTGTGGTACAGTTTAGGCCTTGGTACACACTTCTACATACTGGACATCTTTCATAATGCTAGGTGCTCTCCATCTACTGGAAAGAGTATGTCTGGTTTATTTTTGTATTCTCAATGCCTAGCACTTTCTTTGACCGAGTATAATCTTACTAAACATTTTTAGACTTAATTAATACTAAAAATACATGTGCATTTTCTTCCAGTTTAAAGAACAATGTCTAATAGTGCACATAGTTAGCCACGATGATACAATAGCTTCACAACCAAACTCTCTGCTTCCTGTTATCTATTTTTACAATGGACTATCCTTTATGCACACAGCATTTATATATTACCCTATATAATAAAAGCCTAATATGCTGAGTGTCTGACTGTTCGACCATTCGACCAGTCGCTATGATGTGCACTGACCACCAGGGGGCAGACACTCCAACCCATAGGTTAGCTTGCTGCTGGATTCCGGCTGATCAGGACTGGGTGCGATGGGCCGGACATGCCCTGGAACCCTCCTACTGTCACTCCCCAGCCCTGATTGTGCACCAGTGGGGTCTCTTGGCCTGGCCTGCGACCTCTCACAATCCAGGATTGGGGGAGGCTTGGGGAATGTCGGAAAGCTGGTTTCGACCCCATCCCCGCAGGCCAGGCCGAGGGACCCCACCGGTGCACGAATCCGTACAATGGGCCTCTAGTGTGTATATAAACCACATAATGTCACTTCTCTTCTTAAATCTATTGAGGGTCTCCCATTCCACATCTAATACATCTAGTAATAAAAGCCACACTCCTTTTTCTTTTTTAAAAATTTTTTATTTATTTTTATTTTTTTCTTTATTGATTAAGGTATCACATATGTGTCCTTATTCCCCCATTGCCCCCCCCCCCCCCCAACACACACTCATGCCCTCACCCCCTTGGTGTCTGTGTCCATTGGTTAGGCTTATATGCATACCTACAAGTCCTTTGGTTGATCTCTCCCCCTTACCCCCATCCTCCCGTACCTTCCCTCTGAGGTTTGACAGTTTGATCGATGCTTCTCTGTCTCTGGATCTGTTTTTGTTCATCAGTTTATATTGTTCATTATATTCCACAAATGAGTGAGATCATGTGATATTTATCTTTCTCTGACTGGCTTATTTCACTTAGCATAATGCTCTCCAATTCCATCCATGCTGTTGCAAATGGTAAGAATTCCTTCTTTTTTACTGTGGCGTAGTATTCCATTGTGTAGATGTACCACAGTTTTCTAATCCACTCATCTGCTGGTGGGCACTTAGGCTGTGTCCAAATCTTAGCTATGGTAAATTGTGCTGCTATGAACATAGGGTGCATATATCCTTTCTGATACGTGTTTCTAGTTTATTAGGATTTATTCCTAGAAGTGGAATCACTGGGTCAAATGGGAGCTCCATTTTTAGTTTTTTGAGGAAACTCCATACTGTTCTCCACAGTGGCTGCACCAGTCTGCATTCCCACCAGCAGTGCACACACACTCCTTTTTCTTGACAGCATGGTCATGCAGATACCCATCTTGACCTTGCTCAGACCCCTCAACCTTCAGGGACTGTCTTGCTCTCCGGTACTCTTGAAGTTGCCTTGCCCTCTTTCTGGTTTATATTGGCACCATATGAGCCTGTTTTTTTCCTTCAGGATTTAGCAAGTAGAACATTGTGGTTTTTTTTTTTAATGGAGAAATTTCCTGACAATAATATCCAAGTTATTTTTCATCTCTGTAGTCACTTCATCCTATTCACTTTTTAAAAAACATATTTTTATAGATTTTAGACAGGAAGGGAGAGGGGAAGAGAGATGGGAGGTATCTGTTAATCCTATCAACAATAAAAAAAATATAAAAAATGATGAGAGAGAATCACCGATCGGCTGCCTCCTGCTCATTCCCACTGGGGATTGAGCCCCATACCCGGGCATGTGCCCTGACCTGGAATTGAACCGTGACCTTCTGGTTCAACCACTGAGTGATGTTGGGCAGGCTTATTCACTTTTGTTATAGCACTTCTCTCACTCTGAAATTATCTGAAAAAAACAACAAACAAACAAAAACAAAAACAAAAAACAAAAAAACCCCAACATTGTCAGTCCTTTCCCCCCACCCCCCCCAACCCTTCAGAAATCAGCTCCTTGAATGCAGGAACCATTTCATTTTACTTTGTGTACAATGAGTTCCCATTGTTTAAAAGCGTGCTTTGCAAAAAATGGTTCACAAGGAATATTTGTCAAATGAATGGGTAAATGATTCAGTGGCCAAATAGCCATGAAATATGTAATTTAATTTCAAGTAGAATGATATTCTGAGGCAGATTGCCACTTTAATCTTAAATTCTAAATTTAATTTCTATATTTGGATTATTTACCTAACATAGCATGTTCATAAAGAATTTAAAACTGAAAAATTTAGGAGTCTGTAGTGGTAGTGACATTATTTTAAATTTATATACTTTATATGATTATTATTATTTATTTTTTAAAAAATTTCTTTATGGATTAAAGTATCACATATTTGTCCTCATCCCCCCATCCCCATCCCACACCCCTCCCCACACATGCCCCCACACCCCTGTTGTCCTTAACCGCTGGTTAGGCTCACATGCATGCACACAAGTCCTTTGGTTGATCTCTCCCCTTTACCCCCACCCTCCCCTCCCCTCCCTCTGAGGCCCGACAGTCTGATCCATGCCTCCTTGTTTCTGGGTCTGTTCTTGTTCATCAGTCTATGTTGTTCATTATTTCCCCTAGATGAGTGAGATCATGTGCTATTAGAAATACACTTATAAGAACCGAAAATGAGATAAGCAATAATGGTTATGGTGACAGGCAAATGAATCAGTCTGTAGTGAGTTTCTTTCTGGGCCAACAGTTCTTTTGAGACCCAATTTCAATGTCCAACAGTTCCTTATGTGTACATGTCAGCACTGACATTACAGTTCTGGATGGTGGACAAATGGTGGTAATGCAGGTCCAACTCTCTCTGGTTTGGTCCTGGGCAACCTGCAGTGATGCACAGCTGCTAGCTGCTAGTATGGGAAGGCCACGTCAGCATCTTCCATCTCTGGACTGCTTCTCTTCTGTCTTCATGGCTGGAGTAGTCCTGTAGATTCCTCTCTGTTGCTGGAATCCACATGGTCTCGGAGTTGTTTTCTGAAAATATACAAACATATTCTCGACCAAAAGTTAATAAAGGAATATTTTCTATAAATTTAACTTGGGATCCTATTGCATTTTTTGCCCAAATAATTTTCCTCTGGCTTGTTTTGACAACTTGTGTGTTTTTCATGGGTGTCTTGCTTTTAGCCTTACAATTAATTTTCTAAAGTATTAATTTTCTAGATGTAATTTACTTACAGGATATTTTTCCTTACATGATATTCTTCTACTATCCCCTCCTTTTTTGATTTAAATGTTAGGAGGCTTTTGAAAATTTTATAATGTAGTCTTGATGGCTTTTAAATTTTAACTTTTTGCACTATAATATTACTGTTTTAGGTTCATTACATGGTGCACAATTTTATCATGAGATGAAGTACCAATAAAATTTTTAGTTAATACTTTAGGAACACCTTTTTGTCCAGTACAATTAATTTTTCTAGAATATTCGCTTGTTTCAACTAGCCAATTTAAATTTGCCTGAAAACTTGACTACTATTTTACTGTCAAATTTATTACTCTAACAACAATCTTATTTTACCCTGTAAATATTAGTGGAAGGGATTATTTGCCTTCTTGAGTAAGTCCTGAGCATTCCTGGTGGTAGGCTGGATTTAGATATCGTAAACCCACTTCCCCACACATGGAGGCCATAGGGGCATAGGCTACCAAGGAGACAAAACTGAACCTCACATCACCCTGCTTGGCCCCGGAGGATGGCTGGTTAGCCAGAGACGGGTAAGATTCCTCAAGGAAGGAACAACCTAAGACAGGCACAGTCGCAGAGGGGCCATCAGGAGAGAATTTGGGGATCAACAGAGGTGGGGCACAGACCCTCACACCCCCAACATTGCAGGGGCCTGAACCCTAGCCCCTTCTGAGGGAGGTCTCCTGCCCCCATGGCTGCTTCATGCTTCCCATGCCCAGCTCAGATCAGGACCCAGGTGACCGACAGAGACTTGGCCGACAGCAGCTGCCCTCTCACTGCAACAAGAATTGTTTGAGTTGTCCTGATTATTATTTTTATAAAAGTTATTGAATAATATTTTAATTATTTTATGTTGTACAAATTATTATTTTTAGAAAATTTATCTTTCTTAAAAAATATTTTTATTGATTTCAGAGAGGAAGTCAGAGGGAGAGAGAGACAGAAGCATCAATGATGAGAGAGAATCATTGATCAGCTGCTTCCTGCATGCCCCCTGCTAGGGATCAAGCCAGAAATCCTGGCATGGACTCTGACCAGAATGGAACCGTGATCTCGTGGTTCATAAGTTGATGATCAACCACTGATTTTCTAAAGAGAATTACAAGGATACAAATGAGCTTAGTATTAAACCAGGCTAAAGCACTATTTAATTGCCCCCGCAAATAGAGATAATAGGACTTTTCCATATTATGAAGGAAAGCTCCAAATTATTTTGCTGTCACACAGATTTAAAAAGAAAACCAAAAGAGATTATGGCTTTATAACCCTATAACCATTTGACAGTTGCTACTAAAAATTAAAATGTAAAATAAATTAACAAAATAAGTAACTTTAGAATTATAACCAAGTCATTTAAAAATGTTAGATGAATGCACACTGAAAAATAAGACTACTTTTTCCTTCTTTTAAAAAATACTTCATCAAACATTAAGATGAATAGTATATTTTCCTTACTTTTTCAAGACAATTTTTTAAAGACAATTTTTAATGAAAATATAGTTTTCAAAGGCCATAGACTGCTTATATAAAGAGCAACATTTACAAAATTATCGAGAGACGTAAGTCAATAAATGCATATCTAACATTGTTATAAACCTTCTGTCATAGGTTGAGGGAGCATAAAAGCAAATTTTACATTTTCCTCTAAATTGGCACTGGGTTTAATTGTATTGTCAGAGTCAAAGAAACACTAGGTCAGTAAAACCCCACAAGACATTGACATTATCAAAGAATGATGATAATCATAAAGTCTATGTAAAATAACTCCATTCCCCCCTAAATTTGAGTCAAAGCCCCGAGAAAGTGGTCATTGTTGGGATATTAAGATGGACTGTAGTGTAATCACCAGTACATTATTTTTGAGTTACCAGAAATTGAGTTTATTTGGAAACATCAGATGACACTGTTGTAGTAGCATTAAGGAAAATCTACAGTACCTAAGTCTCAAAGAAAATGTCTACTTAGGAGGGTTCTAAAATAGTATGGGAACATATAAGAGCCTGGCAATTTAAACATTGTAATTTAATCCTCACAGTACCTTCTTTTTTAAAAAACATATTTTTATTCATTTTAGAGAGGAGGGAGAGATAGAAACATCAATGATGAGAGAGAATCATCGGTCGGCTGCTTCCTGCTTACCCACTACTGGGGTTCAAGCCCGCAACCCAGGCATGTGCCCTTGACAGGAATAGAACCTGGGACCCTTCAGTCCAAAGGCCCATGCTCGATCCACTGAGCCAAACCAGCTAGGGCCACAGTACCTTCTTGAAAGAAAAAAAATAATGTTTCCCTATTTTACAGATGAAGACATTTAGATTCAGAGCAATTTCACTGTCTTATTTGATCCAGTTATCTCAGGCATATGGGCACAATTGTCAATTCAACTGTCCTTTTCCAGGAAATTATAATACTTCTCCAGCAATGAATACAAGTCCTCAACCAGGGCTGATTCCAGATTTTCTGCTTCACAGAATTGCTAAGCTGCTATGAGAACACGCAGCCTTATTTGCTTCAGATGACTCAACTCACGAGGTTGCGAATGGTGCACTACACCCATTCCAAGAAGTGGCAGCACCCAGCATTTTGATAAGTGTTTACTGCAGATTGAACAAATAAAAGAATTTTATTGGTGCTTTCTTCCTTAGTTTACTCCCTTTAGAATATTTTTTTGGTAAAGACACTATGTTCCTAGCTATGGAAATACTCTTATTTTAACCTCATGCAAGAATAAAACACTAAGTCACAGTTTTAAGAACAAAAGGAAAAAACAATTCTACTTTCAAGCTTTCCGGAGTAAAATGTTCTACTCTCCCTCTTCTCCCATTAAACCATTTCTGCCTTCATTCAAACTTTAGAAACCACTATTTTGATTACACCGACAAGACACCTGCTTACATATGCCCATGCCCTCCTTATCTGATTTTCCTGTGGAAAGTTAAACAAAAACACAACAAAACATTGCAGGAGTGAATATTTAAATACCACATTACAATTTAGTGTTCCTTTATAGAAAAGAAAAATCTATCATTCTCTCTCTCTATATATATTTTTTCATTTTTAGCAGAGAAAAGACATTGAAACTCATAAGGGCATAATACATATTTTATTTAAGTGCATTTCTCTAAATGCTGATGACCCTTGAAAAAAATGTATAAATAAAATTCTAATTATACATACTATAAGTCTTATTACATACTAAGTCTTGGAGGCTTCCCTTGCTCAACTATTATATAAATAAGTCACATAATGAATTCATTTTAAATCACTTTCAGGGAGAGGGATGATTAAATCTATGCCAAGAGTCAGAAAAGATTTAGAAGCTTTGTGAAGATTAGAAATTAGAAATAGAACATATAGATCTTGCTTGGAACATTAACTTTATCTGATTATACTTCTTTTAGAATAGGGTTCAATTTCAACCTTCACTTTCTTTTTCTACTGTAGAGAATTCATGATTTCAAATTCTAACAATTCTATGAGCAAAAATATGCTACAAAATTACTTTTTTTGTTTCATACCCTAAAGGATAAACATACATATTTGTTAAATTTTAATTGCTTCATTTAAAAGTTTATGTTATGGAGAAAAACTAGCCATCCTTATCTGTAATTGAAACAGCTACTAATGAAACAAAAGGCCAGTAATTTGTTTAAAAAAAGAAAAAGGGGTGTGTGGTCTTACAAGACTGGAAATATAAAGAAAAAGGAAATTCTAGGGAATGTTGACCTTTATGGAATACTTTCTAGATACTTGGATATATTCACACATAAATTTCCACATTCTTTATTCGACATGCTTTCTTTGACAGGCTGTCTCTTTCAATTAAAAGAGCTTAAAAAAAACCTCTGAACATATTTTATAATTATGTATTTTTCAAAGTGGTTGTAGAGATAGCCAACAGACACATGAAAACATGCTCATCATCACTAATCATCAGGGAAATGCAAATCAAAGCCACATTGAGGTATCACCTCACACCTTTAGAATGGCTATTATAAAAAAAGACAGCAAAGTTGCCTGGCCAGTGTGGCTCAGAGGTTGAGCATCAACCTATAAACTAGGGGGTCAGGGTTCAACTACCAGTCAGGGCACATGCCTGGGTTCCAGGCTTGATCTCAAGTAGGAGGCACGCAGGAGGCCGAAAATCAATGGTTCTCTATATCTCTCCCTCTCTGAAATCAATAGAAATGTACAAAAAAAAAAAAAAAAAAAAAGACAGCAAAGAATAAGTGCTGGTGGGGACGGGGAGAACAAGGAACCCTAGTGCACTGCTGATGACTCTGTAAACTGGTGCAGCCACCACGGAAAACAGTACAAAGATTCTTCAAAAAATTAAAACTAGAACTACCACCTGGCCGGCATGGCTCAGTGATTGAGCGTCAACCTATGAACCAGGAGTTCAAGGTTCGATTCCCAATCAGGGCACATGCCTGGGTTGCATCTTGATCCCCAGTGTGGGGCGTGCAGAAGACAGCCCATCAGTGATTTTCCCTCATCATTGATGTTTCTCTCTCTCTCTCCCTCTCCCTTCCTCTGTGAAATTAATAAAAATATATTTAAAAAATAGGACTACCATATGACCCAGAATTCCACTCTAGGTATTTATCGGAAGAAATCAAGAACACTAATTTGAAAGTTTATATACACTTCTATGTTCATTGCAACATTATTTACAACTAGAGGCCTGGTGCACAAAATTCATGCACTCAGAGGGGGTCCCTCAGCCTGGCCTGTGCCCTCTCGCAGTCCGGGAACCCTCAGGGGATGTCTGACTGATGGGAGTGGGCCTAAGCTGGCAGTTGGACATCTTTAGCGCTGCCGCAGAGGTGAGAGAGGTCACCGCCACTGCGCTCACCATCCGTGAGCCCGGCTTCTGGCTAAGCGGCACTCCCCCTGTGGGAGCACAATGACCACTAGGGGGAAGCTCCTGCATTGAGCATCTGCCCCCTTGTGGTCAGTGCGTGTCATTGTGACTGGTCATTCTGCTGCTCGGTCAATTTGCACATTACCCTTTTATTATATGGAAAGTAAGAATAACTATCATTGCTTGAGTCAAAGTACATTTAAATTAGACTGAGAAGTATTACAATTACACTCACTTTGTCCTTTGTAACAAAAGCATAGATAGTACAAAAACAGTATGAAGTGGACAAGAACCTGGAACTAGCTTATTCAAAACCTTCTTCAATTAACCACTATACTGCAAAGGATTTTTGAAATAATTATGTTTTTATTGATTTCAGAGAGGAAGGCAGAGGGAGAGAGTGATCGAAATATCAGTGATGAGAACCATTGATCAACTGCCTCCTGCCCACCCTCTACTGGGGGTTGAGTCTAGAACCCAGGCATGTGTCCTGACTGGGAATCAACTGTGATCTCCTGGTTCATGGGTCATCACTCAACCACTGAGCCACACTGGCTGGGCTACAAATGATTTTTAATTCTGGTAGCCATAGGCTATGACTTTCCTTTGAGCAAAAACTTCGACGTATCACTAATATTAATATATAACATTATTTTAAAATTTCTGCAATAGAAAATTAGAATTCTAATTTTTGCAGTGACACAAACATATAGAAGGAAATTTAACATTTTACAAATTTGGGTTTTACTAAATTTTTTGATGATTTTGTTTTGTTTTATAAAACAGTGACCACAATATCATAATTATTTAAATACATATGTAAGATAAAATACTAATGTTTTTGTTTTTCATTGCAGCCTTAACAAATTAGCATACATTTAATGACTTAAAATAACACCCATTTATCATCTCATAGTTCTGTAGGTCAGAAGTGTTATTACAGCATATCTCAGTTGGTCCCGCTGCTTAAAATTTCACAAGGTCAGAATTATGGTATTGGCTGAATGTGTTCCTTTCTGGAGGCTCTGGGGATGAATTGGCCGCCAATCTTATTCGGCTGGATGGCCAATTTTAGTTCCTTGCAGATGTGGGGCAGAGGTCTCCCTTTTCTCGCAGGCTGTCAGCCGAGGCCCTCTCTCTGCTCCTGGAGGCTGTCTGCCTCTCTTCTCATGCTTTCCACGTGGCCCCTCCAGCAAAGGCAGGTGGGGGCCCACCCACATTTTGAGTTTCCTCCTGCAACATCTGTTTATCTCCAGCTGAAAAAAATGACCTGCTTTGAAGGGCTGATGTCATTAGATTTGGGTTATTGAGACCATACAGTATAATCTCCCTATTTTAAAACCCTTACCCTCAATTATGTCTGAGAAGCCCATGTTATCATGTTACATAAAATATTCACAGGTTCCTGGGATTAGAAGGTGGGAATTTTGGGGAAATCATTGTGCCTTGCACAGTTAGTGCCACCTGTATCCACTAACCAGTTTATGAAACAGATTGTTTCTCTTAACTTCAAAATATCATTTACCTCACTCGTTGTCTCCAGCTTCAGAAGTAACCATTATTCTGAATTTTGTGTTTCCCATTCTTAATAACAAAGGAATTTCTCTTTAACGGGTGGTGCACATTTTCAGCTTTAGCAGGTGATAGGAAATGGAAGAAGTTTTCCAGTGTATACATTTATACAACAAAAAACACTATGTGTATTTCCATTTCATCACATATTCACTAAAAATCAATCTTTTACTTGAAATTCTTAAAAGTATCTAGATATGATGTGTTATGTTATTAATCTAAATGTTATGGAGATTTGAGCCCCCTTTTTTTTGATTTTTGGGTATTCAAATCTTATCCTCAGAAAATGCCGATTTTTCTACTAGTTTACTGACTTTTTCTTCTTTCCTTTAAAAAAATATATTTTTATTGATTTCAGAGAGGAAGGGAGAGAGACATAGAAACATTAATGAGAGAGAACCATTGTTGGCTGCCTCCTACATGCCCCCCACTGGGGACCGAGTCCGAAACCTGGGCATGTGCCCTTGACTAGAATCGAACCCGGGACCCCTCAATCCGCAAGCCGACGCTCTATCCACTGAGCCAAACTGCCTGGGTCTTATTTATTTCTAAAAACTATTTACCAATGTCAATCACATATATTCTAGATGCTCTGTCTCAGTTTATGATAGGCTTTAAACTTTCTTAATGGGGGAAGGATAGAAGTGAAAGGGATGGAGTACAAGGATTCGCAGAGGAGCATTCTCAGATCTTCTGTAGAGATCTGACTTTAGAATCATGATCACATTTCACATAGGCAAGTAAATAATCTAGTGAATTGAAAACGATGAGGGAAAATAAAAAATTGGTTTCAAAATAATTATTTCTCTCACTTCAAATTCATAAAGATATTCTTTGTTAATTTTATAGTTTTGCTTTGAATATTTAAAAATTTAGTCTTTATGAAAGGTTTTATCTTTCTGTTATAGGAGGTATCCAGTTGTATGTTTCTTCATAAAGGGAACCTGTAGGAACCCCTTTCAAGTTCCGCGTTATTCAGGGTTCCGGTTCAGGGTTCGGGTTCTGGAGAAGGCCACACACAAATGAAAAGAGACTAGAAAAGTATTAATTTGGCGATATTGGGGGCCAGGCAGGAGCCCACCTCTAGTGGAAGGACTACACACTGCCCTGGCCTTGCTATCCCTTTTATTGAGACTATGGGAAACACCCATCGCCCTTAGGCAGGAAATTCCAATAACAGAAATTTACGTAAGACAAACAGAGGTGGAGGCTGCTTCAGCTAACAATGTTTCAACTAAGCAGTGAGTGGTTAGAGCAATTAAGGTTGTTGACCAGCCTTCCGGGCTTCCTGTCCACATCTCTCTATTGGTGAAACAATGATTGGTTTCCGGCAGGAACCAGTTTTCTTATTCCTTCTACTAACGAAGTGCTTCTTGCCCTGTCGATTTGTCTTACTGAGGCTCTCTATTCCCTCTCCATTGCTCTGTCCGTTCTTGTGACAGTAACATGCCATCTTATTACTTTGCCTTTGACGTGCAAGCAATCCTCACTTTGCGTGGTTCTGATGTACATGAGTTTCAGTTACTACGGGGTTTAGTTAAATAACACTACTCCTCCAGCAACACAATTCAAAATATAGCTAGCTACCTGGGTAAATTGTGAGTAATTGTATATTGACGAGGTACGTGCCCTGGACTGGGATTGAACCCTGGGCCCTTCAATCCTCGGGCTGAGGCTCTATCCACTGAGCCAGACCGGCTAGGGCTTTACTGCTAGTTTTTAATTTCACTCACCACTAAGTAAATAAAAGCTTTACATCAGGATCAGAAATCAATCACGTCACTTTTTTCCAAATCTGTTGGTGATTGGTCACTGTGCATTAGTTATTCCGTTCGCACACAGACAGCACAGCATGTAATTGTCCTGTCGCCTAGTGTCCCACTGACACATTGTATAAAAACATGAGACTCAAAAGAAGAAATGATACCACGAAAATGAAAGTGCAGCTAGGAAATGAAAAGTGGTAATGCTGGAAGTGAAGCAAATGTGAATAGAGTTATAGAAGAAATAACCGACCGGGAGAATGCTGACATTGCTGCTGTGGGAGAGACTCCAGATGTACAACCGGAGGAACTCAGTGAAGGTGAACTTATCAGCGTAAATGAAAAAGGTGGTTTTTGATGAATAGATGAGTATTTCCAGAGGAGGTAATGCCAGCCAAATGTTCACATAAAAGGGTCTCAGAGGGTGGTTCACAACAGTGAAACTGCAAAGGATAAAAATGTTAGAAGCTGTTTCAAACTTAGAAAGGAGTATAAGAACCCTCAATGCATAGAAAAGGTGTCCACTCTATATCATGTTATCTGATAGGAAGAGAAGGCAAACAACACTCAAATTACTCTTGATATATTTTTTTTACAAGTAAATAGAACACTTTAATTATCGATATATTTAATGCTTTATTTTTTTAAAATTCTTTTTTTTAAATTACTTTATTGATTAAGGTATCACATATTTGTCATCAACCCCCCCCCCCATTCCCTTCCCAAACCCCCACACACGCATGCCCCTGTTGTCCGTGATCCCTGGTTAGGCTCATATGCAAGCACACAAGTCCTTTGGTTGACCTATCTCCCTTGTCCCCACCCTCCCCTACTTTCCCTCTGAGGTCTGACAGTCTGATCAATGCTGTTCTTGTTCTTCAGTCTATGTTGTTCATCTTTTCCCCTAGATGAGTGAGCTCATGTAATACTAGGAATACACTTATAGGAACCGAAAATGAGACAAGCAATAATGGTTATGCTGAGAGGCAAATGAATCAGTCTATAGTGAGTTTCTTTCTGGGCCAACAGTTCTTTTGAGTCCTGATTTCTATGTCCAACAGTTGTTTATGTGTTCATAACAGCAATGATATTTCAGTTCTGGATGGTGGACAAATGGTGGTAATGCAGGTCCGACCCTCTCTGGTTTGGTCCTGGGCAAACTGCAGTGACGCACATCTGCTGACTGCTAGTATGGCAAGGCATTGTCAGTGTCTTCCATCTCTGGACTGTTTCTCTTCTGACTTCATGGCTGGAGCACTCCTGTCAATTCCTCTCTGTTGCATATTTAATGCTTTATATTATCGTGTACTAGGTATTACTTTTGCTGAATTTACTATTTTAAGAAAAAAATGAAAGGTTCTGGAGCAATAGTAATTTTTCCCACTGATTTTAATTATTTAGTCTGTTCTGAATGGTTTTGGTCTGCATGGTCGTGTGTGTGTGTGTGTGTGTGTGTGTGTGTGTGTGTGTGTATGTGTGTGTTTGTGTGTGTGTGGTGTTTTGTGGTCTTGCACCATTGTGAAAGACGACCTGCGTACCTTAATATTTGGTAAGTAAAATATTTCTCACTTTTATTTTATTTATTTATTTTTATTTATTTATTTATTTTATAATATATTTTATTGCTTTTTTACAGAGAGGAAGGGAGAGGGAGAGGGATAGAGAGTTAGAAACATTGATGAGAGAGAAACATGGATTCAGCTGCCTCCTGCACACTCCCCACTGGGGATGTGCCCGCAACCAAGGTACATGCCCTTGACCGGAATCGAACCTGGGACCATTCAGTCCGCAGGTCGATGCTCTATCCACTGGGCCAAACCAGTTAGGGCTCACTTTTATTTTTTATGAGTGACTTGTTTTTGTGTTTTTTTATTTTTACATTTGAATTTTATTTTTTAATTAAATGTATTGGAGTGACATTGGTTAATAAGTGTATAAGGTTTCAAGTGTATATTTCTATAATACATGATCTGTATATTGCATTGTGTGCCCAACACCCAAAGTCAAAGGATCTTCCATCACTAAATATTTGGCCCCTTTTGCTACCCTCTTCCCCCCTTCCCTCTGGGAACCACCATACTATGGTCTGTGTTTATCAGTGTTTCTTTGTTTTTCTTGTTTGTTCATTTCTTTTTTTTTAAAAAATATATTTTTATTGATTTTTTACAGAGAGGAAGGGAAAGGGATAGAGAGCCAGAAACATCGATGAGAGAGAAACATCGACCAGCTGCCTCCTGCACACCCCCTAATGGGGATGTGCCCGCAACCAGGGTACATGCCCTTGACCGGAATCAAACCCGGGACCCTTCAGTCCGCAGGCCGACGCTCTATCCACTGAGCCAAACCGGTTAGGGCTTGTTTGTTCATTTCTTACTTTCAGTTTTATATGCCATATTTGAGTGACATCATATGATTCTTAAATTTTTCTGACTGATTTATTTCACTTAGCATGTTATTCTCAAGGTCCAGCCATGTTGCCACAAATCACGTTTACAAAAATATAAAATAAGTAGAGGCCTGATGTACGAAATTCATGCAAGGGGCTTGGCCCCTGCCGCAGCCGCGGTTGCCTTGGCCCCCATCATCGCGGTGGCTGCCTCCTCTGCCTCGGCTTCATCTGGAAGGTCGGGCAGTATTTCATCTTTTCTTATGACTGGGAAGTTTTCCATTGTATATACAGAGTATCCCCCCAAAATGTATACACACTTTAAATATAATTATAAAGGCAGTGTTTATTACAATATACTTCATTTTTATTTAACAACTCTCATGTATGTTCCACATCTTCTTTATCCAATCATCTATCAAAGGACACTTCAGTTGTTTCCATGTCTTGGTGACAGTGAATAATGCTGCAATTAACACAGGGGTCCATATGTCTTTACAAATAAATGTCTTTTAAAATTTTCAGGTAGATACTCAGAAGAGGGGTCAGTGGGTCATATGAAACTCTATCCTTAACTTTTTGAGGAGCCTCCATACTGTTTTCCACAGTGGCTGTACCAGTTTACATCCCCACCAGCAGTAAATGAAGGTCCTTTTCTCCACAATCTCTGCCACACTTGTTATTACTTGTCTAGTTGGTTATCACCATTCTAACAGATGTGAGGTGGTATCTCATTGCGGTTTTGACTTGCATTTCCTTAATAGCTAGTGAAGTTGAGTATGTTTTCATATATCTGTTGGCCATTTGTATGTCTTCTTGGGAGAAGTAACTGTTCAGGCCCTCCACTCATTTTTTAATTGGATTCTTTGTTTGTTTTGCGTTGAGTCATGTGAGTTCTTTATATATTTTGGATATTAACTCCTTGTTGGAGCTCCTGTTTGCAAATATCTTCTCCCATGCAGTTGGTTGCCTTTTTGTTTGATTGACAGTTTCTGTTGCTGTGCAGAAGCTTTTTAGTTTGATATAGTTCCATTTATTTATTTTTGCCTTTACTTCCCTTGCCCTTGGAGTCAAATTCATAAAGTCTTCTCTGAGACCAATATCCATAATTTCATTCTACTCCCTAGAAATAATGTAAGTAATAAAAATATAGTTAATTTTAACATTTTACTGCTTTCACATTGGTTGTACTAGTAGTTACTGTTAAGGAATTAGTATTTAAAGAAATTAATATGTTGTAACCAAAAAAATAAGCAATCATTGTAAAATGACTGCTTTGTATGTGGAAGATTATACAAATATTTGACAAACCTGTCCTTTAATATATCCTAGATCAAATAGAAACTTATTTTGCTTTTACTGAAAAATAACTAAGTAGGGCATTAGCAGTGGGTGATATTAAAACAAAGGTCATCTTTTTTCTTTATATGAAATAATTCAAATAACCAAGGTATTAAGAGCTTATTTGGTTATGCTTAATGACCAAAACACTCTAGTTTGTGTTCCCACCTCCCTTACATTTTTAGAAGGCTTCTCTTTCCCATGTTGGCTTGTTACATTTCCCTTTTACTTTTTTCCTTAATTTTCAAATAATGCTTACATATTTTATGGTCGTGGTGGCTGGAGTATGAAAAAAAAAATCCACTTGTTTTAGTCAATGAAACGATTTTTCTGAAAATTGCATTTTCTGCTATGGGAATCTGCTACCTTGGCTCTTGTATTGCTTCACCCAAAGTTGATACGCCTGTTTAACACCCCACCCCACCCAGGAAGAATTCACTCCAGAATGGAAACTTAAACAGAATTTACTCAATATTCTGCAGTAATTAAAAAGAATTTTGATGTCGAATGCCTTAAACATGAGCCTCAACATATTTTCTGCTAATGACATAATTAGGAGATTCTAAATGAACCCCTAATTGGGAGCTTCTCTCTATAACCCCGTTCTTTTTTAAAAAAATCTTTATTGTTGAAAGAATTACATATTCCCCCTTTCCCCCCCATTGACCCCTTCTGGCCCATCCCTGCTCCCGTCCCTGGCCTTCACCACCCTATTGTCTGTGTCCATGGGTTATGTCTTAGGATCAAGAAGTGCCTATACACTTACGCAAATTTTGAGTTCTATCCTTGTGCAGGATTCAAGTAGAGTATGTCTATTGGTCTTCATAGAGTCCTTCACTGTCTGGCCAACTGCTCACTACAATATAACTACAACAATTAGTAGGTGTCCAGACTCCAGGGAAAGGATGTACATGAGAACTACAAGTTTAGCTTTTAGAATGGTCTTGGCTTGAAAGAAAGTGTGTGCAATAAATAAAATTACAGAAAAATTGTTAGATGGTATGGGCTCATCCTCAGGTCAGAAAGTGCTGCTCATCATGAGTTTTTCCATATTAAAACATGTATTTCACTTGGGGGATTGCATGCCTCTGTTCAAAGGAGACTATTTAAAAGACTCGATTGCAGTTTGAAGTTTTCTTCAGCTGATGCCTGTCAGGGAGCACCAGAGATCGGGTGACTCCTTAATTAAAACAGGTTTGGGTTTTTCTAGGATGGCAGAAGGTGGGGTATGAGTCCTTCTCATGTTGGCTCAGGCAGCAGTTTTTGTCATTAACTGAATCTTGTTATTGAAGGTTGTTCCTGCATTGGTGTCTCTCGCTCTCAGTGGTTGGTGCTATCCTGATAACCATAAAAACAGTACTTCCTGTTTCTGAAAGTCCTGCCGTTGGTGAGTCAAGGTTACCAGGGGGGGAGAAATAAGAAAGGAGGCAAGGGTCAAAGGTGAAGGGAAAACTGGGGAATTCCTCTTTCATATTTGCTTAGACTTTTCACACCTATAAAGATATGACTCATTTGAATTAAATTAAAAAAGTCTGTTTTCTTTGGTGAAAATTGCATTAGGTGTATGCTTTAAAAATATATATACACACATTTTTATTGATTTCAGAGAGGAAGGGAGAGGGAGAGATAGAGATAGAAACATCAATGATGAGAGAGAACCATCGACTTGCTGCCTCCTGCATGCTCCCCTCCTCCTCCCCCTCACCCCGGGGATCATGTGCTCTTGATCAGAATCAAACCCGGGACCCTTCAGTCCGAAGGTCGACGCTCTATCCACTGAACCAAACTGGCTAGGGCAGTGGCTGGCAAACTGCGGCTCTCGAGCCACGTGCGGCTCTTTGGCCCCTTGAGTGTGGCTCTTCTACAAAATACCACGTGCGGGCGCGCACGTACAGTGCGATTGAAACTTCGTGGCCCATGCGCAGAAGTCGGTTTTCGGCTCTCAAAAGAAATTTCAATCGTTGTATTGTTGATATTTGGCTCTGTTGACTAATGAGTTTTGCCAACCACTGAGCTAGGGCATAGGTGTATGATTTTGAGAGACAAAAGAAACTTCCTGTAATATTGGGGGCTGCACTTTGACATCTGTATGATGTTTGTATCTTTCTACCTTACATATAAGTGGTCCAAAGGGCAACACAAAATTTATCAATGGTTTTGACTTTCCTCCTGCTCAACAAATATCAACAAAAGTAAAATTTTTGTTTTTAGAGAATTTATTACTCAGTGTAAGAAAAGTAAAAGTAGAAAACCAGGAGGAAAAGAAGAGAATATTAATTCTGGAAACATCCCTCATTAAAGGGAAGGTAGAGATGCAGATGCCTTTACATATGGATATGAAATCACTCTAAAGTCTGGAATAAAACTGTTTCTATCACACATATCTCCCCAGGCCCCAGGCTCCAGTTGATCCCACTCGGCTTCAATGAAAGTGTATGCATTAGTTAACCATTACTGTGTAACAAATTACCTCAGCAATTAGAAACTTAAAAAAAGAGCCGAAACCGGTTTGGCTCAGTGGATAGAGCATCGGCCTGCGGACTCAAGGGTCCCGGGTTCGATTCCGGTCAAGGGCATGTGCCTTGGTTGCGGGCACATCCCCAGTAGGGGGTGTGCAAGAGGCAGCTGATCGATGTTTCTCTCTCATCGATGTTTCTAACTCTCTATCCCTCTCTCTTCCTCTCTGTAAAAAATCAATAAAATATATTAAAAAAAAAAAAGAATATTATCTCACATTTCCTGAGTCAGAA
This sequence comes from Cnephaeus nilssonii, assembly GCF_951640355.1. Lineage (NCBI taxonomy): Eukaryota > Metazoa > Chordata > Mammalia > Chiroptera > Vespertilionidae > Cnephaeus > Cnephaeus nilssonii. The sequence goes on along the minus strand of NC_137079.1, from coordinate 49,104,339 downwards.
ATCTGGATATAGCTTAACTGGACAATGCAGGTTTAGCTTCTCTCAAAAGGCTGCAATCAAGGCATTGTGCAAAGCTATGGTCCCAAAGGAAGCACTGCCTGAGGAGCAGCCACGCCAGCTTCCTCGGGTTTTGGAAGGCTTCAATTCCTTGCTGCTCTTGGCTGGAAGCCTCCCTAAGTACCAACGTTGTTGGCCAGTCCATAGGGAAGCTCACGATATGGTGGCTAGCTTCTCTCGGAGTGAGTAAAAGAAGGCCACTAAGGAGGAAATCAGAGATTTGTCTGTGAGCTAATCTCAGAGGTTACATCTCATCACTTTTACTGTCTTCTATTTGTTAGAGACAATTTACGAGGGCCAGCCACACTAGAAGAGTCACAATTACACAACTGTGTGAATAATAGGGAATGGAAATCACAGTGGGTTATATTTAGAGATGATTTTACCATACCGTGATATACCCCCCTTTTTAAAAATCTAGAACTCAAGTGTAGGGTGAACACTTGTTTCATTTTGGCTTTGTCCCAGTTTTAGCACTAAAATCACACGTTAGAAAACCCCTCTAGTCCTGGGTCACTTTCACAATTCAGGATTCTATAGAGACTTCTACTTATATTATTTAAATAGCCTTTTTCTCCCTAGTAGCATAAAACTACTCAAACTCCATGTCTCTGCTTCAGTATTTTCTCCTCAGAAAATCCTCCCTGTCTTCAGGTCAAGGTTGATGGTTCCTTCCCAACTGCAAAAACAAAATGTGTTATGTAATACTGCACATACTCCTTCCACCCCCTTCTATTAAGACTTGTGTGCCCTTACCCGCTCCCCACATCAAAAGTAGAATGGAGGGGGGGAGGGGGAGATACTGTGGTTGATTCACCTTTCTATTTATGGTATCTAGCTCAGTGACTAGTAATTTTGCAAGCAAAATCTGCAAATTCATAGAAGAGAAAATATGACCTCATAAAGGTAAAAGAAAATGTTCAAATTCATTCAGCCAGTAAATGGAGGAAAGAAAACTTGGAATTGCACTGGTATCTACTGCATATAGCAAACAATGCCTGCATGTTTTTTTTTTTTAAATAAAAGAAACATAATAACTGAAGAATAATTTAAATAGCTTTTTTTTCAGAAAATGCAGACATCTCACAATTTACTTGGCTCTTGCACTCTATATTTGGAGAACTCAAACTATTATGAGGACACTCATAGACCATCCTGAGCTCTCTGCATAAGCACTGATAGATTATAATTATGGGTATTTTAGAATTAGGTAAAATAGCTTTCAAAACTGCACAATCTAGCCCTAGCTGGTTTGGCTCAGTGGATAGAGCATCAGCCTGAGGATTGAAGGGTCCAGGGTTTGATTGCGGTCAGGGCCCGTGCAGGAGGCAATCAATTGATGTGTTTCTTTCACATCTGTGCAGGAGGCAACCAATTGATGTGTTTCTTTCACATACATATTTCTCTTTCTCTCTCTTTAAAAAATCAATAGAAAAAATATCCTTTGGTGAGGATTAAAACAAACAAACAAACAAACAAACAAACAAACACAACAACACCCCTCCCCCCGCCCAATCCTACCTAATAATAGACAAATATGCAAATTGACCGCACCTTTGCTACGCCCAAGCCACGCCCACCAGCCAATCAGGACGAGTATGCAAATTAACCCAACAAAGATGGCGGCTAATTTGCATATCAAGACAGTGTCGAAAGAAGCCAAGACCTGCTGAAGGGAGCAAAGCTGCGGAGAAGCAAGCAAGCCGGGGGGGAGGAGAAGGGAGGAGTGGAGGCGGGGCAGGGGGAGAAGGGAGAAAAGCAGGCGGGCTGGCGGAGAAGGCAGGGCGGGGGACAAGGGAGGAGTGGAGGCGGGGCCAGGGGCAAAGGAAGGAGAGTGGGCGGGCTGGCGGAAAAGGCAGGGCAGGGGACAAGGGAGGAGAGCAGGCAGGGTAGAGTGCAGCAGGAAACCCTATTGCAGGATTTTTCCTGCAACGGGAATGCTAGTCTAATATAAGGAACAGGAGCCACCTAGAGTTACATTTTTCTCCCAGGTTATTGATTTTTGAGTAATTGTTTATCTATTTAATAATACTGGGCCTGGAGTAGAGAGTGTAACTTAAATGTAAGGATCAACAATGATTCTTACATTGTTACATTGATAACAAGGATTAAGTAGTGTCAGAGCATCATGGCTGAAGAAAGGGAACAATTTCCCAGAGTGAACAGACTTTGAAGATAAAGGAATGGGATTCCTGCCTCCCTCCTCTCCCTTAGTTAAATGCAATAATTCAGAAGTACTGGTGCATTTACAAAGGCTAGGAGCTAGGAGGTAACTTAGAAGTTAGCTTTTCATCAAAGTTTATGTCAGCCTATTTTTCTTACCATTACCTGACCTGGTTTGTGACACACATTTTTGGATGTCTATCCCATGGTTATATTGCTTAAATTTTGTTACTTGAATGTCAGTAAACAAACCGCAATAATATCTCCTATGTCACAGTCTCTTCTAAACTACCATGGTAATCACATTTCCTTCATGTAACTTATATGGGAACATTGACACCCCTAAGAAAGATTTGGCACCTCAATTTAAAGAGAGAACTAGGTGATTAAAAAGCAATTTTGTGATATTGCTAAATATCAAGAGTGTGATATTCAAAGCTATGGCTGCAATCTTCCAAGTCATAGAGAGGACATCAATAATATACTGAGTGACAAACAGTGGGAAAATGGGAAATAAAGCTTGGATCCCTGAATTCTTCAATAAATCAAATGAGCAAGTGCCTAAAATCTAGATATAAATTCCTCTGGCCTCTTCTTCATGATTTCAACTGCAAACATTTGGATATTCTTCTTCAGCAACTGAGTGAATTCTAATGAATAAAAAATTCTGTAGTAAAATTATTAATGACTTACTTAGCAAAAAAAACCTTTGAGTAAAATTGAAAAGGAATTTATTCAGATGACCATATTTTCAAAGATCAATAAACAAACAAACAAAAAAAAAATCCAGGCTTGCTAGTAATTTAGCACTTAAAATCTGAACAAGACTAATTTTTAATGACAAATCTAAGCCAAGATAGATTAATTCTGAGAAATATCCTTTCAACCTGAATAAGCCGATATTTGATACACACATACAAGCGCACACACACCTTGTATATAGTATCTCTTTTATGTATTTGTTTCTATTAATATGATATTATAGTTGAAAGTATAATACAAATATTTAACAAATAGCAGAGGCTTACGAGCCTCTGATTTCGGGTTAAAAAAGGTTACTAGATGTTGTTTACATTAATGGCTAATAGAGTAATTTTCTCTGTGTCATCTCATCAACAATAAGAATAACATTTATCAAACTATATTTATGTGTATATTTTTTCTAAATAGTCTCACTCTGTCATTAGAAAGATCAACAGAATAGGAAATCAAAGACAGCACCTTCACTCACTAATTTTCACTGTGGTTAATCGTTGAAACCATTAATGAAACCCCTTGTGCTTTTCTGGCTATCTCTAGCTTGAACTTGTTCAGCAAATTTTGTCTGCATTAGTAGCCATGGCAACTTCAGGATAAATATTGAGTACTGGCCTTCCAACTGTTAAAAACCTTTAAGTCCATAGTGTAGCTCCACAGAGATACAAGCATGCAAAAACAATTGAAACTTGTCATCTAGTTCCCAGGAAAGAAGGTAAAATGTCACGAACAATCTAGTGCATTATGAAACTAAAGAGATGACAAGGTGCAAATATTAAGAAAACGTTTTCCCCCTGAGGTGGTAAAACAAATGCCAATTTTCATAGCAATTATATGAAGTTTTCCATATAAAACAGATCACCTGCACGGTGCAAGCTTAGTTACTTGAGGGGCTGTTGAAGAAAGGGTAGAAAGACAGGGTAACCGAAGACCAATATAATCTCAAAAATTTTATTGTCCCATTATGTGATACGCTTTTATGAAATGGCCTCATAATTGGGACTAAAAGACAGTGTATACAACCCTTGTAAAGCAAAATACATGTTACTGGAAGCTTATTGACCACTCCTCAGACTGTGCTGATATCCACAGACTGCCTTGTATTGACTCAAAGCTCCATGTCTATGGCATCTCACTGCATATTGTTGATACATTGAGTAGGCAGGCTTTTGTGCCCATCTCGCATAGGTTGATAAAGCCCTTAGATTTTTAGAATACTTGAATGTGTATCATTAAAGATTATTAAATATATATAAGCCCTTGGCATATTGTATTTTCCACAGATGACCACAATAATATCTCCTATGCCACATTCTCTTCTAACAATATAAGCTTGGCAGGCCTTGCAAGTGTCTCCTTTCTTGGACCACATGGACTCAACGGCCTCCAGGGACAGGTTATGATAGAAATCGCACTACGTAATTTCTGAGGCTGGGTCATCAAAGTAGCATATGCTTTACTTGTTTCCTTGGGACACCTGCTTTTGGATCTCATCTGTGGCCAACTTGCAAGAAAGGCCAAACTAATTCACATGAATAAATCATATGGAGAGGCCACGTTTCAGTGGACGGTCCAGTAGAGGTTCCACATCATCAATCGCCAGATCTGTGTTAAGATGTTTCCAGATGGTTCCAGCCCTTACCTTAAGTCACATCAGAGTTAGTGTTTTTGCACTGAGGGCCAAGACATCTTTGAGTATAGTAAGTCATCACTGCTCTGTTCTTGAATTTCTAAGCCTCAGAGTCCCCAAACACAATGAAATGACTGTTTTATGCTTCAAATTTTGGGTAGATTGTAATGCAACAGGAGTAACTGGAACAAGCACCAACTACTTATCTCCCTTATTTGTACCAACTAAGTATTCAGGTAGTTAATTCTTTATTTAAAAAAATATTTTATTGATTTTTTACAGAGAGGAAGGGAGAAGGATAGAGAGTTAGAAACATCGATCAGTTGCCTCCTACACACCTCCTACTGGGGATGTGCCCGCAACCAAGGTACATGCCCTTGACTAGAATCGAACCTGGGACCCTTCGGTCCGCAGGCCGATGCTCTATCCACTGAGCCAAAATGGTTAGGGCCAGGTAGTTAATTCTTATTTATGTTTTCTAAATTTGTTAAAATGTTTTCATAATATCAAGCCCATATTTATTTAAGGGAAGATCATTAAATACATACTTTAGTTTTACTCAAAAATTGTCAGTTGAATTTCAACAAAGAAGTACCTAAGAAATATAGAAGTTTTCAATAAATGCATAAATAGGATTTGCCCCTGTCAGAGTTTAAGAAAATTTATCAGTTGGATATGTAGACTAGAGAAACTGATATTAGCATGGTTAATAGTCATTTTCTTCCCTCTTTATAAAATACAAAAAAAATTCTCTTTGCAGGAGATAAACATTGATTAAATAAATATCAGTAACCTTTCTCCTGGGAATTTAAAATTTAAAACCAGGGTCTCTCTCAGGTTTCAGGTTTTGTTGTGTGCTCAAAGTCAGAGATAAGGTAATGTTGGAATGTGTCTGGAGAAAAAGCAAGAGATAGAGAGAGGGAGAGAGGGAGAGAGTGAAAGAAGGAGAGAGGGGAGAGAGAAATTTTCCTAATGAATTTTGTTCCCAGTTCTAGTCTCCTTGAAGGTACAATTGCACATCTTCATACCCCTATATACCTGTAAAACTCAGTTGTCATCTGAGGTTACCTGAAAATAATGTATCCCTTAGAATGCCTTTTACTACAAGTTCCAGTATCAAAAGCTATAGAGAAACCAGAATCTTTCCATGTTTTGAAGTTTACCTACTTCAGGTCTCCTCTCTTGTGGTTGTAGGATAGCTTCAAAGTGCACATTAAGTTAACAGGATCTTTCAATACAAGAGATACCAATCTTTCCCTATTCAGTCCCCCCAATTTTTTTCTTTTACTTGACTCTTCAGATCCCTTTAATTCATCATTTTCCCCAATAGTAATAATTTGTTAACAAAAATAGCCCTTTACTTTAAAGGACAATTTTCTTTAGCTGAATAGGCAATTAGCTTATGTCAAATATAAATTACTAATGCTTAGGAAAATGACACAGAAAAAGAAAACAGATTTCTCAAAATAATATTACCCAAAATTAAACATTATGAACAGGTGTTGCTTTCCAGATTTGTTTAAAATTTCTGTTATAACTCTAGCCACAAATTGAAAGCTATCCAATATAAAGATTTGTCTTACTACTTATTTTGTTAGTCTTATACATAGAATAATTTTTTCATGCCATTGAATATTTTAAACAATCCTACATAATAAAAGTGTAATATGCAAATTGACTGAACGTTGGAATGACTGGTCACTATGACACACACTGACCACTAGGGGGCAGATGCTCAACACAGGAGATGCCCCCCCCCCCCCCCCCCCGCCGGTGGTCAGTGCACTCCCACAGGGGGATTGCCCCACACAGCGGCAGTGACAGGAGCCTCTCCCGCCTCTATTGCAGGTGGGTGGTAAGGAGCGAGGCGTTCCGGACTGTGAGAGCCCCGGATTGTGAGAGGGATGTCGACTGCCAGCTTAGGCCGGATGCCCTGGGGATCGGGCCTAAGCTGGCAGTCAGACATCCCCCAAGGGGTCCCAGACTGTGAGAGGGTGCAGGCTGGGCTGAGGGATCCCCCCCTCTAGTGCATGAATCTCATGCACCGGGCCTCTAGTAGTGCTATAATATCTGTAAAGTATTAAAGAAGAAATGTAGTGTTAATAATTTCCATATTTTAATTTATTACATTATTTTCCTTTTTTAGGTTCTTTATTATTCTTTTAGTATGAAAATATTACTGTCATGTAGTGAATAACTTTACAAAAATTAATATCCACATTGTTTATTAATATTATATCTTTAAATTTATTCTTGTAAATTGAATTGCTGGATTAAATAGTGTGTGATTTCTTAAATTTTGTCACACAAATGAACCTAATTATTAAAAGGTATAATTAAAAAAATATTGGGGCTATTGATAATATGCCTGAAAAATGATTTCATGCTAGGTTTCACATATTTATCATTTAATTCTCTGTTTACAGAGTGAATCATAATAATATTCTATGATATAAACCACAGAAAATTGCATATTATTTTATGGTCTATAAAGTACAGTGTAGTTTTCACCACTTTAATATATCTTCAATTTTCATCTGTAACATGAATGCATAATTTTATAGTATAAACCCAAACTTTGTTTTATTATTATTATCATTTAAATATATATATTTTTATTGATTTCAGAGAGGAGGGAAGTGAGAGATAGAAATGTCAATGATGAGAGCGAAACATTGGTTGGCTACCTCCTGGATGCCCCACACTGGGGATGGAGCTGCAACCCGGGCATGTGGCCTGACCAGGAATCAAACCCTGACCTTCTGGGTTCATAGGTCGATGCTCAACCACTGAGCCACACAGGCGGGGCTGTTTTATATTTTAAGCAGGAGCTATTTACATAAAACCAGTAATGATAAGACCTCGTTACATTACAAAAAGAAGTAAAGCAACTCTATTAAGCAGCAAGTTTTAAAATTTAAGGTTAATCCTATGGAAATTTACTTTGATGTAACAAACTCAACCTCGACAATTACTGAGGTATCCTTTATTGTCTAAAACTCAATGGAGTAATGAGTATGAATTTTTTGGATGCCATAAAAAGATATTTCTAATTATTAAAATGATAAATTCTTCATAATAAAACATAATCATTTAAATATATTATATTATGTGAAATTTATTTTGGAAAAAAATTAATGGTATTTAATAGGACCAGTTCATTCACTAACTTATGTTATATTGGTTGTGCATTTCTCAAAGGAATAGACTCACATCAGTACGGATATCACAAAATAATTCTTTAAAGAACATTTGTTTGATATGTGTTTGTAGTTTAAATTTAAGAGTAGTAATTTTAGGCCAATGTGAAGAGAAAGTTAAATTAAGTCACATTGAGTAACCAATTTAGTGATTTTAGTTGAATCAGTACAAAATTATTTGTAATAAAACCAAGGAGGTATTTACAAGTACTTCTGATATGTGCTTTTGTTTTCAAAAGTTTAGTACGCGTGGGGTAATAATTATCTCTGAAGGAAGCTTGGCACCAAATATTGTAACCATAGAGAGAATTTTTATTCCTCCTTATTTAAAGTATTGATTGGAAGTTGAGTTACAGAACCTCACTCTTCAAAAGTACACTCTAAATTTTTTGAAGTTTCTTTTTTTTGGGCCATATTTTGGAAGGACCTACAAATCTATCTAATTTGCTTCTTGTTAAAGTCTGTCGCCTGTCCCTCCTCATATATCACCAGCCTTAATGAAGGTTTTCTTAATCACAGTTCAGCTATGCTATGAACATCTTATCTGCAACCTTGCCTTTTCTTGAAACATTTTTTATAAATGTCTTCAGGCAATTTCTGAAATTTTCCCATAGTAGAAAAAACACTACTGTACTTGATTATAGAAATATGGGCTGTAATTGGTTGATTGTGCCAGTATAGAAAGTCCCCTTCTGAAGTAAAGAAATATATATGTATAAAGAAAAGTGAATTTTATTGACTCTGTAGCAAGGGAGAATGCCACACACAATTCTGAGAAGAAATCTTAGGAAAAGTGAGTGCAAGGATTTAATTGTAAATGGGTTGGGCCTGGATGTTCTTACGATGCATTATCAGAGGCAAGCTGAGTCTTCATATTGGTTGATTACTTAAGGATGGGGAGATTCTGGGTGAAGTTGAAAGCATAATGTGAGTCACCAGACATTCTTCAGTTATTATTGCATAAATAATAAGGGTGACAGTTCTGGTCCTTGGGAGCTATCTTAGGAGATAACTAAGATAGTTTTGATTTTCTAATGATTTATCTTAAATCACTCATTCACACTGTATTTAGGTAAGTTAGTAATTTTTCAAGTTACCTCCAAAGCTACCTCTTAGTTTATGGTAAAACAATAGGAGATGTGTAGGTTTGTCTTTAGCAGTTTGAAAATCATAAATATGCCCTGACTGGTTTGGCTCAGTGGATAGAGCGTCGGCCTGTGGACTGAGGGGTCCTGGGTTCGATTCCGGTCAAGGGCATGTATGTACCTTGTCAGAGGGGAGTGTGCAGGAGGCAGCTGACGGATGTATCTAACTTTCTCCCATCCTCTCTGTAAAAAAATCAATAAAAAATATTTAAAAAAAAGAAAATCATAAATATGCATAACACATATGCAGAAAGTATGATAGACATTATGATAATAGTGGATATTTACAAAGCATCTCCTGAGTACAAAGCTCTCTTTTAAGCGTTTTATAGGAATTCACTGACGTAACTTTACAATGGCCCTGTGAGTAGGTATTACCAGAATCTTCCATTTTACAGATGAGAAAACTGAGGCACAGGGAGTGTAAGAAATTTGCCCACTTTCGCATGTGTGCTAAGTTCCCGAGTCAGGTTTCAAACCCAGTCAGCCTCGCTTCAGAGTATGTAGTTTATAGAAACAGGAGGGAAGGAAAACAGAGACACAGATCATAGGTTAAAGTCAAGAAAAAGAAGGGCAAAGGTAGAAAAGTTAAGAGCCCATAAGGGCCAGATTTGATGGGGAGTTTGGGGATATTAGACAACGGAGAAAAGCATTGTTTGTTGATGCAAGTGTTGTCTATATTTAAAGAGAGATGAAGAAAACAAATTTTTAAAAAATAGATTTTTATTGATTTCAGAGAGGAAGGGAGAGGGAGAGAGAGATAGAAACATCTAAGATGAGCTACCTCCTGCACACGCCCTTCCTACTGGGGATTGAGCCTGCAACCCAGGCATGTGCCCTTGACTGGAATCAAACCTGGGACTTTTCGGTCCGCAGGCTGACACTCTATCCACTGAGACAAACCGGCTAGGGCAAGAAAGCAATTTTTAAGACTTTATTCTGTATGCTATAAACAAGCTTTCACGTTGGCTTTTAGGAAAGACTTCAGTAAAGATTGAAATTGTTACTTTTGGTTTTGGAATTGTATTTCATTGAATGAAAATGATTCTTTGAGGATGGCCTCAAATTACGAGAGGAAGAGTCAAGCTGAAAGGGTGATTCTTGGCTTTTTTTTTCTTTCTTTCTCTGATTCTGTACCCTGCACCTACCAACTCATCTCCATGAACTAAGCTGACCTCATGTAGTCACAAGGGAACGTGGTGGTAATTTCAGAAACCTTTGTTACAGGATGTTTGAAGCTTAAAACAGCCAGAGGAAACACTTATTACTATCATGATTTTATAAGATAGGCCGGCTTTCTTGTTGAAATTATGATATGAAGCAGTGTTATGTAAGTGGAGCCAGCACGGACCAACAGCATGGGCCAATATCACCTGGTAGCTTGTCAGACATGCAGATTATCTGACTCTACTCCAGGCCAAAGGGAATGCAGCACAGAATTCTGTAATTAACAAGATAATTACCGTGCACATTAAAGTTTGAGAATCACTGGTGGATTGCTTAGAGTAGGCCTTGATGGTACTTGGATTACCACCAAAATGCAAGGGTAACATTTTGGCCATTACTTAGAGACATGAAATACTAGCCTGGGAAAATTATGTTGTTTGAGATGAGTTATCTACAGAGAATGAAATATATGCAACATTATTTGACTTTAGTCCACCACAAAATGCAAATTTGTATTTTAACCAAAAGGCTCCTGCACACCCAATTTCATAAGATTTTCTGAACCTGTTAATGGTGATGATGATGAAAATGGATGACGACAGCTGCACTAACAGTGAACCCACAGCTTGCTAGTGGCAGGAAAAATAAAGGTGTTTAGTCCTGCAGGATTTTTTTTTTTTTTTTACAAAATGATTTCCTGACACGTACTTTACATCCCAATACTGTGCCTCGTGCAGTACCCCACAGGCACTGTGCTATTTATTTACGTTTTCCTATGGCTTCAGTGATGTTTCCCTTCTGTTTGAAATGCCTTTCAAGCATCATCTCTGCCACAATTCCTTTTCTCATCTCCTCTGCCCTGGCCCAATCCTCACATACACTAGTTCAGTACTCTCATACATGAGCCTTTCTCATAGCACTTGTATTGATATATTAACATGTTCCACGTGTGTGTGACCCTACTAAACTCTAAGAGCCCTGGGTGAACACTGTCTTTTTCACATTTGTAAGCCCAGCTCAGACGCAGTGCCTGCCATTTAGCAGGCACTCATTATAAATCTGATAAACTCAACTAATCAGATCACACAAAGCCATGAACCTGAAAACCAATAAACACATGTCTCTTAGTGGCCTCAGCAGACATAAATGTGACTTATATTGTGAACCAAACACCAAGCACTTTCTTCATAGAAAAATCCCTCAGGTCTTCCACACTTTTATTTCAGACACCATTTAAAAAAGTGCTTGCTTATTTGATTTCCCAGCACACAGAAAATTAAAAGCAGCAATTTGGAGGCAGTAAGAGGTGTTTCTAGAGGCAAACATAGTAACAAAAAGAAGTTATAGCTGCTCACTCAAGGTTACACAAAGGTGATAACAAATGTAAAAATGAAGCACTTTTTCCAAAATTAAATTGTGGATATCAATCTCTAGTATGTTCTTTGACTAGGGATAAATTAAATTATAAAACAACTAGAGGCCCGGTGCATAAAAATTCATGCACTGGAGGGGGGGTCCCCTCTCATAGTCTGGGAGCCCTCAGGAGTAGGAGGTGACCCAGCAATAAGGGGAAGGCGATGCCCCCATCACACCTCTGCTGCTGCCACTGCCGGCAGCGCAAGCCTTGGCAGGACCTGGTTACCTGAGCCTCAGGCAGCCACCATCCGAGCCTTGCTTGTGCCTTGGGCCCACCCTGGGCAGCTGGGCAGCCAACATCCAAGGCTTGCCTGCGCCTTGGGCCGGCCCTGGGTGCCTGAGGGTGGGCCCGGTCTTGCTGCATGTCTGCTGTCCTGGCAGGGCTGAGGGGACTGGGCACTGCCATCTTGTGGCTGTGGATGCCGCCATCTTTGAGGGTGTGATAGTCAATTAGCATATTCTCTCCTTATTGGCTGTGGGCGCTGCCATATTTGTGAGGGTGTGACAGCAATTAGCAGATTCCGTCTTTATTAGATAGGATTGTTCAAAAAAGACAACTATAAAATTTAATGTGTTTGGACATTAATCCATATACTTCTACATAATCCTCATATTAATAGAGCAATCACAAAAATATAGGAAATATTTTTAAAATATGTTTTTATTGATTTTTAGAGAGACAGGGTGGGAAAAGAAGAGAGAGATAGATAAAGAGAGAGAGAAACATTGATGACAGAGAAATACAACGATTGGCTACTCCTGGGGAATGAGCCTGCAATCCAGGCATCTAGCCTGACCATAGACCTCTTGGTGCATGGGATGATGCTCAACCAACTGAGCAACACTGGCCAGGATATGTATTTATTACCTCTTCTGCACCAGTAGGTGAAAAAAGGAAGAGTCCTGACTTTAAGGAGCTTATATTATTAAAGCAAAGCAAAGAAAAAGAAAACAAACCATTTAAAAGCCCATATGTAACGACCAGACAAATATAAAAATCAAATAAATCAGAAATTATTTTGAACTAAATAATAATAAAAATATGACATGGTAGAAATGTTGGATGTAGCTATAACAGGGAATAGGGATAAATGTACCGCCTTAAATATAAATATTTTAAAATGGAAGAAAAACACATAAAGATAACAAAACAAAAATAAATGGGGAAAAAATAAAGAAAAGATCAAGGATTAATGAAATAGGTAAGGTACTCACAATTGAGGAAATAAAGAAAGTCTAAATTTGTTCCTTGCAAAAATTACTAAAATGAACTTATCTTTAATTACTGACTAATCTAGTGGTATTACTTCAGTTATAAATTTTTTGATTCCACATAGTGCATACAGCTATTTCAAAAAGAGCACATTTTACTTATTCATTCAATATGTATTTATTACCTCTTCTGCACCAGTAGGTGAAAAAAGGAAGAGTCCTGACTTTAAGGAGCTTATATTATTAATGCAAAGCAAAGAAAAAGAAAAAAAAAACATTTAAAAGCCCATATGTAACCACCAGTCAAATATAAAAATCAAATAAACAAGAATACGTACTAACTAACAACGATTTTTAAAAAAATTCTTTATTGTTTAAAGTATTACACACATCTCCTTTTCCCTCCATTGACCTCTCCCTGGCAACCCCCACCCCCAGCACATGCCCTCACACCTGTAGTGACTGTATCCATTGGTTATGCTTATATGCATGCATTAAAGTCCTTTGGTTGATCCCTTACACCCCCACCCCATCCACCCTGCCTTCCCTCTGAAGTTTGATGGTCTGTTTGATGCTTCTCTGACACTGGATCTATTTTTGTTCATCAGTTTATGTTGTTCATTATATTACACAAATGAGTGAGATCGTCTGATATTTATCTTTCTCCGGCTGGCTTATTTCACTTAGCATAATGCTCTCCAGGACCCTCCATGCTGTTGGGAAGGTAAGCGTTCTTTCTTTTCTACAGCAGCATAGTATTCCATTGTGTAGATCTACCACAGTTTTCTAATCCATTCATCTGCTGATGGGCACTTAGGCTGTTTCCAAATCTTAGCTATTGTAAGTTGTGCTGCTATGAACATAGGGGTGCGTATGTCCTTTCTGATTGGTGTTTCTGATTTCTTGGGATATATTCCTAGAAGTGGGATTACTGGGTCAAATGGAAGTTCTATTTTTAGTTTTTTTGAGGAAACTCCATAGTTCTCCACAGTGGCTGCACCAGTCTGCATTCCCACCAGCAGTGCACGAGGGTTCTTTTTCTCTGCATCCTCGCCAGCACTTGTCATTTGTTGATTTGTTGATGATAGCCATTCTGGCAGGTGTGAGATGGTATCTCATTGTCATTTTGATTTGCATCTCTCAGATGATTAGTGACTTTGAGCATGTTTTCATATGTCTCTTGGCCTTCTGTATGTCCATTTTCAAAGAGTGTCTGTTTAAGTCCTTTGCCCATTTTTGATTGGATTGTTTATCTTCCTTTGGTTAAGTTATATGAGTTCTCTATAAATTTTGGAGATTAGGCCCTATCGGATATAACATTGGCAAATATGTTCTGCCATACCGTGGGATTTCTTGTTGTTTTGTTGATGGTTTCTTTTGCTGTGCAGAAGCTTTTTATTTGATGTAGTCCCCTTTGTTTATTTTCTTAGTTTTCATTGCCCTAGGAGCTGTATTAGTAAAGATATTGCTATGACATATGTCTGATATTTTGCTCCCTATGGATTCTTCTAAGATTTTTATGGTTTCCTGTCTTACAAAAACTATAGGACATTGAAAAAAGAGATAGGGGGCAACATAAACAAATGGAAGAATATACCATGTTCATGGATTGGTAGAATCAACATCATTAAAATGTCCATACTACCCAAAGCAATCTATAGGTTTAATGCAATCCCCACTAAAATACCAATGGCATATTTCACAGACCTAGAACAGACTCTCCAAAAATTTATATGTAATAAAAAAAGACCCTGAATAGCCACAGCAATCTTGAGAAAGAAGAACGAAGTTGGAGGGACCACAATACCAGATATCAAGCTATATTACAAAGCCACTGTTCTCTAAACTTCCTGGTACTGGCACAAGAACAGACATATAGACCAATGGAACAGAACAGAGAACCCAGAAATCGACCCAAGCCATTATGCTCAATTACTATTTGACAAAGGAAGCAAGAGCATACAATGGAGTCAAGACAGTCTCTTCAATAAATGGTGTTGGGAAAATTGGACAGATACATGCAAAAAATGAAAGTAGACCACCGACTTACACCATACACAAAAATAAACTCAAATTGGATAATAATTTTTTTTTTTGCAAGGAAGACTAGAGGAGTGGAGATTGATTTGCAGATTAGTGATACCTTCCTTGTTAAGGAGCAGATGGAAAAGGAATGCACAGTCAGAGAATGGAGGCACTGTCTAAATAGTAGAATTACCAAGATATGGCTCTTTTTAGATCAGAAATATAGAGGAATTTATGTCTTCTTCCACATCAGGAATACTAGGGAATATTCTAGAAATGAAAGAAAAATTATGACCCAACAGAGATGTAGTGAAGTCCTTGAGAAGATGAAAACAAAGGAAGAAGAGTCCTGGTAGGGTGGTACAGTTGGTTGGAGGGCTGTGCCATACACCAAAAAGGTTCAGGTTTGATTCCTGGTCAGGGCACATACCTAGGTTTTGGGTTTATTCCCTGGTTGGGGCACATACAGGAGGCAACTGGTAGTTATTTCTCTCTAAAATCAATAAATCTTTCTCTCTCTCCCTTCCTGTTTCTAAAATCGATAAGTATATCCTTGGGTGAGGATAAAAAAAGAAAAAAAGAAAAAGAACAGGATTGGCATTTTAAGCAGGATGGTTTAAATGGTTATAAATTGGTTTCCTATTTTTCTTACCTTTAATGTTTCCCCCCAGTAAACTGATTTTGAATGCCTCTGATGATATCTAGGTAGCAAGTATATTGACTACACTGGTTACTAAGGTTATAAATTGGTCAGAATAATGGAGAATATATGTTTGGGTCTAAATAACATAAGTGCCTACACTTCTGAGGGTATGGGGGTAACAAAAAATATGTTCATAACTTCTTTGAAATATCAGATGAAGAAACAAATTCTTTAAACAAGAAAAAAAAAAAGAAAGGAATTTGCAACAGGAAACATCCCCTCCTGATATGCTTACTTCTGTACAGCCCCCCCCGCCGCAGCACTGCTCTACAGCTCTGCCATGTGGATATGAATGGTTCTAGTTTGGGAGTAGGTAAACTGGGAAGGTATAGCATCCAAGTTTAGGACCCTATAAGCTTCTTGTGCAAACTTTTCTCTGTTAGTTAAAAAAGGACGGGAGCATTAACTTACTCCATTAAACTTGCGACGTGTCCTTGGAGCAGCAAAAGTCTCACAGACCTTTAATAACACATCCCACTTCCGCTTATTGGGGGGTAGAGGCAGTGATCTCAGTTGCCTGAGAACATAATTTTGCATTACTGAAAGGAAAAATTCCAAATGCATTAATATACCATGTCAAAGGGTTTCTGTAGCCTGGACCCATATTATATCCTACTCTTTTCATGTTCTTAAAATACTGGAGAATGTTCTCAAAAAGTGGCAGATATATGGCTGAGAGTTTTTTTTGTTTTGTTTTTTTTTTTACAAATATATTCTTATTTATTTCAGAGAGGAATGGAGAGGGAGAAATAGAAACATCAATGATGAGAATCATTGATAGGCTGCCTCCTGCACGTCCCCTACTGGGGGTTGAGCCCACAACCCGGGCATGTGCCCTTGACCGGAATCAAACCCGGGACCTTTCAATCCCCAGGCCAATGCTCTATCCACTGAGCCAAACCAGCTAGGGCAATGGCTGAGAGTTTTAAGATCTCAAATTTCAAATATGCAATTTTCTAAGAATCAATTGAGTCTATTTAAAAATATATTTCTTAAAAAATCAAGTCTGTGGTTTCCCATCTCTCTGTCTACAAACTTTCTTTGTAGAGAAAAACATGCCTGACATTCATTTTAATTAATCAACCACTGAGTCACACTCTTTTCTTTCTTTTTTTTTTTTAAGTAGAAGATACTGGTGTGGAACTTGTAAGGTATTTAGATTTGATTAAATATATTTAAATGAGTTATGTAATTCAATTTTAAATTGATTATATTTAAAAGATATAATAGAAGATCTAGATGTCAACTTAAAAATAACCATGGAGTATACAATTTTGCAAAATTTTTTTGGGTGACATGGGGACAAAAATGCATGAAGATCACAAATACCGAATTTCACGTACATCTCTAAACATGCCATGTTCTCTCCTGAGTGGACATGTCACTCTGTCCTTCGTCTGGGCAAACTTATCGCCAAAATTCCCTCATTTTGTGATTTCCTATTCATTCACTAAAATTCAATCAAACACAATTTCTCTAGGAACTATGCTCCAATATTTTCTGGTTTCAAAGCAGAACCATATTGACACATATGCCAAAACATTGTACTTTACTACAATTGCTTGCTTACACATATTATTGGAATAAGATTGTGAGAATCCTTAGGGCAGTGTCTAATAGATCTATGACATCTCAATGTCTTGTATAACACATCCTATGGCACATGAGTTGCTCAGTAAACCTGAAATAAAATATTGTAAAAAGAAGTTACAAATATATTTGGGTTTCAAATAATCACGTGCATTTTAAGCTATGGCTTTCCTTAAAATTTATAAACTGTAAAATCTTATCTAAAGCTGAGGAAGCGCTTTCTCCAGCTTCCGCACGTCCCGAGTCCCTGCAGGCCGTGACTCTCCCCTCCAGGACCCTGTCTCTCGGGCACCTCCCAGGCTGCTCCCAAACTGTTCCAGCCTCAGCCCGGCCCGTGTGGGACCAGGCATGGGGACACAGAGATGCCCACTTCACCCCAGCAGTGGTTCTCAACCTTTCTAATGCCGCGACCCTTTAATACAGTTCCTCCTGTTGTGGTGACCTCCAACCATAAAATTATTTTTGTTGCTACTTCATAACTGTAATTTTGCTACTGTTAATGAATTGTAATGTAAATATCTGTGTTTTCCGATGGTCTTAGGCTCTACAGCAGCGGTTCTCAACCTGTGGGTCCCCACAGGTTGAGAACCGCTAGCAGGGTCGCCTAAGACCATCGGAAAACACAGATATTTACATTACAAAAGTCAAACACATTTGAATTTACTATGTTTATTTTAATAATTTTATTTTTGACATCCTTACTTTTGTGCTACATTTTAATATTTTAATGTCAATATTTATTCATGCCTAATCAGCATGAATTTCAATATGTAATGCAACTTATGAATCACTAGTTTTCATCAACTGATTATTAATAAATTGTGATTATTCATTATTTCAGTTCAAAGTTACTTTTTTAAATGATAAAAATACTTTTTAAGATTTTAAAAATGTGTTTTTATTGATTTCAGAGAGAAGAAGGGAGAGGGAGAGAGAGAGACAAACATCAATGATGAGAGAGAATCATTGATCAAATGCCTCCTGCACACCCCCTAATGGGGATCCCAGGTATGTGCCCTGACCAGGAATCAAACCATAATCTTCTGGTTCATGGATGAATGCTCAACCACTGAGCAACACTGGCTGTGCTACACCAGTTGGGCCAAACTTATATCTTTTTAATATCTTTTCTTTTATCTATTTATATAAAAGCCTAAGAGACTGGAACGACTGGAATGACCAGAAGGACCGGTAGCTATGACATGCACTGACCACCAGGGGGCAGACACTCAATGCAGGAGCTGCCCCCTGGTGGTCAGTGTGCTCCCACAGCCAACCTCCCCCGGCTGGCCAACCTCCTGTGGTCCCTCCTCCTGGAATTCCCTGGGGAATCAAGGGGGGTGGCAGTGGACACGGCCCCAGGGGGGCTGAGGGCCAGTTCCCTCTTCAGGGCCAGCAGCTAACCTCCCACGGTCCCTCCCCCGGCCAGCAAACCTCCTGCAGTCCCTCCCCTCTTCCTCCCCCCGGCTGGCATGCCCTGGTGGCAGTGCAGCAGCGAGGGAAGTAGGAAGGGGGAGGTGGGGAACCACGCAGTGGTGGGGCACTGAGGGTGGGCATCGGCATCTGGCGTCCATTCCTTCCGCACCTGGCCCAGCGACCATCGCCTCCTCTCCCGACCCCGCAAGGGCCTTTGGACCCTGGGCTGGGACAGGGAACTGGGGGTGGGTGGCAGCAGATGTGGCCCCTTTCCCAGGGGGGCCAAGGGCCGGCTCCCTCCTCAGGGCCGGCGGCCAACCTCCTGTGCCCCATCCCTCCCTCTGGCCAGCAGGCCCTGATTGGCCCGGCTCCAATTGGCCTGGCCCCAATTGGCCCTGATCGCCAGCCAGGCCTAGGGACCCCACCTATGCACAAATTTCATGCACCGGGCCTCTAGTTAAAATATAAAAATGTTAGAATTTGCTTTTTGATATCAGAAAAATTTATAGGATTCTACCATTCATATTTATCAGATTTGTGATTCTCAATAAATTTATCTAAAATTTCTCTCAGTTTAGCCCTAGCTGGTTTTTCTCAGTGGATATAGCATCGGCTTACAGACTGAAAGGTCCCAAGTTCAATTCTGGTCAAGGGCACATGCCCGGGTTGCGTGCTTGATTCCCAGTTGTGGGTGGGGGGTGCAGGAGGCAGCCAATCAATGATTCTCAAGATTGATGTTTCTATCTCTCCCTCCCTCTCCCTCTCTGAAATCAATAAAAATATATATTAAAAAATAAATAAAATAGCTCTCAGTTTAAAAAATATGTAAATTTAAAATTAGTAGAATAGGTATACTTCCTCTTTTTCCAAGTTAGATTTTAATTTTTCCTCATTTATTTTATTGACATGCAAAGACATTTTTTCAAGTATTTATAGATACTGCATAGTTCCAACTCAACTGTCTCTCAACCAGTTCCCAAGAACTGGCTCCTTTTGTCTCTCCATTTCACTCGATCCAAGGAAAATTGTGATGGAAGGAAAGTCAGAGTATGGCTTTGAATGGCTATACTTTATTAGTTTCATGATATATTTGGGGCTGACATATGTGTACAGTGGTCCTTCCTTATCTGCAGGGGATACATTTCAACACCCCTAATGGATGCCTGAAATGGTGGGTGCTACTAAACCCTGTAGGAAAAATTGTTTTCTATATCTACATAACTTTTAACTTAAAGGAAGCATTTTATGGTTTATCTTGGAGATGTTCAAATTGCTAGCATCACTACTCTTGGCTTTGGGGCCATTATTAAGTAAATAAGAGTTACTTGAACATAAGCACTGTGATACCCTGACAGTCGATATGATAATTGAGATGTATGCTAAGTGACTGACAGGTAGTGCATAGAGTGCTGATGTGCTGGACAAACCTGGACAAATGTATGATTCAAGTGCCTGTCAGGATGGAGCAGAATTGCATTAGATTTCATCATGCTGCCCAGAACAGCATGATATTTAAAACTTATGAATTGTTTATTTCTGGAATTTACCATTTAATATTTTCAGATAGCTGTTGACCTCCTATAATTGGAATCATGGAAAAGTCAAACAGTGATTAAGGAGGAACTACTGTATTTCTTATTTGTATTATCCCCCATGAGTATATCATGAAGTATTAACAGATGGACTTAAGATTTTTTAAAAACACTTCTTACTTTTATGATTTTACTATACAAACAATATCTATTGAAGAGCTATTCAAATTCTTTCTGGATTAAAATTGCTAGCACAGTAATACATCAAACTTTTACACGCTGCACCGTGTTCAAATTAAGAATGATTGTGTTTCCCCTGGTTTACTCAGTGTAGTCTCTCATAACTTGATAGTGTTTACACCCTCATCTGCCATTTTAAGGGAAAATACTTCCCAGAATTTACATGGAGGCTTTACCCACCACAGATTTTCAATGAGCAGGGTCCAAGGAGATATGCTTTCCCCTCTTTCTAAATCCTTATTCATTAAATTCATTGGTGAAATAATATTGATCATATGTATCAAATCAACTTAAACTGTCATGCAATCTATGAAGAGATTATTTAAAAATATATATTTTTATTGATTTTTTTTTTTTTTTAAGAGAGAGGAAGGGAGAGGGAGAGAATATAGAAACCTCGATGATAGAGAAACAGAGATTGGCTGCCTCCTGCATGCCCCGTACTGGGGATGGAGCCCACAACCTGGGGATATGTCATGACCTAGAATCGAACCAGTGGCCTCTATGGTGCATAGGATGACGCTCAATCCACTGAGCCATGCAGGCTGGGCCACAGAGAGATTGATCTGAATAAAAATCTGGGACAGTAAAAGAGGTCCCAAGAGATGGAGTAGGTAGTATTTGGTAAAATATATTAAAGATGCCGAAACCGGTTTGGCTCAGTGGATAGAGCGTTGGCCTGTGGACTCAAGGGTCCCAGGTTCGATTCTGGTCAAGGGCATGTACCTTGGTTGCGGGCACAACCCCAGTAGGGGGTGTGCAGGAGGCAGCTGATCGATGTTTCTAACTCTCTATCCCTCTCTCTTCCTCTCTGTAAAAAATCAATAAAATATATTAAAAAATATATATTAAAGCTCAAAATAAATTTTTTTTCTTATGTGCAATTCAGTGGCTCTGCCTTTTGATGATGATTTAGGCACTGACAAAGGATGGTGGTTATCCACCCACATTCTCTTAATTTTGTTTAACTATCTGACTGGAGTTAGAGAGTCAATGTTCCCGAGAAAGAAACTATGTTACCTTTATGAAGATTAAATAACTTTATCTAATCAAAATAATGATGCATTCTTAATGAAATTGCTATTTTAGAATTCAAAGAAAAAATCCTTGGCATAGAAATGTTTGCAGATACTGTTTTCACATTTCAGAATATTTACCTGACAAACATTAGTTAGAAATTGTGACCCAGAGGAATGGGTGACTTGAGGAGACTCCGGGAGCAGGAGGTGTGGTTTGAATCCTAGGTGTGGATTTAGGGGGCTCTGCCCCAGGAACACAGCTCAATAAAAGGACTGTGCATATGTTTTCATTGATTTTTAGGGAGAGAGAAAGGAAGAGAGAAAGAAACATCATCGATAGTTTGATTTCAGTGACCGAATGGAACCAGCGACCTTTTAGTGCATGGGACTAAAAGATGAACCGACTGAGCCACACTGGCCAGGACTAATTATAAGCTATAGTTTAAGTTCATGTAAAAATTTAAGATATTTGCCAGGAAGCAATGAAATTTATAGAGAAGTCTACTAAAAGTAATATTTTATTATCTATTATGTAGTTAGAAAATAACTAAGGAACAAGTACCCTGTCTTTGAAGACCATATATGTTGGGAAGGGAAAATATGTTCTTACTAGAGGCCCGGTGGACAACATTTGTGCATTGGAGGGCCGGGGGGGGGGGGGGGGGGGAGGACGGTCCCTCAGCTCGGCCTGCGCCTTCTTGCAGTCTGGGAGCCCTTGGCGGACATCCCCCGAGGAGTCCTTAGTGCTGCCGCTGGCGAGTCCAGCTTCTGGTTGAGTGGCACTCCCACTGTGGGAATGCACTGATCACCAGGGGGCCACTCCTGCATTGAGCGTCTGCCCCCTGGTGGTCAGTGCGTGTCATTGTGACCAGTTGTTCTGCTGTTTGGTCTATTTGCATATTAGCCTTTTATTATATAGGATGATAACAATAGAAAAGTTTTGTAATAAAATATAATGGAGACACCCAATAAGAACTCCTGATTAAATTACTGTTAGGTATCTTTTAATAATTGAGCATTAGACTACTAAATATAATGCTACTTTCATTATTTATGAAAGTGGCATATTCATGAATGAATATGTCCATAATTTGTGCTAATGAAAGCTGTTATTTTAACAGTTCTGTATTTTTAAAATCAATTTAAAGTGGCTGTCAGTTTTGTAAATAATATTTTTGTAACCTACATTTTCACAAATAAATAGCCATTGCTCATTATTAATTATTGAAAATCCTTTCCTTCTCTAAATATACTTTCCACTATTTAATTAACATTCAATCATGAGGTTGTCCAAATGCTCTGAGCTATACATTGGCTGTATGTATACATCATTGTGAAAACAGCATATTTTATATCTGTATGAACTGTTTGTTGTCAGTGAGGCAAAATCTTCTCTGTTTTTTTTTTTAACAGATACTTAGATAATCTTGTGTACTTATTTCAGAAAAGAAGAATTTTTGTATAAATTTTGTATAAGTTCCTATTAGAATTCTAATCATTTTAACTCCCTTTCCAAGGGAGGACATTTGTCTTGTTAATTTTGGACTGGCCAACGGTACTTTGAATACTTCCTCTTCTTTTTCTGTTTTTGGAACTCCTATTAACTCCTCATTAGAGACTTGGATGTAACTGCTGGTCCTCTGCATTTTAATTTATGCTTTTAATTTCTTGAAGTTTTATGCCATGTTCTTAACTTTATGGATACATCATTGTGAAAATAGCATATTTCATTTTAGATCAATTTGTCACTTTAAAAATTTGGATGTTTCAGAACATGAATTTGTGGCAATGTCAGGTGGAGCTGGATTTATGGCTCTGGTGTGAGCCCTGCCTGGGAAGAGTCATCCTCACCAGTAAGCCTGTCGCTTGGTTTCCCTCTCCCAAATGTGTTGAACAGTTTTCTGTACTCAGAGGATTTCCTTAATGGACCTACATTGAGGCTATCTCTAAACTTTTATATTTGCAGCATAATTTTACTTTAGTATATCTTTTTCTTTCTTTCTATGAACTATCTTCAAGTATAATAAATTCCAGCATGTTCTCAATCTGCAGTATTTAAACTGGAATTAATATTTCATGAAATAAAATAACCATGACATTTTGGGATCATTCTTGTTTAAACATAATGTATGATGTAGTATTTTAAAAAATGTTCTGCTTCTTTATTGTGACATTTTTAGTTTTTCTAATATGTGATTCTTGTTCAATTTTGAAGCCACACTAACCCAACTTTACAAAATGAATTAATGAGTTTTATATGTAAGTCATGTGAACACAGAAAATGTTAAGATTTTAACTTGTACTGCCTTTCAAAAATTTTTAGGTCTGACTTCTATTCTGTCTTCATTTTGTTTGACCTCATTATTGTAAATTATAATTTAGTAGAAAATAATCAGTATATTATAAAAATCACAAATGTGTTGAAGCACAAATGTATGCACTGTTATCTTAAATTTAAATTATGCTTTATAAATTGACACATGTATTTGTGCATGTGTGTTAAATAGTTTTCTCAAGCTTACTGAAGTTATGTATATATTTTTGTCTTTTCAAAGAGCCAACTTGAGTTCTAAGTAATGACAGTACAATTTGGTTGGTTGTATATCCTTTTATTTGTTATCAAATCTTTGGACACTTGTTAATTCTACTTTTTAGTTTGTTCTATTTTATTGATCCATGCATCTATATACATAAAGAGGAAATATGAAAATTAGCTGGGACACCATAACAGTCATGACCGGCTCAGGAGGAGGCTGCACACGCAGATGGGCCCAGAGAGGAGACGCAACACACAGAGGGGCCCGCCCCTAGCCCCAGTGGCCGTGGCGCAGTGGCCTGTGGGGCCAAGGCCGGGCCCAGAGCAGAGACACAACATACAGGGAGCCTGCTCTCGCTGGGAGACTGTGTGCCAGCAATCTCGCCTCTGAGCATGAGCGGCAGAGGAAACACCTTTTCTGACCGCTCACTGGCTAAGATCTCTGTACGCTGCCACTCTCAGTGTTCTTGGTAACTTGGGTAATAAGAATCCGAGAAGGTGATCCAGGGTTTTTCCACCTCACTCCTGGAGGAAAAAATGAAGGTCCGCTGCAGGAGGGGCTAAGAAATGTCATATCTTGCTCTAGCTTGTTTGGCTCAGTGGATAGAGCCTTGGCCTGTGGACCGCAGGGTCCAGGTTTGATTCTGACCAAGGGGATGTATCTAGGTTGCAGGCTCCTCCCTGGCCGGGGCCCAGGTCAGGGCTCATGCAGGAGGCAACCAATCAAAGTGTCCCTCTCACATTGATGTTTCTCTCTGTCTTTCCCTCTCTCTTCCACACTCTCTAAAAATAAATGGAAAAATATCCTCAGGTGGGAATAAAAAAAGAAGGAAAAAAGAAATGTCATAGCCTATGAAAGAGACATTTTGAAAATGCCTAAAGAAAGTTGTCATTTTTTCATGGTGAAGGGACTGTAGTCCATGTTGATGAAAACACCTTGGTGGCTGCAGCAGCCGGCAGTGGCAGCAGCAACAGGGTGGTGCCTTCCCCTGATCTGCTAGTCGCCTCCTACAGAGGGAGGCTAGACTGCTGCTTAGGCCATCAGTAGGACATCCCCTGAGGGCTCCAGGACTGTGAGAGGGGGCAGGCTGGGCTGAGGGACCCCCTCCCCCAGTGCACGAATTTCATGCACCGGGCCTCTAGTTTGTTAATAAAATCTCTGGAATTAACTTGAATTTTTAGCAACTACAGAGAATAAACAAGTTAAACTACTTAATCAGACAACAAGCAGAAACCGACAACATGAAATGTTCTAGAGGGAAATTTAGCCGGTTTCTACATTATAAAAAAACAAGAATTAGACTTATGACATCTAACATATAAGTGTCCTGTTTGGGACTTGTTTAAATCCTTACTAGAATAAATCAAATTTTTGTAGGAAATAAAAGAAATGTGATAACAGAGCAGCAACATGGTTATATGGATGAAAATATCTATGACCTGAAAGACCAATCATTAAAGTATATTTGGGTAACATGTCTTGAGCCATTGAAATTTGTTTAAAATTCTTTAGAGAAAAAAGGGACAAGTGAAGTAAATGAGGCAAAGTTGAAATAATATTTGAACATTTTTGTCATGAATATATGGGGTTTAACTTATATTACTCCTACTTCTGCTTTTGAGCCTTGTTATAGAACATGGCAAATAAATGAAAGGGGGGAAAGCCTTGTGGCATATGGCCTAAGTGGTTTACCAATGAAATATAGTAGCTTTAAGAACATTTCTCAGAAAAGAGAATAAAAAAATGGACAAAACTTTTATATCAGCAACAAGCACCAGACAGGACACTTATATATTAGATGTCATAAGTCTAATTCTTGTTTTGTTTATAATGTAGAAACCGGTTAAATTGCCCTTTAGAATGTTTCATGTTGTTGGTTTCTGCTTGTTGTCTGATTAAGTAGTTTAATTTGTTTATTCTTTGTACTTGCTAAAAATTCAAGTTAATAATAACAAACTAGAGGCCCGGTGCATGAAATTCGTGCACGGCGGGAGGGGTCCCTCAGCTCAGCCTGCCCCCTCTCACAGTCCAGGAGCCCTCAGGGGATGTCCTACTGACTGGATGCGACTGGCTGATCAGGGGAAGGCGCCACCCCCATCACCCCGCTGCTGCTGCCACTGCCGGCCGCCGAAGCTACCAAGGTGTTTTCATCAACATGGACTACAGTCCCTTCACCACGAAAAAATGACAACTTTCTTTAGGCATTTTCAAGATGTCTCTTTCGTAGGATATGACATTTCTTTTTTTCTTCTTTTTTTATCCTCACCTGAGGATATTTTTCCATTTATTTTTAGAGAGCATGGAAGAGAGAGGGAAAGACAGAGAGAAACATCAATGTGAGAGGGACACTTTGATTGGTTGCCTCCTGCATGAGATATGACCTGGGCCCTGGCCAGGGAGGAGTGTGCACCTAGGTATATGCCCTTGGTCAGAATCAAACCCGTACTCTGCGGTCCGCAGGCCGAGGTTCTATCCACTGAGTCAAACCGGCTAGGGCAGGATATGACATTTCTTAGCCCCTCCAGCAGCAGACCTTCATTTTTTTCTCCAGGAGTGAGGTGGAAAAATCCTAGATCACCTTCTTGCATTCTTATTACCTAAGTTACCAAGAACACTGCAAGTAGCGTATAAGGAGCTTAGCCAACAAGCTGTAAGAAAAGGTGTTTCCTCTGCAGCTCACGTGCAGAGGCGGACTACTGGCATGCTATCTCCCAGTGAGGGCGGCCCCCTCTGTGTGTTGTGTCTCCACTCCAGGCCGGGGGTGGACCCCCCTGTGTGTTCTGTCTTCACTCCGGGCCCATCTGCGTGCGCAGCCTCCTCCTGAGCCAGTCGTGACTGTTACGGCGTCCCAGCTAATTTGCAATTTACCTCTTTATCTATATCTATATCTATATCTATATCTATATCTATATCTATATCTATATCTATATCTATATCTATATCTATATCTATCTATCTAGATATAGATATAGATATCTATATATCTATATATCTATATCTATATCTATATCTATATCTATATCTATATCTATATCTATATATATTTAACATGAACACTTCATAAAAGTGATAGCCTCTTCTTTACATTTTAAAGTTTTTGTGAAACATTCATTTAAGAATTATATTAATTAATGATAGTTTCCCCAAACAGTAATTTCCTGAGGAATGACCAAGTGCTGATAAGTGTTGTCACTTTCTTCATATTCTGGCTTCTATAGTGTATATCTGATATTAGGTTCCTTTAAATTTAGATTTTACTTTTGAAAAAATAGTATTTTTTCCTGAGTCTTTCTGATATCTGCCAGCTCTCATTTTATGCCCTCCTGCTTTCTAGCTACAAAACATTAGAATTTGTTTATATTCTCATTAGTGTTCTCTCAGCGCTTGGACAGGTAGCTGAACAATTGTTATAATACTTTAATACGAGGTTACTCTTCAGTTGCTTTCTGGTTGCATATTTTTTGGTATGTCCTCACTTCCTATTAGATTTTATTAGGTACATTTTATATTTTGTCTTTTATAAATTATTTATTTTGATTTAAATCTATTTTTATTTTCCATGTCTAAATGAGATAGTGTCCTAAACTATGAGGAAAAAATTTACTTCAAGTATTTTATATCTTCTACTATATATAAATAAATATATATATGTGTATATATATATATATATATATATATATATATATATATACACATATATATATGTGTGTGTGTATATATATATATATATATATATATATATATATATTGTATTTCTATTTTTTCTCTTTTATTTCTCTTTTATTCATAAATCACACACAATTATAACTTTTTAGAATCTTCATAGGTATATTTGGATAGTTAATTGTTATTATTTTCTATTTCTATTCATTCATCCCTTGAAGCTATTGGATGTGACTTAATTTATCATATTTGTAATTTCTTGAAATATTCTTTGTAGCCTGAGTGTATTTCTTAGTATTTTTTTTAATTAGGATATGGTCACAGGCATGGTACTTAAAAGAGAGCTAAGCTTGGTGTAGAATTCTACTTTATACCATTTCATTGTCTTGCACATATTTGCCAATGGAAATTCTGATGACAACTACACTTGTTCATTTGAACATGACCATCCTTATCCTTTGCAAACTTTAGATTTACATGTTGTTTTTGTTGTATTTGCTGAACATAATTCATCTTAGACTATTTCTCTTGACTAAGGGAATTGTGGGAGGCTTGGTCAATCCTTTTACCTCTATAAAAGGAGGCATTGGATTCCACTGCTTGACCTGGTATTTTCTCATATTTCTTAGCTGACTCTCTGTTGCCAGTCTTGGGGATGAAAGGAAAATATCAAGGATTCTTCTCTATTTTGCTTCTACTCCACTTGTCTCCTCCAAATAAGAA
This sequence comes from Cnephaeus nilssonii, assembly GCF_951640355.1. Classification (NCBI taxonomy): domain Eukaryota; kingdom Metazoa; phylum Chordata; class Mammalia; order Chiroptera; family Vespertilionidae; genus Cnephaeus; species Cnephaeus nilssonii. Next base: position 49,076,145 of record NC_137079.1, on the reverse strand, counting down.
AATATTTATCCCTTATGAAGTGAAGAATACAGACCCAAGAATATTTCAAATTTATTGTTTTAAGCATTTCAGACCTTTGCCATTTGAGAATCAAAGCCCCTATCTTTTATATGATATCTTTTCAATTTCCTTATTTTTCTAAAATTCATCTGTAGAAAAGACATAACTGCACATAAAATTAAGAACTAATGATTTTTTTTTTATAAACAGTCTTTTTTTTTTTAATATATTTTATTGATTTTTTACAGAGAGGAAGAGAGAGGGATAGAGAGTTAGAAACATCGATGAGAGAGAAACATCGATCAGCTGCCTCTTGCACATCCCCTACTGGAGATGTGCCCGCAACCAAGGTACATGCCCTTGACCGGAATCAAACCTGGGACCCTTGAGTCCGCAGGCCGACGCTCTATCCACTGAGCCAAACCGGTTTCGGCAAGAACTAATGATTTTGAATGTTTTTTTTAGCAATGAAAGTTTTGCTAACAGTGTCTGAAACCATGTATGTCCAAATGTTTGGGTACATTAGAGTCTATTGTATGGACCTAATATGAGCGTGTTTCCTTTGAACTTTCTACTTCTCAACTAATGGCTATAAAGTCTGATATCTTATATATTGAACCTGGTAAAGTGTTGCATCTTTATTAGTTCAGTTATGTTATAGTCTCAGAAACTTAAACTTGCAATTCAATGATTTTGTAAATCTCCATTTGTGTCTGGAATTAAGGTAATGTAAATGGCAGAGCTCTGTTCATCTGGTGAGCAGTAGAGAATGCCAGTCTACAGAGAGAAGAATGAAGCAGACCTACAAAGTGGTGCAGAGATGAGAGGTCATGGGCTCCAGGAGGGGAGACTGATGATGTGGAAACTTTGATCCTTGATAGATTTCCACATCTCAATTCTCAGCCCTCAGGAGGTCTAAATGCACTGCCTGCCCTTGTGTCCCATGAAATACTGCTGCATCCTCTACTTATATTATTTTAATAAATTTACTATTTTCTTTTTTTTCTTTTTTAGCTTAAGGCATTTTAAACAATTCTCTGAGCCAAGATTAAACTTGACTAACATGAATATTATTTGCAGCTTACATTGTGGAGTGATTAATTTAATAGGTCTTATGTAACACACTATACAGGTAAAAGGAACAAATGATAACTGAAACAAAAATAGAAGATTTTAGTTGGGTCCTTTATGCCCTTGCTATATCAACTGTACTTTCAGTTCTCCCTATTTAATTATATTTCTAATTTCTATTGAAGCAAATTGATCAGACTACCAACACTTCCTAAAATATGTTATTACTGATGATATTGTAATCTGTTACTATTGGAAGAAAAACAAACAAACAAATAAACAAATAATCCTGAGCAGTGGAATTTTTGAAACAGGTCCATGTTTTAGTGGTACCTTTACATTGCCAGCATGTAGTCTAATATTTTAATCATTATTGGTATAAAAATACATTGAAATAAAAATGCTTTCTCTAAGGGCATGAAGATGCATTTAATTTTATTTAGAGGTATACAATTCCATATTACAAATTCAACAAAGTGATAATCACATGTTCAAAAAATAAACATATGTAAATATTTATTACAGTTATATAATATAAATCTGATTAAGGAACACAAGTGATGTGGAGGATTTTAAAATATAGACCCATTTTTTCTGGGCGAGGCCGTGTGCCCCTGGATCTGGGTGAGGCTGGGTCCCGGGTCTGGGCGAGGCCGTGGGCCCCTGGATCCGGGTGAGACCACGCGCCCGTGGGTCCGGGTAAGGCCACGTGCCCCTGGTTCCGGGTGAAGCTGGATCCCGGGTCCGGGTGAGGCCGTGTGCCCCTGGATCCGGGTGAGGCTGGGTCCCGGGTCCGGGTGTGGCCGTGCGCCCCTGGATCCGGGTGAGGCCACGCGACCCTGGGTCTAGGAGAGGCCACGCGCCCCTGGGTCTGGGTGAGGCCACGTGCCCCTGGGTCCGGGTGAGGCCGTGTGCCCCTGGATCCGGGTGAGGCTGGGTCCTAGGTCCGGGTGAAGCCACGTGCCCCTGGGTCTGGGTGAGGCCACATGCCCCTGGGTCCGGGTGAAGCCGTGCCCCTGGGTCCGGCCGAGACCAAACCAGAGGGAGTCGGACCTGCATTACCACCATTTGTCCACCATCCAGAGCTGAGGGGTCAGTGCTGACATGTACTCATAAGGAACTGGTGGACATTGATATTGGGTCTCAAAAGAACTGTTGGTCCAGAAAGAAACTCACTACAGACTGATTCATTTGCCTGTCAGCATAACTATTATTGCTCGTCTTACATTCAGTTCTTATAAGTATATCTCTAGTGACACATGATTTCGCTCATCTAGGGGAAATGATGAACAACACAGACTGATGAACAACAACAGAACCAGAAACAAGGAGGCATCGATCGGACTATCGGGCCTCAGAGGGAGGATAGGGGAGGGTGGGGGGAGGGGGGAGAGATCAACCAAAGGTCTTGTGTGCATGCATATGAGCCTAACCAATGGTTAAGTTCAACAGGGGGTTGGGGCATCTGTGGGGAGGGGTGTGGGATGGGAATGGGGGGATGAGGACAAATATGTGACACCTTAATCAATAAAGAAATTAAAAAAAATATAGACCCATTTTTTATATAATCAACATATCAATTTGCATAATATATATGAATATACAGTACTTCATTATTAATTTGTCCTTAATAAGAATATAAATACTTTGGAGGATTCAGTATCTCTGAATTATTCAGGCAAAACACAGATATTATGATCTTTTATACGTTCAAATTACGATTTCCACTGCTTACTAGTTCATGTTTTGGGCAAGTTATTTCATTGCTCTAATTCTCAGCTTCTACAATGTTCTTTTGCTCGTTATATAAAATAATGTTTTTAAAACAGTAGCACAATGCCTGACATGTAGTATACAATAGCTAACTGATTATCCTATATAATAAAAGGCTAATATGCAAATTGTCCCCATGGGTGGAAGTTCAACTGACCAGGAGTTAGATATGTGTTGACCACCAGGGGGCGGCACAGAACATGGGGGGCGTCGGCAATGCGGCGCTGGCAGGGGGTGACAGTGGAGGTGCTGCTGGCCCTGATGGGCCCCAATGAGAGCAGGATCATGGTGGTGGATGGGGCCGGTGAGCGGGCGGCACCAAGCCAAGGTGGGTGCAGCGGGGGCCCCGCTGGTTGCCCCACAGATCAGCCCTGACCGCTGGTCAGGCCTAGGGACCTTACCCATGCATGAATTTCATACACCGGGCCTCTAGTTAATATTATAAATTAAGAAAAACAAATGCATAACTTAATATATACATTCATGAATATGATAATTTCTTCTTTAGGTGCAAAGTCTCATGTGGGATTTCTTTCAGGTTTTCTCTCTTGACTCAATGCATGTTTGCCTCAAGCTTGGGGAAGCTGCAACCAACTGTTTCAGGGAAGATTTCTCTCAGATCTTCTACCCTAAGCCCCATCTTTTGGCATATTGCCCCTAATCCTAGGACAATATTGCCTGATTGTTGCAACTTGGTCTTGGGCTGAAAACCTTGGAAGTCTGTCATACATACACACAGACATCAAAGTTCAACGACGTGTTCTCTGGTTTCTTATTACACCCAAGTTATTCATCAGTCTATCCTCTCATATGGGGCTTCTCTCTTCTAGCACTTAGTTCTTTTAGGCTTCCTTTTTATTGTCAGATCTCTGACTGAGAAATAAACAATACTTTTGTAGCTTATCAAACATGGTTTGGTTTTTAGGATAGGAGTGATGGCCTCTTGTGATTGCCGATAGCCTACTCTTTCTGTATCTTAACTGTAGAAATTTCCTAATTAATTCAAGGTAATTTTGGTGAAATTAATCATCTTACTAGTATGTACCTCAAGTTGCATTATTTCTATGTATAATGTTATCCTGGTAGAGTATAGAAGTTAATGAGAGAATTTGGATTTAAGTTTTAGATATGATTTTCACTAGCTGTTATCACACTAATTACACAATTGCATTTCCATGTATTTAGCAAGGACATTTGCCCTGTAAATATTCCCTTGCCTTGCAAAAAGAGGAAAATATTTTGATGAGAAAGTGAAGCTGTTAGGTGGATTATTATACTCCATCACTCTAACTTCTTTACCAATGAAGAAGGAATAAGAATTTTAACTTATAAAGTTAAAGTGGATTAAGAAATAGCAATAATTCATGATACAATGTTTACATGTTAAGTAAGGCTGTGGGTTTTTCTCTCTACAGCTATAAGAGGTTTGGGAAGATATTTTGAAACTAAAGATTATAAAAAGGCTTTAATGATTGGGAACACTGGTTTCTAGGAAAGGAATTTTTTTTGGTGACAAAGCGAGTAGCTCTTTTTTTTTTGTAATTTTTGGCAGAATAAATAGACCTTCTCAGCACTTTCAAACTATAAAACAGTTTAGTAGACCTGCCAGATGGAGCTGTGACAGGTCAGCTCGTATAAGACACTGTTGCTGCCTGCCTAAACCACAAAACATAGCCTTCCCCTTATCCTCTTCAGTCAAGCCATAATTTATTGTTTGTTTCATATTGTTTTAAGAATCCACTCTACTCCACGTAGCTATAAATCTCCAGGGAACTGGAACTTAATCCATGAAATAAAATCCTTTTGATCTAAGCTAAGTGTTACAGTCTCATTACTCTCATCATGGATTGGTTTAAGAATAAAACTATGACATAATTTCCACCTGTAGTATAGGAAGAACAGAATTGGCTGACTTCTAAAAAGCTTTCCTCAAGGCTAAGAAGACACAAACACTTTCTAAGAGTGTTTTTCCTCCCCACCCTCTTCCCACCTCCATGGACATTGACCTGAAACCATAGTAACAATGTTTAGAACAAGACATCAGCAAAACTTGTGACAGAGTAACTGGAAGGAAACTGAGACTTTAATGCTATCACCAAGTAATTAAGAACTCTGGTAACACCTACCTTGGAACTTCTTGCTGTGCTAGAGAAAATACTTCTCTTACTCTTAAAATTCAATTGAGAGAGGTTTATATTATGTGTACCTGAAAGCATGCTAATGAATATAAAAATGAATGCAGTATGAGCCATGACAATTGGTTAGAGTTCAACATAGTAATTTAAAACAGAAAATGTGAAAATTGATACCATTGCTCTATGAACAATGATATTTTTTATTTAGGAAACAGATTGTCAAAAGTAAAATCATTTATAGCGTTTTCTTCACAATTGGTTATAATTCATTTGAGATATTAGAAATCAGTGGTCATACTGAGTTTTGTACATCCAGTACATACCACAAGCAAAAACTAAGCATTAAATAAATATTTGCTGAATAATAATAAAAAAGTAAATACTTACAAATAATATTCTTGAAAAAATATTTTATATCAGCTATATGAGGTTCTAGAAAAGGTGTAGTTTATGATTGATGGTGGACGAAGGAATAATTATTGAAACACATTGCTAAATTAGTTGTTGCAGTTGAGATAAGGTGCTATCCTATCTAATAAAAGAGTAATATGCAAATTAACCATCACTCTGCTACACCCACCAGCCACGCCCACCAGCCAATCAGGAGTGAATACGCAAATAAACCCAACCAAGATAGCTACTGCCACAGAGAACAGGAGGGAGGCTTGGGTTTCCCCGGCAATGAAGGAAGCCAAGCTTTCCGCCTGCCCTTGCCAGCCTAGGCTTCCACTCAAGGCTACAAAGTTTCAATGATAGATGATACATAAATCCAAACAGAAATGGTGGCAGCCACGGAGCTGGAAAGAGCAGGAGGCTAGGGTTGCCCCCAGCAATGGAGGAAGCCAAGCTTTCTGCACACCCTGGCCGGCCCAGGCCTCTGCTTAAGGCTATAAAGTTTCAATTATAGAAGATACATAAGTCCCAACAGAAATGGCTGCCACCACGGAGCAAGCAGATGGCTTGGCTCCGCTCCAGGCTACAAAGTTTCAATTGTAGAAGATAAATAACCCCCAGATACCAGGGCCTCTGCTTGGGTCGCCAGGGGGCATGGCCGGCCTGCAAACCACCACAGGCCCCTTACCCAGGCTGCCCCATGCCCCAAGAGAACCCCCACCCTGATCCAGGGCACCCTTCAGGGCAAACCAGCTGGCCCCACCCATGCACCAGGCCACTATCCTATCTAATAAAAGAGTAATATGCAGATTGACCATCACTCCAACACATAAGATGGCTGCCCCCATGTGGTCAAAGATCCTGTCCCCATGTGGACACAAGATGGCCACCACAAGATGGCCAGCAGGGGAGGGTAGTTGGGAGGGACCAGGCCTGCAGGGGATGGCAGTTGTGGGCAATCAAGCCTGCAGGGGAGGGCAGTTAGGGGTGACCAAGCCAGCAGAGGAGGGAAGTTGGGGGCGACCAGACCTGCAGGGAAGGGCAGTTGGGAGGGACCCAGGCCTGCAGGAGAGAGCAGTTGCGGGGGGACTAGGCCTGCAGGGGAGGGCAGTTAGGGGTGACCAGGCCTGCAGGGGAGGGCAGTTAGGGGCAAACAGGCTGGCAGGGGAGCAGTTAGGCATCAATCAGGCTGGCAGGGGAGTGGTTAGGGGTGATCAGGCTGGCAAGCAGAAGCAATTAGGGACAATCAGGAAGGCAGGCAGGCGAGCAGTTGGGAGCCAACAATCCTGGATTGTGAGAGGGATGTCCGACTGCCTGTTTAGGCCCGATGGATCATCCCTCGAGGGGTCCCAGATTGGAGAGGGTGCAGGCTGGGCTGAGGGACACCGCCCCGTGCACGAATTTCATGCATCGGGCCTCTAGTAGGACTTATAAAGTGATGGAATGCAATCCTAATATATAAAAACCCTGAGTCCATAATGACCATAATGACCGGAGGCTTGACCAACCAGAAGTCAGTCCTGCAGTCAGCGCTGGGTTGCCGTGGCAACCTTCACAGCTGCTGCCACATGCTATGGTATAAAACACAGTGTGCAAGTGATCAGAAGTGCAGGCACCACCTCCATGCCACCCCCCCCCCACTTCCATCAGTCCCACCGGCCCTGAGGTGCCCTCCCCGAGCTGTTTCCAGTGAGGGCGAGGCCTGAGGGAGGAACCCGCCCTCAGAGTGCTTGGAGCACCCAGAGGCAGATTACTAAGAGAAATTATGGATTTGAATGTTGTATTTGGTCGGAAAGTTCTCCTCCTCGGAGGGGATTTTCGACAATGTCTCAGTATTGTGCCACATGCTATGCGATTGGCCATAGTACAAATGAGTTTAAAGTACTGTAATGTTTGGGGATGTTTCAGAAAGTTGTCTTTTAAAACAAATATGAGATCAGAGGATTCTGCTTATAGTGAATGGTTAGTAAAACTTGGAGATGGAAAACTGGATAGCAGTTTTCATTTAGGAATGGATATTATTACAAATCCCCCTGTGAAATGATTTGTAACGGATCTATTATTGAAGCTACATTTGGAAATACTATATCTATAGATAATATTAAAAATATATCTAAATGTGTGATTCTTTGTCCAAAAAATGAGCATGTTCAAAAATTAAATGAAGAAATTTTGGATATACTCGATGGAGATTTTCACACGTATTTGAATGATGATTCCATTGATTCAATGGATGATGCTGAAAAGGAAAATTTTCCCATCAAATTTCTTAATAGCATTACTCATTTGGTAATGCCGTGTCATAAATTAAAATTGAAAGTGGGTGCAATCATCATGCTACTCAGAAATCTTAATAGTGAATGGGGTCTTTGTAATGGTACTAGATTTATTATCAAAAGATTGCAACCTAACATTATCGAAGCTGAAGCATTAACAGGATCTGCGGAAGGAGAGGTTGTTCTGATTCCAAGAATTGATTTGTCCCCATCTGACACTGGGCTTCCATTTAAATTAATTTGAAGATAGTTTCCCATGATGCCAGCATTTGCAATGACTATTAATAAATCACAAGGACAAACTCTAGACAGAGTAAGAATATTCCTACCTGAACCCGTTTTTACACGTGGTCAGTTATATGTTGCTTTCTCTTGAGTTTGAAGAGCGTGTGATGTTAAAGTTGTAAATACTTCGTCAAAAGGGAAATTAGTCAAGCACTCTGAAAGTTTTTTCACTCTTTTTTTTTTTGCAGTTAGATTTTTAAAAATTTTTTTCCATTTTTTTAATTAAGGTATTATATGTGTACATATCTTACCATTGCCCCCACCCCACTCCCATACATGCCCTAATCCCCTAGTGTTTTGCGTCCATTGGTTATGCTTATATGCATGCATACAAGTCCTTTGGTTGATGTCTTATCTCCCCCACCTCTCCCTAACCTTCCCACTGTAATTTGACAGTCTGTTTGATGCTTTACTGTCTCTGTATTTATCTTTTTGTTCATCAGTTTATAAAGTTCTTTATTATCCACAAATGAGTGATATCATGTGGAATTTTTCTTTCATGGACTGGCTTATTTCACTTAGCATAATGTTCTCTAGTTCCATCCAGGTTGCTGCATATGGTAAGAATTCCTTCTTTTTAAAGGCAGCATAGTATTCCATTGTGTAGATGTACCATAATTTTCTGATCCAGTCATCTGCTGACGGGCACCTAGGCTGTTTCCAAATCTTAGCTATTGTAAATTGTGCTGCTATGAACATAGGGGTGCATATATCCTTTCTTATTGGTGTTTCCAGTTTCTTAGGATATATTCCTAGGAGTGGGATTACTGGGTCAAATGGGAGTTCCATTTTTAGTTTTTTGAGGAAACTCTATACTGTTCTCCATGGCGGCTGCACCAGTCTGCATTCCCACCAGCAGTGCACGCCAACTTTTTCTCCTTTTTCTCCGCATCCTCGCCAACACTTGTCATTTGTTGATTTGTTGATGATAGCCATTCTGACAGGTGTGAGATGGTACCTCATTGTCGTTTTGATTTGCATCTCTCAGATAATTAGTGACTTTGAGCATGTTTTCATGTGTCTCTTGGCCTTCCTTCTGTCTTCTTTTGAAAAGATTCTATTTATGTCCATTTCCCATTTTTTTATTGGATCATTTAGCTTCCTTTTATTAAGCTGTATAAGTTGCTTGTAGATGTTGGAGATTAAACCTTTATCAGTGATAACATTTGCAAATATGTTCTCCCATACAGTGGGATTTCTTGTTGTTTTGTTGATGGTTTCTTTTGCTGTGAAAAAGCTTTTTATTTTGATGTAGTCCCGTTTGTTTATTTCCTCTTTAGCTTCCATTGCCCTAGGTGCAGTGTCAGTGAAGAAGTTCTTTTGGCATGTCTGAGATTTTGCTGCCTGTGGATTCCTCTAGTATTTTTATGGTTTCCCGTCTGATGTTTAAGTCCTGTATCCATTTTGAGTTTATTTTTGTGTATGGGGTAAGTTGGTGATCTAGCTTCATTTTTTTGCATGTATATGTCCAATTTTCCCAACACCATTTATTGAAGAGACTGTCTTTATTCCATTGTATGTTCATGCCTCCTTTGTCAAATATTAATTGAGCATAGTGGTTTGGGTCATATGTGGATTCTCTATTCTCTTCCATTGATCTATATGTCTATTCTTGTGCCAGTACCATGCTGTTTTGAGAACAGTGGCTTTGTAATACAGTTTGAAATCTGGTATTGAGATCCCTCTTACTTTATTCTTCTTTCTCATGATTGCTGTGGCTATTCGGGGTCTTTTTTTATTCTAGATGAATTTTTGGAGAGTTCTTTCTAGGTCTGTGAAATATGCCGTTGGTATTTTAGTGGGGAGTGCATTGAATCTATAGATTGCTTTGGGTAGTATGGACATTTTAATGATGTTGATTCTACCAATCCATGAACATGGTATGTTCTTCCATCTGTTTACGTCTTCCTCTATCTCTTTTTCAGTGTCCTATAGTTTTCTGCGTATAGGTCTTTTACCTCCTTAGTTAAGTTTATTCCTAGGTATCTTAATTTTTTTGATGTGATGGTAAATGGGATTGCTTTTTTAGTCTCTCTTTCTATAAGTTCACTATTGGTGTATAGAAAGACCATAGATTTCTTGGCGTTAATTTTGTATCCTGCTACACTGCTGAATTCTTTTATTAAGTCTATTAGTTTTTTGATGGAGTCTTTCGGGTTTTTTATGTACAGTATCATGTCATCTGCAAATAAGGATAGCTTTACTTCTTCTTTTCCAATTTGGATGCCTTTTATTTCTTCTTCTTGTCTGATCGCAATGGCTAATATTTCCATTATTAGCCATTGTAATCAGACAGGAGTGGTGAGAGTGGTCATCCCTGTCTTGTTCCTGTTCTTAGGGGAAATGGTTTTAGTTTTTGTCCATTGAGTATTATGTTTGCTGTGGGTTTATCATATATAGCTTTTATTATGTTGAGGTATGATCCTTCTATTCCCACCTTGTTGAGAGTTTTTATCAAGAAAGGATGTTGGATTTTGTCAAATGCTTTTTCTGCATCAATTGATATGACTATGTTATTTTTATCTCTCAGTTTGTTTATATGATATATCACGTTTATTGATTTACGGATATTGTACCATCCTTGCATCCCTGGGATAAATCCTCCTTGGTCATGGTGTATGATCTTTCTGATGTACTGCTGGAGCCGATTTGCTAGAATTTTGTTGAGGATTTTGGCATCTATGTTCATGAGGGATATTGGCCTGTAATTCTTTTTCATTGTGTTGTCTTTATCTGGTTTTGGTATTAGGGTGATGCTAGCTTCATAGAAGGATCCTGGAAGTGTTCCTTCCTCTTGAATTTTTTGGAATAGTCTGAGGAGGATAGGTTTTAGTTCTTCCTTGAATGTTTGGTAAAACTCTCCTGTGAAGCCGTCTGGCCCAGGCTTTTGTTTGCCGGAAGCTTTTTGATGACTGCTTCAATTTCTTCCATAGTTATTGGCCTATTGAGCTGTTTAGATTCTTCCTGATTGAGTTTTGGAAGGTTATATTTTTCTAGGAATATGTCCATTTCCTCCAGGTTGTCCAGTTGGTTGGAATAAAGTTGTTCGTAGTATTTTTTAACAATCCTTTGTATTTCTGTGGGGTCTGTTGTTATTTCACCTCTTTCATTTCTGATTTTGTTTATCTTTGCTTCTTGGTGAGCCTGGCTAGAGGTTCATCAATCTTGTTTATCCTTTCAAAGAACCAGCTCTTGGTTTTGTTGATCTTTTGTATTGTTTCTTTGGTCTCTATGTCATTTATCTCCGCTCTGATCTTTATTATTTCCTTCCTTCTGCTTACACTGGGCTTTTCTTGTTGCTCTCTCTCTAACTCTTTGAGTTTTTGGGTTAGGTAATTTATTACCATTGTTTCTTGTTTTTTTTTGCAGTAGTCTTGTAGAGCTATGAACTTCCCTTTCAAGACTGCTTTCGCTGTGTCCCATAGATTTTGGATTGTTGTGTTTTCATTATCATTTGTTGCCATGATGTTTTTTATTTCTTCCTTGATTTCTCTGGTAACCCAGTCATTGTTTAATAGCATGCTATTTAGTCTCCATGTGCTTGATTTTTTTTGGATTGTTTTTATTGTAGTTGATTTCCAGTTTTATGCCACTGTGATCTGAGCAGATGGTTGATATGAATTCTATCTTCTTGAATTTGAAGAGACTTTGCCTATGTTCCAGCATATGGTCTATCTTTGAAAATGACTCATGTCCACTTGAGAAGAATGTATATTCTGTGTCTTTGGGGTGAAATGTTCTGATGATGTCAATTAATTCCATCTGGTCTAATGTGTCATTTAGGGTTGATGTTTCTTTGCTGATTTTTTGTTTAGAGGATTTGTCCAATGGTGATAGTGGGGTATTAAAGTCTCCTACTATGACTGTATTGCTGTCAATCTCTCCCTTGATATCCTCCAGGAGTTTTGTTATGTATTTGGATGCTCCTGTATTGGGTGCATATATGTTTGCCAGAGTTATTTCTTCTTGTTAGATTGCTCCCTTTAGTATTATGAAGTGGCCTTCCTTATCTCTTGTTATGTCCTTCACTTTGAGATCTAATTTTTCAGATATAAGTATTGCTACCCCAGATTTTTTTTCATTTCCATTCGCCTGGAAAACCTTTTTCCATCCCTTTACCCTCAGTCTGTGTGCATCTTTTTTTGTGAGGTGGGTTTCTTGTAGACAGAAGATATATGGGTCTTGTTTTCTTATCCAATCCGTTACCCTACGTCTTTTGATTGGGGCATTTAATCCATTTACATTTAAAGTTATTATTGATAGGTACTTATTTGTCGCCATTTTTATTCTTTTCCCCTGTATTCCTTCTTCGCTTCATATATATATATATATATATATATATATATATATATATATATATATACACTAGTGGCCCGGCGCATGAAATTCAGTCCCTAGGCCTGGCCTTTGATCAAGGCCATCTTCCCCGGCTGCCCACAGCTGGTCCCACCCCCTGCCACCACCCACCCCCAGTTCCCTGTTTGCCATCGGGTGATCGGTGCCTGACAGCCAGGGGGAAGGGATCGAGAGGTGGGGTGTTCCTGCCCGCTTGCCGGCCCTGCCCCAGCCATGGGGGCCATCAGGTGATCGGAGCCTGCCGGCTGGGGAGAGGGACGAAGAGGTGGTCAGTGCGCCTCATAGTGACTGGTCCAGCAGTCGTTCTGGTCATTTTGCCATTAGGGTCATTTTGCCATTAGGGTCATTTTGCATATTACCTTTTTATTATATAGGATATATATATATATATATATATATATATATATATATATATATATATATATATATATTTTACAGCAGACCCTTTAGCATTTCTTGCATTGCTGGTTTGGTGGTAATAAATTCCCTTAGTCCTTTTTTGTTTGTGACGCTCCTTATTTCACCTTCAATTTTGATTGATAGCCTTGCTGGGTACAGTATTCTTGGATTCAGACCCTTTCTTTGCATGACTTTGTATATTTCATTCCATTCCCTTCTGGCCTGATGAGTTTCTGTTGAGAAATCAGTCGCTAGTCTGATGGGGGTTCCTTTGTATGTAACTTTCTGTCTCTCTCTGGCCGCTTTTAAGATTCTTACTTTGTCGTTGGTGTTTGCCAACTTAATTATAATGTGCCTTGGCGTTGGTCTTTTGGGGTTCATTTTGCTTGGGACTCTGAGCTTCTTGGAGTTGTATGGGTTTTTTCTTCCCTATATCAGGGAAGTTTTCTGTCATTATTTCTTCAAACAAGTTTTCTAATCCTTGCTCAGTTTCCTCTCCTTCTGGAACCCCTAGTATATGGATGTTGTTTTGTTTTGTGTTGTCCCAAAGTTCCCTTAGGCTCTCCTCCTACTTTTTAAATTTTTTTCTAGAAGCTGCTCTACTTGGGTATTTTTTCCAATCTTGTCTTCTAGCTCACCGATGCGGTCCTCTGCTTCTTCTAGTCTACTCTTGATGCTTTCTATTGAGTTCTTTACAGCAGCGATGTCATTTTTCATTTCTACTTGGTTCTTCTTCATTTCCTCTTGGTTTTTACTCATATTGTCGAATTTGTCTTCCATTCTTTTCAGCCACCTTATGACCATTTCTCTGAATTCTTTCTCTGACAGGTTGCTTGCCTCCATTTCATTTACTTCCTTTTCTGGTGATGCCTGCTTTTCTTTCATATGCGGGCTGTTTCTTTGTCTCCCCATGGTCTCTCTTCTCTGGATGTCTGGTTATGTAGTTCTCTCTCTCCTTTCCGTGGTGGAGTGTAGAGCTCCTCTGAATCCCCATGTTTGTGCCAATTGGGGACCGGTGTTCTGGGGTTTGCAGATGTTCAGTGGTTGCCGCATTTGTAGATTTTCAGGCTTCCGATAACATCCACTTTTCCCTTCAAGATGGCACGGTCTCCGTGTCCGAGCCCGTCGCTCTGGGAGGGCACCCAGCAGCAGTGGGGGCTGCCCAGTCAGGGGAACCCCATCCAGCAGTCCCCCACCTTCTCCTGGAGAATAGCTGTCCCTTAACTCGCCAACAAATACTACCCATGCGACTCTATGCTGTTCTTTCTTTCTGCTCTGGGACAAGGCTCAGGACCTGTCTGTCTATTCCACCGCCATTCACCCCCCCCCCCCCCCCTTGTTTTCACACTTAATGTGGTGTACAGGAAGATATTAGAATAAGTTTAATCAATTTATCACTCATTGTATCAGTGTTGTTTTTATATCATGTTGTTGTTGTTATATCATGTTGTGATTGCTTTATTTACTAACAAATTTATATATTATTTTCACATACATTTTACTAATTTTCTTTAATCTCTGACACTTCTATTATAGAGAAAGGGCAAATAGCAATATTAAAATATTTCCTATAATTAATTCCCTTTTAATGTGCATGAATTTCATGCACCGGGCCACTAGTCTATATATATAAAACCTAAATATGCAAATAGATCTAACTGTGGAACAACCAAACAACCGAACAATCGGTTGCTATGATGTGTGTTGACCACCAGGGGGTGTGCACGGAACATGGCAGGCATTGGCAGCAGGTGGCAGAGTGTGGAATATGGCGGGCATTGGACGCAGCAGGTTGGTGGAGCAGGTGAGGGGGGGCGCCAGACCAAGGCAGAGTGCTGGTCACTGTCATCGGGGAGAGCCTCTGGAGGTTACTGAAAATTCTTTGTTCCTGTGTACCGCAGTCCCACCTGGCGCTTGTACCTGCGCCAGCACCAGCCCTGCTTGCACCCGCAGCTGGTGCCGGAGCTGGTCCTGATCGCTTGGCGCTGTCAGTGGGTGTGAGTGGTGGCTGCTTTCCCCGATTGCCCCTGATGGCTTCTCCACCTCCCCCTGCACCTGAGGGGAAATTGTGGCAGCAGCTGCCACTTGCACCCGCTGACCATGCCGGCCCTGCTCACACCCACTGCTGGTGCTGGTCCCAATTGCTCTATGCTGTCAGCGGGTGCGAGCAGGGCTGGTGCCATCAGCATGTGGAAGCAGTGGTGGTGGGAGCGGGGCTGCCAGCAGAGAGGGAACCGAGGGCTGCTGTGGGAGGGGCCAGGTGGGGGCATGGAGGATGGGCCAAGACCCGCCCCTGTGCCCACTGCAGCCTCGTGGCCTACAGTTCCTTTCAAGGTGCACGAATTCGTGCACTGGGCCCCTAGTAACAAATAACAGATTAATGATATTCTATATACAAGGAAAGGATGATTCTGGAAGAATATACATTATTATGACCTTTCATTGTCTTACTTTACCAGCTTAAGTTACAGATTTATACATTAAAAATTATGTCTTAAGTAAAAAGTTGATTTTACTAAATTATATATATTTAAAATTAAATAATTAAAAAATGAAAACCTAACCTGGTTGGCATGGCTCAGTGGTTGAGCATCGACCTATGAACTAGGAGGTCACGGTTTGATTCCCAGTCAGGGCATAGGCCTGGGTTGCAGGCTCAGTCCCCAATGTGGGGCATGCAGGAGGCAGCTAATCAATGATTCTCTTCCATAATTGATGTTTCTCTCTCTCTCTCTCTTCCTCTTCCTTCCTCTCTGAAATCAATTAAAAAATATAAAGAAAAAGAATCAATAGGAAAATATCCTCGGGTGAGGATTAACAAAACAAAACAAACCAAAAAATGAAAACCTAATTCCAAAAGTTAAAGCCTAAAGTTAATGGGGCTACACATGGAAAACTCCAAATTTTCTTTTTATCTTATCTTGTCTTACTTTTCCTTCCCTCTACTTTCTTTATCAGTAATTCTCTCACTACTGAGAGTTCCCTATTTAATGATCATTTCTGACATGTTCTCCTAAGGCAATATTCAGTGTTTAGACTAGTCTCTCTAGTCTTCTCTTCCAGCTATACTTGCTCCCAGAAACCCTGGTTTTATTGGAGAGAGTTCATAAACTATTTCACCTTGGAGTGGAGTTGAAACATATATAACCTAAAGGCAGAATGTAAGACATTTTTTGGAAATATTTAGGATCTCCTCCAATTGTACTATAAATGAACCTGTGGGCATGTTTTATATAAGCCAGTAGAGGAAATGAAGAATCAACCTAGTTATTCAGATCAGCAGAATCAACTTGAATAACAGAATGAATTGGATAACAAAACTCCCAAATAGCCCTCAAGCTGCTCTATGTAGATAGATGACTATTTTATTTTTCTATAAGACTTTATCTGAAAAAAGTAATCATAAATATAAATGAGATAAAAAATAATAGGGAAAAGAAACTTCTCCTACTATAAATAATGCTAAGAATTCAAATGGAAGTTCTCTAGTGAACAAAGGATATAGTCAGGAAATAGTAAGTGTGTATATTTGGTGTATGTGTATCTGTGTGCTGAGCTGGATGCATTTCTTAGAGCTAAAAATAGCCTATACTTTATATAAGATTAAATGATCAATGTAGTATATTATTCATTACTGAAATCTATATTTGGATATTTTTGGAATGCAAAAAGTGTGCAGCCTACTGGCTTGAACAATTTAATGCAAATTCAACAAACTATCTTATGATTAGTTACTTATATATTAAAAAATTTGGATCCAGAAAGTGATCTAGACGTGGTCTATTTTAAAATGGTTTGTGAGATTTGTACTTAAAAAAGAAAGGAAATGTGCCGAAACCGCTTTGGCTCAGTGGATAGAGCATCGGCCTGCGGACTGAAAGGTCCCAGGTTCGATTCCGGTTAAGGGCATGTACCTTGGTTGCGGGCACGTCCCCAGTGGGGGGTGTGCAGGAGGCAGCTGATCGATGTTTCTCTCTCATCGATGTTTCTAGCTCTCTATCCCTCTACCTTCCTCTCTGTAAAAAAATCAATTATATATATATATATATATATATATATATATATATATATATATATGAAATGTTAATATTCTATTTCCTCTTAGTTCTGTCCATCTTGTATTTGAACCCTGAGACATATGAAAATCAACAGCTGGGGAGAGACAAGGAATTTTAGAAGTTGTAGGTTCTTTCACAAATTGTATCTAAATTCAGATTTATAACATTCCTTCTATCCTACCTAATAAAAGGGTAATATGCAAATAACCATCACTCCGCTACGCCCACGATTGGGCCGGTGGGAGGCTGGGGGGTGGGACTCAGGGTGGCCTATCCAGCTGTTGAGAGGCACGGGGGGCAGGCCTATCCAGCCATTGAGAGGCGCCGGAGGCTTTTGGCCTGGTACATGAGCGGACACCCAGCTCCCCTGCCAACGAAAGCCGGGAGCTGGGTGTCCGCTCCGGCTCCAGGCCAAAACCCCCGCCGGGGGCTTTTGGCCGGGTGCACGAGAAGACACCTGGCTCCCCTGCCATCGAAAGCCGGGAGCTGTGTGTCTCTCTGTGCATACGGAGAGACTATAAGATGCCAAGAAAGAAACCACTACTAAGGAAAGGACTCAAAAACTAAAACTATTTCTAACTTACAGGTAAAGAAATAGGAGAAAATCTTTGCTACTTTGGAGGTAGCTAGATAGCTTAAAAGGACATAGGAAACACTAACCATAAAAAAGTAATTATTAGATTTGTTAAAATTAACATCTTCTCTTGAAAAAAGACACCATTATGAAAATAAAAAGGCAAGTCATAGGGAGAAATTATTCACAATACGTATGTCTGAAACAGACTTTTATGGAGAATATCTATGAAGCAGTCTTACAATTCAATGGTAAGAATACAGACAACCCAATGTTCAAAATGTGCAAAAGATTTGAACAGACACATCACAAAAATAAGATCTATACCATCATGTGATGATTAATATCATTAGTCATAAGGGAAATGTGGATTAAACCTCAGTGATTTTCTACAAAACACACTAGAAAGGCTAAAATTAAAAAGACTGACAATAACAAGTATTGGCAAGTATGAGGAGCCACTACAACTCTCATGTAGGTGGGAGTATAAACTATTGCACCCACTTTGGAAAATGTATTGATAGTTTCTTAGAAAGGTAAACATTCCTTTACCATAGACCCAGCAATGTTACCTCTTGGTATTTAGAATAAATCAATAAATCATAACATTTTTTCACACAAGGATTTGTACACAGATGTCCATTGTAATCCTATATAATAAAGAGCTAATATGCTAATTAGACCAGATGGCAGAACAACCTTCCAGAACGATCAGTGGGTGGGGCTGTGAGGTAGCCGGGGCCACAAGGCAGCCGGAGCTTCAAGGGCTGAGTTCCTTGCACAAATTTTGTGCATCGGGCCTCTAGTTTTCTAATAATTGATTTATGTTAACTTATTTTGAGACATTAAATATATGATATGTGTTTATGCACGTGTATAATTTTTTAATGTTATAAAAATACTTTGCAAATACTCTTGATTATATTCAATATTATCTATATATATAAAAGGCTAATATGCAAAGTGTCCCCTCGGGAGTTGGACTGGGAGACAGGGAGTTTGATCGCTCACTATGACATGTGCTGACCACCAGGGGCGGTGCGGAATGAAGGAGGCCCCAGCCAGCAGCTGGCAGCTGGGGAAGGGAGGTCCTGATCGGCCCTGATCGCCTGCCAGGCCTAGGGACCCTACCTGTGCAAGAATTTCATGCACCGGGCCTCTAGTTAAATATAAAAAGCACTCTCATATATGCAATGCTTTCAGAAATATTGATCTATAGACTTTATGGGAATATATAGACTATGAAAAGATGATATATTTTTCTAATGTTTTCTAGATGATATAGCTTATGGAAATGTTTTATCTTTACAGTGATTTATTTTAAAGACTTTGCATGGCTTCTTGGGGTGTGAGGGAGGAAGGTGTTTGGCATTTGTTCTCACTCTGCCCTTCCTCCCTATTTCCTGTCCTGGATAGATTCCCAGGTTCAAAATTATAAATCAGGCATGTACATATTAGGACCTGTTTTATTAACCTTACCCTCCATTAAAGAAATAATACTTTTCTTTCTTTTTAAAAGTTTAGGAAAAGGTTTGTGAAAACCTTTTTATTTTAAAGGATTAGGGTAAACATTTCAGGGTTGTTTTGTTTTTGAGTGATTTGTACATTACAGATCAAATAAATCCATTGAGCATGATATCACCAAGCCACTAAAGGCAAATAGCAATACCAATACGTAAGTCAGAATACAACACGATTTCTAAAATACTGCCTTTCCGAGTGGTTGGACCCATTAAGTGTGCTTTACATACACTTCTGGAGTAATTACATCCATGTCTCTTATTTAACACATTCTCTCTGTGTTATAATGTATGTTTAAAATGTTGGCAATTGTAGTCACTTTCCAAACTGACATATTTAAAAAAATTGGACGTGGTAAATTTTTGGAGGAGGTGTCATAAAACAGGTTTGGAGGGAAAAAGACTCCTAATCCCTCCTGGTTCTAGAAGGAATTGAAGCGATGGAGGAGTCGCTGGAAATTAGGAAAAGGCTCCTTCTTGACCCGAGCTTCACCCCTTTCACGGTGGAAGGCAGGAGTGCTTCCTTTCCCCCGCAAGCCTAATAAGAAAAGCTCAAGAGGACAATTTTAAAAGCTTCCCCTAATATCCACTGATGTTTGTGGGAAATAGTGGATGATGGCCAACATATCAAAGAAAAAATTCTATGGGCTATAGAAGGCTATTATTATACTTGTGGCAGCAGAGAGCTGCCTGTTGGGAAAATAAGTGGACTTCCATTGACATTTCCAGATGTTTACTGGTCATCTCATTCACTGAAATATAAGCTTATTAAAGGTAGAGATCTCTGTTTTTTTGTTTGTTTGTTTTGTTGTTGTTTTGTTTTCTACTTCGACAGCGTTAACATCTAGAGCCTAGGAATAAGCAAGTTGATAATACATATTTTGAATGACCAAATGAATTAATTAAGTATTGACTAGAATAAGTGATGACACCCCATGTGGGTGGATATATTATTTATCATTCATTGAGCTAGATGACATAGAAAAAAATATTATTTTTAGAGGTGTAGAAAAAATATAGATGGGTATGGTATTGGGAAAGTGAGGTTTTAGGTCTATAGTACATCCAAATGTAGCTGCCCAATAGGCAGTTGATGTGTCTCAGTTTCATGAGAGCCATTTGGGAGATAGATTAAAAGATTGGGTGACAAAATGACTAAAGTCAACAGTTAAGCAAATAATATTATGTGACATCATAATACACATACCAGACCTTTATTTATTTTTTTTTTTTATTTTTTATTTTTTATTTTTATTTTTATTTTTTATTTTTTTTGCTTGTTCTTTTTCTTTTTTTTTTTTCAATTTTTTTATTAAGGTATTATATGTGTACATATCTTACCATTGCCCTCCCCACACCCCACTCCCATATATGCCCCCACCCCCCAGAGTTTTGCATCCATTGGTTATGCTTATATGCATGCATACAAGTCCTTTGATTGATCTCTTATCTCCCCCACCTCTCCCTAACCTTCCCCTTGTAATTTGACAGTCTGTTTGATGCTTTACTGTCTCTGTATCTATCTTTTTGTTCAAGTTTATAATGTTCTTTATTATCCATAAATGAGTGAGATCATGTGCATACCAGACCTTTATACAGAATATTTATAACCGGTGTGAGATTTCCTCATCAACCGTTGCATTTTGAGGTAGGACAGGTATAATAGCAGAGCTGGATGTCAAATTTTGTACTGTGGAATTACAGAAGGCATGATTCGAAAACCATCACCTCCTCCTTTGGCATGATCAAGGACGAGTGCTGGTATCCAATGTTACTTGTTAAAGTTATAAACATACTGAGTGAAGATAATCTGACAAGAAATAGCGAAGTATGGGTTAGTTGCTGGCAAGAGAAGGAGTTTTTTCAGTTTTGTTTTTAAGAATGCAATAAAAGCAACATAACTGTATACTGGTGGAGATTATCCTGAATGCAAAATAATGATTGTGTAGACGATAAAGAGGAAGGTATTATTTGTAGGCCTGGTACAACAATCAAGAATTAGCTTTAGCAATATGTTTGGATAATTCATCTTGGGAAATGAGACGAAAGACGTCCTATTTAGGAGTAGAATGTGGTAGATCCAAAATTTGTTGATTGTATTTCTAAAATTTGATGACTTCTTTCCAATCCCTCATAGAGATCCTGTGAAAACCCAATTCCTGCCCCAAGCGGTTTGGCTCAGTGGATAGAGCGTCGGCCTGTGGGCTGAAAGGTTCCAGGTTCGATTCCAGTCATGGGCATATACCTTGATTGCGGGCATATCCCAAGTAGGAGGTGTGCAGGAGGCAGCTGATTGATGTTTCTCTCTCATTGATGTTTCTAACTCTGTATCCCTCTCCCTTCCTCTCTGTAAAAAAATCAATAAAATATATTAGAAAAAGAAAACCCAGTTCCTATTTTATCTCTCCATTCCCATGAGTATCACTCACACAATTTCATGCGTTTAAGGCTACACTGCATGCTGCTTCCCTGCTTTGCTTGGTTGCATCTATTATCCTTGGATATCCTATGTCATTCTCTTAGAACACTCCTCCTTAGAACACAGCTCTCAGTTGAAACTTGCTATCACAGATATACCCTTCAAATATCCACTTAAAGGACATTTGCTTTGTTTCTCCTATGATTTCAGACACAAGCTTCCAAAGCCTCCTTTGACTGTCTCTATATGTGACTGCTCGTTGACCCCCTCTCTTATTGCTGTCAAAGTACTTATTACACCATCCAGTAATTCATCCATTACCTAGCTGTATGCTCCACTAGACCACAACTTCTTAATGACAGCATCTTACAACCTGGCATATTTTGGGAGCTCAATAACTTTCTATTGAATGAATACTCAAATTCCTATTCTCCACCTCCTGGGGCAGTGTCTTTTCAAGGGTTTATAAAACAGATAATATAAAAAATAATTTTTTTATCAGTTTAGGTCCTAAGTACTGGGATATAAAAATAGTGTTAAGAAACAAGCAATGTGATAATGTAATTCTGATTTTTGGAAATGTGATTTTTTAAAACCATGTAATGGTAGTCAATGGTAGTCTCAGTAATAGTCAAAGTAATGATATACACCAGAAGTTTATTCAGGTATACAAGGGAGTGTGTCTACTGCCAGCAGAGAATAAATAATATTGAATGTCACAACAAATTGCCCAAACACAGAAACTGCAGAGAGGCTGTGCAGATCACAAAATTCATTGATCTCCTTTGGCATTTAGCATAACTGGTAATAATGCACCAGCACTTTGGTACTACCTAGGTTCAGTATTCTGTCTGAATTTCAAAGGCAATCTTTGGACATGATAACAATTATAAAGGTGTTACTGACTACTTAGTAACCAAAATGGCATTTCCATTTATATCTGTGAACTTTTAAATATCTCCTTTGGGATTCTCCACAGGGAGATTCAATTTCATTTGGACAAAACACTTTGAGCACAGATTGCATAAAGACATGCCCTTAAAATATTTGAAAAACTATCAGTGAGAGTTGTGTCAAATAAAATTCTTGATAAGTTAATTATAAAGATTTAAAATTTATATTTTCTTAAAGTCAGATCTTGACACAAAGCCATATTATCTGGAATATTTTTAATTGTTAAGTGTTGTAGATAAATAAAAATCAGAATTTAATAAGTATCTGTTAGATATCTTCATTTCTAAGTTAGAGAAACTATTTGTATACTTATTTTGTCTATGGATGAGAAATATATCACCAAACTTTATTATGTTGCCATATTTGCTTTAGAATATATTTTAGGCATTAAATAAATTAAATGTTTCAGCTGCCACTCAAGCCAATGTATTTTCCTCTTCAATTCTATTCGACTCATATCTTCCCCAAAGGTATTGACTAATATATTTTACAGTAATCCTCAATAAGTGTTTTTATGCTCATTAAATGTGTTTTTATCTATAAAAAGTTATAACAGTGTAGTGTTTGTTTTAAATATTTTATAAATTACATTAGTCTATATCAACTTTCTAAATAACTTTATGCTTTTGATATGATAATGTTTTACATTTAGTTCTAATTGTAATAGTTGTATACTACAAGATTTTATAATTATATTTCAATTTATTTTACCATTTTAAAATTTATGGACTAGTAGTTATTATTTTCATTTTCTAAATATCTTATATTACAGAATGATTCAGTGACCATTTCTGTCCATATTTCTTGTACAGACTTCACTAATGCATATGGATAGAAGTAGAATTTAAAAGGCCTGAGACTTGTACATTTTAAAATGTTATCTACTGTCAAATTACTTTCTAAAGTGGTTGTAATAATATATGCATGTTCCAGCAGTACAATAGCATTTTGGTTTTTGCAAATACTTGCAACAATTTTGCATTATCAGTCTTTTAAAATTTAGCTAATCAGAGAGAAATGAAATAGGATACCATTAGAAGTTTTGCAATCAATTATAAATTTTCTTATATTACACCAAATGTATTGAAAAATGTACAGAGCAGAGTGCACAGCTGGATGAATTTTCATAAACTAAAAACATGCTTGTAATCAGCTCCTACATTAAACAAATAACAAAAGAAACAGAATATCACCACATTGCCTGATCACCAGAAGTCCCCATGTCCGCCCTTCCAGTAACTGCCTCTTCCCAAGAGTAATTGATATCCTGACTTCTAACATCCCAGATTAGTTTTTCCTGTTTCGGGATAATATCTAATTGGAATCACACTGTATGCACTATTTTATGTCTACTCTACTTGTTCAACATCATGGTTGTGAATTTCTTCCATATTGTCATACACAGTTATATTTATGCATTTTCGTATTTTATTGAATGACTGTTGGATAGTTTGTTTACATATTCTACAATGAGTGTATATCTAAGTCATTTACTGCTGCATAAGGCCCTAAAAGTTGGTGTCTTTATTAAAACTACTGTTCTCTATTTTTCTTCTTCTTTTTTGCTAATTTCTTCCCCCCCCCCCCACCACCTGAAACTGGTCCAAACTGCCCTCAGGTTCTATTTCTTGTAGCTGTGGAGCCAAACACACACATAGGTGCTTATGGAAGGAAAATGATTTATTCAGGTGCCGACTGCCTGAGAAGGTGGCAGGTTCATACCTTAACAACCATCTTAATATCTCAGGATAGGCAAAGGGCTTTTGTAGGGGGATTGTGGAAAGAGGTGAACTAAGGAATTCTGGCAATGTGCAGTTTCACATTTCAGCTCTCAAGTGGTTTCGATGCTCTCTTTCATGTGTGTCAGCATCTGGCATCCCCCCCCCCCCCTTTTTCTTTCTCTCAGTGGGTTTTATTTCTGAGACAGGATGTTGCAGGCCTGGCCAACCGTCAGCATCTGCTACATGGCTGTGGTCGAGCCTAGAGGAAAGGGAAACTGGAACTGCTGCTGCCTTTAACATGCTTCAATAGGAAACTATTAATATTTTAGACTATACATTTTGTTAGTATATTCTTGGTTAATTAGTTAATTAAATATGAGGTTTTAAAATATCCTCTACCCCAGTGGTTCTCAACCTTTCTAATGCTGCGACCCTTTAATACAGTTCCTCATGTTGTGGTGACCTCCAACCATAAAATTATTTTTGTTGCTACTTCATAACTGTAATTTTGCTACTGTTATGAATCGTAATGTAAATATCTGTAAATAATTGTAATGTCGCGACCCACAGGTTGAGAACCTCTGCTGTAGAGCCTAAGACCATTGGAAAACACAGATATTTACATTACTATTCATTAATCCTCAAGACTTATTGATATACACTGAGTGGCCAGATTATTATGATCTCTGAACACATAATAATCTGGCCACTCAGTGTATATCCTATATAATAAAAGGCTAATATGCATATTGTCCCCTTGACCAGGAGTTTGACCAGCAGGCAGGCCGGCCAACCGCCCATGTCCCCTCCCCCTGGTCAGGCTGGCCAGACCCCCCACCCATGCACGAATTCATGCATCCGGCCTCTAATACACACACACACACACACACACACACACACACACACACACACACACACACACACACTGAGTGGCCAGATTATTATGCGTTCAGAGATCATAATAATCTGGCCACTCAGTGTATAAGTGATTTACTGCTGCATAAGGCCCAAAATTGGTGTCTTTATTAAAACTACCGTTTTATTATGTTTTACAATCTGTGCATACACTCAGCTTTCCTGAGTCCTCCACGCCACTTCCAATGATGGTTGGGGCTGCAGTCTCCCGCTGACAGCAATTGCTATGTGCAAGGTGGTTGACTCACACGCCTAGAGGTTGTTGCTGGTGGTCCTCTCAGCTCTGCCGGCACGGTTGACCAGCCTGCCTGTTCCCCTCTACGCTCCTTCTCCAGATGGTTTGGTTCCAAGAGGGATATCTCAAGATCAAGTTTTCCAGATGAAAATAAGCATTTCCTATCATTTTAAGGCCCGAGATCTGAAATCTGTGAATATCACTTTTGTCACCATCTCTTCATTAAATTGTCACAGGACAATCTTAGATCCAGGGGTTTGTCGAGAAAAGGAAGGAACTTGGGGGATATTATTTTTAAAAACCAGATACCAGTGTCCATTCTCTTGTCACAATAATTCATTTCCATAGGAAAAAAAAATGCACCCACGCCTCTCTCTCTTCTAATTATGTCATTATCTAAAAGTTCAAGATTTCATCATTTCAATCAGTTCAAGGTATAGATTGCCTCATTGTGTTCAGCATCTCTGGTACATCACCTGGACTCAAAGACTTGGGAACTTAAAAGTATCCAACATATAATGTTAAGAAAAACAAGACAAAACAGGGTAACTGCAGCATATACCTGTACTTCAGGTGGGGGAGACAGTGTTTCATAGCCATTGATACTCAGCCAACCATAGCTCAGTAATACCCATGCTTCCTACATGTGGTTTTCCTCAAGTCTTTGCTCTGCCCTCTGAACCATTTTTCCTTTTCCGTGAGAATGCTGTTAGCCTTTGAGTAGTTTTAACAGGCTGCTAACTGACTGGCCAAAGTTGAGAACTGAGAGGCCCCATTTCATTTTGTTATTTTTAAAAATTAATTATTATTAATTCATATATCTTCTTACCAATTTTTTTGTTTGTTTGTTTTGTTAATCTTTGCCCAAGGATATTTTTCCATTGATTTTTTATTTTTTATTTTTTAGGGAGAGTGGAAGAGAGAGGGAAAGACAGAGAAACATCGATGTGAGAGAAACACATAGATTGGTTGCCTCCTGCACTTACCCTGATCAGGGCCTGGGCTGGGGAGGAGCCTGCAACAGAGGTACAGGTACGTGCCCTTGACCGGAATCGAACCTGGAACCTTCTGGTCCACAGGCCAATGCTCTATCCACTGAGCCAAACCGGCTAGAGTCCTAATTGTGTTTTCTTAAGTTTCTATTGATATCAGAGAGGGAGAGGGAGAGGGAGAGAGGGATAGAAACATCAATGATGAGAGAGAATCATTGATTGGCTCCCTCCTGCACACCCCCTAATAGGGACCAAGTCTGCAACCCTGGGGAATCTAACTGTGACCTCCTGGTTCATAGGTTGATGCTCAATCGCCGAGTCACACTGGCCAGGTACTAATTTTTTCAGTACACAGTATAGTAGATCTGTAAAACTTAATTGCTCCGTTTTTAGCAAGTATAATTTGTTTGAAAACTGGGTGAGTTTTGTGTGTATCTAATTATTGCATACTCAGTTAAACAGAAGTTGTACCCACATAACTTTTCCACACCATTCCTTCTATACTAAAGCTAAAAGTCAGGTTTATGTGGGGAAACCACTCAGGGTTCCTAGAAGACTTCATGTCTAACAAGAAGATTGAAGCAAGAAGCTTTTTAAGAGGCATGTGCTAAGATTCTCCATATTTATTTTCCTGAAATGGTCTATGAATTAATACCTTCCATTTTTATGAGGTATTATATTAAAAAAAAGGTAATAGGACACCTTGAAACTGAGATTATTATTATTTTTACTGGCAGTATCCCGAGCTTTATCATTTTCTTCAACACACTTATTTTTTTTTTTAAATTTGTTGACTGGAAAGAATTGTTAGTATCCTTAATATTTCTAAATTCTCCTTAAACCTTTAAAATTTCTTCTTATTTTGTGCCTCTGTTCTCATATATTCCCTTAGACAGCTAGAAAAAGCCAATTATCACCTCTAGGTTGATGGTACTAATATATCTAAATATCTCTGAAAATATTCAGCCACCATGACAAGTTCATTACACAGACCCTTTGTTTTGCATGTTACTGTAGACAACAGTGTTGTCAAACTTCTACCTCTACACAGTATGGGTCATTCCCCGCAGCTTTTAATAACACTTTTGTTGTGCTTCCTAACTCTAGAGCCACATTCTCAAGACTCTTCAGTCCTTAGCATATTGCCCAGCTACATATATATGTTGTTTTAGATGAAATGTTATAGATGCTTGTTTTAAGTAAAACTAACAAAATAAAGTTCAGCATTTTAACCATTTTAAAGTCTAATTCAGTAGCTTGGGTATATTTATAGTATTGTGCATTGTTACAACTATCTAATTAGAGAATATTTCCATCATTCCCAAAAGATATTCCAGGCTGGTGCCATTTTGCAGCTCAGCCCATTTGGTTTCTAGATGATCTAATAAATTTATAATTCTTCTCCCTGCCCCAGAAGATATTCCCAAGTTTCCGCTCCCCCTCTCTCTTTATCCCAAGGTAACTATTAATCGGTTTTCCATCTCTATGGATTTCCATTCTGAAAATTTTTCTTTTCAGGAAAGTACAGAAATATTGAATATATATATTGATTTCAGAGAGGAAGGGAGAGAGAGATAAAAATATCAATGATGAGAGAGAATCATTGATCGGCTACCTCCTGCATGCCCCAACCTGGGCATATACCCTGACTGGGAATTGAACCATCACCTCCTGGTTCATAGGTTAAGGCTAAACCACTGAGCCATGCTGGCTGGGCGAAATATATATATTTTATAAGGGACTTTGAGTTTGGTTGAACTTAAAATAATTGTTGGAAGTCAGAAGCATAGAAGGCCTGGGAAAGCACACCTAAAAAGATGAATATACAAGATGAAAAGAGAGAAAGGAAGTCACACTAGTGGTTGAGACAAAGAAATATTACAGGTAAATCACACAAACTAAGGGAACCAGTAGTAAATGTTTAAATTCATGGGCCAGAAAAGGAAAGTTTCTGGCTCGTATGGCTTTAAAGATTGGAGAGGGTGCAGGCTGGGCTGAGGGACACCTCCCACCCCGTGGCCTCTAGTCTTCATAATAAAACATATTCTATTCTAAAATGAAGTCATGAAGTGGTGATTGATTTAGAGGATTATACTGACCAAACCCTGATTTTTAAAATATGGACACTATTGCTAAGGAAAATTAAATGTCATGTAGTCATGGGAACAGTGAAAGACTTAGTTCATAAACCAGAGTTTTCTGATTAATGGTAAAGTGCTGTATCAAACATCATTTATTCCCTCCCTGGACAGGTCAGGACCAATTTCTTAGCCCCTCCTCCTTGCTTGGCATCCAAAGTGCTCATTTACCTAACGTTGTCTATTCCTACCTGAACTATTTATAAGTCTCCCGTGAGTGTTACTTTTACCTTTGCCTGACCTTTTCCAACATGACATAAAATCTGTTGACTGAGGTTTTAATCCTGGCAGTCAGAACACTGTAATTGCCAATAAATAATATAACTTTTATAAAACTCTTTGGCAAGTTGTAAAATGCAAATAATAAACAAATGTTCCTCCCAGGGTTCTTGTGAGGAGAAAATGATATATATATTGGAAAATGTTCTATAAGTTATAAACAGATAGAAATGAGTTGTGATTATTTTATTTTCTTTAGTCTCAAAATTCAAAATGCATATTCATCCCAATTTAGCCACATATGTATTGTTTGTGAGTATCACAATTTTACTCTTATAACAAAAAGTTAATTTATTCAAAGATGAAACCATTAATGATGGATAGAAAACACTCAAATAGTGACTCATTAGTGCTTTCTCACAAATACTGTATTTACTAGACATAACCTTTAGAAACAATTTTTAAGACATGGGTGGAATCATATAAATTGAATACCACCTACTAGTATAATAACAAGTATAAAAACATCAAACTAAGGACCATAGAAACAGTGAGCTCCATGTGACCAGGCAAGTCTTGAATTGGTGAGTAATTCTGATAATTTTTTTCACTGATGTCTTTAATATTAAGTACAAGATAAAAATGTAAAAAACAGTTTAAAGGAATACATTATTTTTTGCCTGTCCTAAATAAAGAAAATGAATTGTGTTTAAAATATGTGAATAAATAAAATAAATATTTTTTTTGCAAGTAATACTACTAGAACTCCTTGCCTGCTAATATGTAGATGTCAAAGACAGTTTGATGATTCTAGCTTGTTGAAAGAACAGAAGATAGGACATAGATTGGTTTGAATTTTTAAAAATTCACAGTTGTTAAGTAATTATTTCTTTATAAAGTAGTAAAGGTTCATGTTGAAAATCACAACATAAATATCAAATTGAGATAAAATGACTAAATGTGAAAGATACAGTAAATAGAACAAAGTATAGAATGGCAGTGTGTGAACTTAGAATGGGAAAACAGGTTTAACAAGTACTTGGAAAGCAAAAGTATAATGTAGAAAGAGAAAAAGAAAAAGAGGAAGATTTAAAAATATCAAAATTAGGTTTTTACTTCAGAAGATACACTTGTCAAAAATAATCATTGAATAACTGAGTAAGATAGTTGCAACAGTTACACACGACACAAGATTATATCTAAAAAAGCTGCCTGGCTGGCATGGTTCAGTGGTTGAACATTGACATATGAACCAGGAGTTATGGTTTGAGTCCCTGTCAAGGCATATGCCCGGGTTGCGGGCTCTCCCCAGTGTGGGTCCTGCAGGAAGCAGCCACTCAATGATTCTCTCTCATCATTGATGTTTCTATCCCTCTCTCCCTTTCCCTTCCTCTCTGAAAGTAATAAAAAATATATATTTAAATAAATAAAAAAGCAAGGGATGTCTGTAATCAATAAGACAAAAAAAATTGGAGAGTTAATAAATGCAGGAAGGAATGGTCACTTACATTTGTAATTAGAGAAATAAAAATTAAAACAATAAATTGTTCCACAACATATCTACTACATAGAAAAATATTAGAAAGTTATCTCCAAAGGGATTTATTTAAATGTGAGGAAGTGGCAAATTTTTTGCCTGCTATTATTGTCAAAATCACCCAGATATTCTGGAGCATATATTTAGTAGCAGTACTTAGTGAAATTAAGTATCATTATATCTTACTAGAGGCCCGGTGCACAAATTCATGCACCAGTGGGGTCCCGGGGAGGGATGGGGGAGGTTGGCCAGTTGGGGAGGGACTGCAGGAGGGCTCCAGGGCATGTCCAGCCTGTTTCACTCAGTCCTGATCGGCCAGACCCCAGCAGCAAGCTAACCGCTCGCTATGATGTGCACTGACCACCAGGGAGCAGCTCAACCACTTGCTATGATGTGCACTGACCACCAGGGGGCAGACGTTAGCAGCAAGTGGTTGAGCTGCTCCCTGGTGGTCAGTGCACATCATAGCGAGCGGTTGGTTGTCTTTAGCATATCATTAGCATATTACACTTTGATTGGTTGAATGGCTGACTGGTTGACTGGACACTTAGCATATTAGGCTTTTATTATATAAGACTAGTGGCCTGGTGCATGAAATTCATGCACATTAAAAGGGGATTAATTAGAGGAAATAATTTAATATTGCTATTTGCCCTTTCTCTATAATAGTGTCAGAGATGAAAGAAAATTAGTAAAATGTATATGAAAACCTTCCTCCTGTCAGAGTCTGGGGCGCACCACGGGACCCAGAGTCAAGTCCCCGACCACCCACATGCGCCTCAAAATCGCGTGAGACCCAAACCTGGCCCCCCTGCCCGCCCAGTTGGGCTAGATCCAGACCCAGCCAGTCCCACCCTTGTCAATCCCCGCCAGGCAGGGGACACGGCCTGAGACCACCTGTCAAGCCCCACTGGGTGGGGGTCAGCACTGGGAGAGGGGCACAGCCTCAGGTCCCCCATCAAGCTCCACCGGCAGGGGGGTGCAGCCCCAGGTCCCCTGTCCAGCCCCGCTGGGTGGGGGACGCGGCCTGAGTTCCCCCAACCCAGCACTGGGGGTGCACCTTGAGGTCCCCCGTCAAGCCCCACTGGGTGGGGAGCACGGCCTGAGGCCCCCTGTCAAGCCCCGCCAGGCAGGGGGGTGCAGCCTCGGGTCCCCTGGCCCAGTGCTGGGGTGGGGGGGCCTGGTGCCGGAGTGGGGTGCGTGACCTGAAGTCCCGTCAAGCCCAACCAGGCAGGGGGGCGCAGCCTGAGGTCCCCTGTCAAGCCCTGCCAGGTGGGGGGCGTGGCCTGAGGTCCCCTGTCAAGCCCCACGGGGGTGGGGGAGGGCATAGCCTCAGGTCCCTGCTGATTGCTCGTTAAGGCTCCTTATGGGAACTTGGCCTCAGCTGTGGGTGCAGCCATCTTTGTGACGGAGTGATGGTCAATTAGCATATTCCCTCTTTATTAGATAGGATGATGCAACACCTCATTTGTGAGATATGGGAGTTTTCTAGTTAATTCTCTTTAAAAAATACCCCAAAACTTAATGATTTAAAATAATGTAAATTGCTCTCTAAATATAGAGATTGTTTTTGAGCATTTGTAAGGACTTTATCATTAGTATAGATGTTAATCATATTGCAATTCTTCCCTAAATCAATGACCAATTTTTTTTCAGTAATTGTATACATGGCCAAGATATATTAAAATGTTTTTATGCTGACATATGTGCTTTTATTTTTACAGATACTTGACATTCTGTGACTATAGGAAAAGTATTCCCTACTTAGAGAATTTTATATATAGTGATCCATTATTTATTTATTTTAAATGGGTTTTGCTTGTAAATTTTTTTTCTCCATCTGGATTTCATTTTATGTATGCAGTAAAATAGATATCCAACTTTATGATCTTTAGAAATTCAGCTCTAATAAAGTAAAATGTAAAAAATCCCAATGTCTGAAAACAACAATTTTTCTAGATATAATGTAAAGCAATATTTTATAATACTAATATAACATGATATGATATAATACAATCTATAATAATAAAAGCATAATATGCTAATTAGACTGGACAGCTGAACAACCTTCCAGACAACTTTCCAGATGAAACTGGGGCTGCAAGGGCTGAGGCAGCTGTCACGGCTGGGAGGGCCGAACCCCTTGCATGAATTTCGCGAATTGGGCCTCTAATATGATATGATATGATATGATACGATATGATATGATAAATATAAAACTTTTAGGAGAGACATTGGATCTGGTTGAGGTTAAAATAATTGTTGGGAAGTCAGAAATACAGAAGGCCTAGGGAAAAATACCTCAGGGGTTACCTTCATTTCTGCCTAATTTGCATACTCCTGTTACCATGATTCCATACACTCCTGATATTCTTCAAATAAGACTTTTTCCTTATGTTTATCAGTACTTCAGTACTTTTCCTATTGCATGCAAACAAGAGATGAGATCGTTCCTCTGTTATCAAATTCCCATAAGTAAATTTAAGTCCAACCACTATGTCTTTCTTTCCTGGTACAATAAGTGGGAGTTAAGTTCAAAATATTTTAATCCTCAATCAACTATCAGCCTTGTTTCCTCAGTTGCTGCAGCCTGAATTTTGTACTAGGATTATGAGTCAGGTTATTTAAAACCTCAAAGTTTCCCTGTCCTGTTTGCTCAGTGGTTAGAGTGTCAGCCCATGGACCAGGGGTCTCAGGTTTGATTCCTGATCAAAGGCATGTACCTTGTTTGCAGGCTCAATCCCCAGCCCTGATTGCGGCTCTTGCAAGAGGCAATCAATTGATGTGTCTCTCTCACATTGATGTTTCTCTCTCTCTCTCTCTCTCTCTCTCTCTCTCTCTCTCTCTCCTACCACTCTCTCTAAAAATTAATGGAGGGAGAACCAAGATGGTGGCATAGGTAATCTCAGTATTGGCTGCCTCCCACAACCACATCAAAATTATAACTACAATACAGAACAACCATCATTCAGAACCAGCTGAAATCTGGTTGAATGGAAGTCCTACAACTAGAGAAATAAAGAAAGTACATTGAGACTGGTAGGAAGGGAAGAATGTTGAAGGGCATTCTTTAGAAGAGGAAGAAGGAGAAGGAGGAGGAGGAGGAGGAGGAGAAGAAGAAGAAGAAGAAGAAAAGATAAAAAAGATGAACAATAAAATAGCAATGCATACATATCTATCAACAATTGAATCTAAAAATCAAAATAAACAAGCAAGAAATTTAATGAACAAAATAAACTGGTGAATAAAATAGAACCAGAGGCATGGAAACATGGAAGAGACTTATGAATCTCAGAGGGAAGGAAGGAGGGAGGGGGAAGAGATTAACCAAAGGTCTTATATGCATACTAGTATATGCATTGCCTATAGACACTGACAATAGGGTGGTAAAGGTCTGGGACAGGAAGAAACTGGGTGGAGGGTGGCAATGGGAGATAGAGGGGGACATCTGTAATACTCTCATCAATAAAGATTAAAAATAAATAAATAAATAAATAAATAAACAAACAAATAAATAAATAAAAATCAATGGAAAAAGTGTCCTCAGGTGAGGATTGAAAAACTCTATATAATAAAGAGGTAATATGCAAATTGATCGTCATATCCTCGCACAAGATGGCCACCCCCATGTGGTCACAAGATGGCCGCCATAAGATGGCTGGCAGGGGAGGGCAGTTGTGGGTGATCAGGCCAGCAGGGGAGGGCAGTTGGTGGGGACCAGGCCTGCAGGGGAGGGCAGTTGGGGCTGACCAGGCAGGCAAGGGAGGGCAGTTGGGGGCCATTGGGCCAGCAGGGGAGCAGTTAGGCATTGATCAGGCTGGCAGGGGTGATCAGGCTGACAGGCAGGCAAGCGGTTGGGAGCCAGCAGTCCTGGATTGTGAGAGGGATGTCCGACTGTGTGGGATTGGGCCTAAACCAGCAGTCGGACATCCCCTGAGGGGTTTCAGATTGGAGAGGACGCAGGCTGGGCTGAAGGACAGTCTGCCCACCCATGTGCATGAATTTTGTACACTGGGCCTCTAGTAAATAAATAAAAACATAAAACCTCAAAGTTGAATTTCTTTGCTACCAAGACTCTCAACAGCCCCATGTTTTTTTCCCCCCCTGTTTACTGAACATTATATTCTTTAATTAGCAACCTTGGGAAAAAGTTACATCAGGACTCAAGAGGCAAATGTAGAAATCCACAACCAGCTGTTTTCCCTTGTTATGCTGGAGCAGACTCACTCCAGACCTGGCCACAACCTACTGTCCACATCCTGGTCCCAGGTATGTTGGTTGCAAACTGGCTTCACCTCATCCAAGGGCCTAGCTCGAGGGCATTCATGGCATCCTCAAGTTTGAGCATCCATCGCTCCTGCCTCAGGCGGTGCCTCTTGGCCAAGGACTGGAGCATCCACTTGGTTCGGAGTTTGTACAGGTAATTGCCATAAGCCACGGCCTCGGTGAGCTTTGAGGATTTTAGAACCTTCAGCTTGAGCATGCTTTGCTCACTTGCTTGATGAATAGGATTCCAGATCCTCTGGGGCCAAACATGGCTTCCAGCAACCCAGTCTGGACCTGGAACCCCTCAGGATCTCTCAAGTCCTCAGGAATTTTCACTCATGGTGGGATATCTTTCCGGCAGCTGTCCCCACCTTGAATGCCTCCAAAGGAAAATCACGCTAGGAGTTATGTTAGGCCTAAGACAGTCAGCCCCATGCTTTAAAACAAAAATATTTTTATTGATTTTAGAGTGGGAGAGAGAGATAGAAACATCAATGACGCCCCCTGCACGCCCCCTACTGGGGATTGAACCTGCAACCTGGGCATGTGTCCTGCAGTAATGGAACTGTGACCTCCTAGTTCATAGGTCTATGCTCAACCACTGAACCACACCCATCAGGCAACAGGTCTATGCTTTTGATTCAAAATCAAAACTGTCTGAGTTATCATCTACATCTACGATGTTCAGAAAACTCAAGGAAGAATGACTAGAACCATTGTTCTAAACAAGCTGATGTTTTCAGAACCAGGGCATAGACCAACACAGAAACATGCTACTTTTTAAAAGTTGATAGCAGAGACTCAATGAAATCTGGCAAAAGCAATAGATAGAAACTCCTGAGAGTTGGGAAAATGTTTACTTTAGCCTTCAGAGCCTATGACAGTTTGAGCCAGTTTGTAACCTAGAAAATTTAACCTTATTGGAAATGTCTAAAATCAGTAAGTTAAGTGTGGAAGTTCAGTTAATGATATAAAGGAGTCTAAAAGATCCTCTGTCCATAACATTTTTTGCTATTTGCTATATTTATGTTTTCTTAAAAATTTTAGAAATGTGCAATGGTCAAATCCAGTCTGATTCTCCACTTTACATATTTAGAACGTTTCAATTTCTATTTCTATTTGAGTTTGTTGTTTCAGGCACTTCCATGATAAATTGTGTGTGAATTCTGTCAGGTGACATTTTCTTTTTTTGCTCCACTATTCAGAGAGAGTAAATTGTGTCTATAGCAACCAACATTCCATTCAGAGTGTTTTTTATTACATGTCTCAAATCCTGTGTTTTCTTCTGTTTTTCTCCTTCCTCAGAGACCCAATGCATTTTTAACTCTGTGCCACAGAATCTGCTCCCTTGTTTTTTGGAGTGGAGGTTCTTAGGTATATAGTGTATGTATGATAGGGAAGTCCTCCCGGGGAATCTGTGTTTGATTCAGCACAAGACTTATTCCAGGGCCTTTTTAAAATGAAGCTGCTGTGGATGCCTCTGCCTATAGAGCCAAGGACCTAGTGGGAATCACCACTTCTACCAGATGCTCTTCCTTGAAACTTGGCATTTCCACCCGTTTTGATTACCCCAACCCTTTGGAAACAGTAGTAAGATCCTTTCTGCCTATTTCCATTCATTTTCCTTGTCCTCCTCCCCCTCCTCCTCCTCTCCTCCCCCTCCTCCTCCTCTTCCTCTTCCCCCTCCTCTTCATCCTCCCCCTCCTCCTCCTCTCCTCCCCCTCCTCCTCCTCCTCCTCCCCCTCCTCCTCCTCTCCTCCCCCTCCTCCTCCTCTCCTCTTCCTCTTCCTCCTCCTCCCCCTCCTCCTCCTCTCTTCCTCCTCTTCCTCCTCCTCCTTCTCCTTCTCCTCCTCCTCCTCCTCCTCCTCTTCCTCCTTTTTCTTCTTTAACTAAGCAATTTTGCTTTCCTACACTACCAGTCTTGGATTAGGTTTAACCTATTTTTGTCCTTTGTTTTTTATTTAGTGTTTCTTTTACTTCCAGTAATCCTCTAACATACTCTAGGTGGGATCTCTAGAAGCAAAATGAATAACTATTATCACCATCTCACAGTACTATGTCCCCTTGTAACTGATACAATAATGCTGGAAATGTTGCACGTACATTTTCCTGGTATTATTATCTCTAATTGGTCTTCCTCTTTTTTTCACCTAGTATGCCTGATTTTAAATGTTCTTATTATGTATTCTTCTTATTATTATGGATTATGTATCAGAAACTTTCAGAGGGTTATTTCCCTTCAAGAATTTCCTGGAATTCACTGCCTTTGAGAAAATCAGTCCAACTTATTTTTCCTTTGAATTATTGCCTCTCTTTTGTTAGATGTCACTGTCCATAACCCAGTAAAAGAAAAATTCTCCTTCTTCAAGTCTCATTCCCACCTGCACATATATGTATATATAAAAGCATTATTGTTTTATGCAAAAATGAAATTACTATCAATGGAAATACACTTTTTAAAATTTCAAAGCAATCAGTTTTTGTGTCTAGCCTTCTTTTATAGCTTAACATTATCTAAAACATGTTGTTTGATATGGAAAGACCAACACCAACAGGTACGTAGCAGGTGCTCTTCTTCTCTTCCTCCTGTTCCTTCCTGCTCTTGCTCCTGATCTCCTCTCCTTTCTCCTCTCTCCTACCCTCATGCTCCTCTTCCTGACACTAGTTTACACACAGAAAGTATCATTTTTTTCTTCCCTGGCTATTTGAAAAGTATCTCTAATTTAGCATCCATTATTAATCAGGTTCTTGGCCTTTTGATCTCTGTGTGAATGAATAAAATTAAAATTCTAGGTCTTGGAGCACTGGTAGGTAATATTAGGGCAGCTTTGGCCTCAGGGTTAAACTCTGTCCACATGTGTTCTTTTTATGTTTAAGTATTTCTCTTACTTGATAGCTATCCCAGTTAGGCATTTATGGTGGATGTCTGTCCAATGTATTTTCCATGTACTTAAGCATTTAACTTACAGAAAATTATTAGTAGACAAAGTATGTATTAGTTAATTTGAGAAAAACAAGAGAATAATATGGACTTAATTGTTTTTTTACAAAATATATGGAAGCTATTAAATGCTTTGTAGACTTTAGGTTTCTATAAGCAGATAAGAGGATAGAAGTCATTCTTAAAAATAATGACAATATACTACAGGGATATAGGAATTAAATTGCTTAAGGTAGGATATGAAGAGGCTAGTATGACTTGATTTTGTTTCTGAGTTTTAGGTACAAGTTTGGATAATTATGGAGTGGACAATACCTACAGAGATTTGAATGTAAAGTAGGAAAGTATGGAACTAATTTGCTAAACATAAATATAGCCATGGACCAGATGGAAATATTGTTTTATAAGGAAGTCGTAGAAGGTGAACAATATGGATGCATTAGAGTACCTTTGCAGGAAATGTTAAGAATGTGGGACAAATATGTGATACCTTAATCAATAAAGAAATTAAAAAAAAAGAATGTGGGCTTTTAACTAGCAATAGTGGTGGGATGAAATGTTAAAAAAATGTGAGATTATTTTGTTGAGATTAAATTTACATAGCATAAAATTCACCACTTAACCACTTAAAAGTGTATAATGCATTAAATTTTAGTGTATTCACAAAGTCTTAAAAACATCACCATTATCTAATTTAGAGCATTTCCAGAGAAAATTACAAAGACACTGTGTACCATACCTATTTGCAATCATTGAGCATTGGCCTTCTCACCCAGCCCCTGCCAACCACTAATTTACTCTCTCCCTATATCAACGTGCCCATTCTGGACCTTTCATCAAAATGGAATCATCTTATATTATTTGGTCTTTTGTGTCTGTTTCTTTCACATAGCACAGTGTTATAAAGATTTACTCATGTTGTGGCATATATCAGTACTTCATTTGTTTTTAAAGCTGGATAATATTCCGTTTTCGTTTATGCATTTATCAGTTGATGGACATTTAAGTTGCTTCCATTTGACCACTATAAGCATACCTTGTTTTAGTATATCTGATGGAGATGTACAATGAGATCAATGTTGTTTTCATGCTTGCTAAAACAACATCTATTCTGTAGCCCATGCATCAAGGAATAATGTCAATGTTCAGGTCTTATTACTCAAGAAATACATTTTGCAAGTCTATAGTTGCCATAGATACTGGTTCCTCTGATGGATCTAGGCAACGTGAATTGAAAACCTTCTGGAAAGGATTCATCATTCTAGACACCATTAAAAACATTAATGATTCATGGGAAGAGGTCAAAGTGTCAACACTGACAGGAGTTTGGGAGAAGTTGATTCCAACCCTTATGGATGATTTTGAAGGGTCCAGGACTTCAGTGGAAAAAGTAATTGCCGATGTGGTGAAATAGCAAGACAACTAAAATTGGAAATAGAGCCTTAAGATGTGATGGAATCACAGCAATCTCATGATAAAACTTTAATGCATGAGTAGTTGCTTCTTATAAGTTCACAAAGAAAGTGGTTTCTTGAGATGGAATCTATTCCTAGTGAAGATTGTTGAAATGACAACAAAGGATGTAGAATACTACATATATTTGGTTGATAAAGCAGCAGTAGAGTTTGATAGAATAAACTATAATGAAAATTCTTTTAGAAATAACTTTACGATTGATTATAGTAAAAAAAGAGAGATGTTAGATTCTTTTAACATAATGTTTATGTGCAGCTGCTGAATAGAGAATTGGACAGATTCCTTGTCATTCCACACATTTCAATCCTTTTAGAAAATAAATAGCAATTGTATTTTCTGTTCTTAGGAACAGAAAATAACATTGCTGAATCTCAAATCACAATTCCCTTTAATCAACATTGTAACATAGGAAAAAATGGTAAAGATCAATGAATAACACCCAGTTAGAAGAAAATTAAATCCACAAATAATCTGTTCAATGAGTGTTCTTGAGTCAATATACTTAACAAGTATTTGTAAAATAGAAATAGAATCTATATTGCAGAATTATCATATAATTTTACTTTTGGTTTGAAGAAACATTTGAAAGAGGAGCATGTGAAAGCTATGTAGAACTCTGAGTTCCTTATGCAATAACTAGAGGTCCGGTGCACAAAATTTGTGCACTCGGGGGGTCACTCAGCCTGGCCTGCACCCTCTCACAGTCTGGGAGCCCTTGGGGGATGTCCGATTGATGGCTTAGGCCTGCTCCCCTTAGCCGTCAGTCAGATATCCTTAGCGCTGCTGTGGAGGCGGGAGAGGCTCCTGCCACCGCTGTTGCGCTCGCCAGCCATGAGCCTGGCTTCTGGCTGAGCAGCACTCCCCCTGTGGGTGCACACTGACCACCAGGGTGCAGCTCCTGCATTGTGTGTCTGCCCCCTGGTGGTCAGTGTGCGTCACAGCGACCATTTGTTCTGCCATTCAGTCGATTTGCATATTAGCCTTTTATTATATATGATGATTCTATAATAAGACTCCTCACATGAAGATTTTAAGAAAAAGAGAGATGCTTTCTTGGAGGTGGTTTGGTCACAGTTTTGCAACATACTAATTTCTTTCATATGGAGGTGCTTGCTAGATGTACACTGTGGGTAAACAATGTTGTAAAAATTAGAAAATATTTACTAATTTATCTTCATTTCTTTTTTCTGCTCCTTCCTTTCTACTGTGCCTCCTTCTCACAAACTAGCCAATCCACATTTGCATATTTGATGAATGTGTGAGTAAACTAATGGAAGATCTAAATATTATATTTAAATAATAAGTACTGTTCATTTTTTCTGGGTATATTTCAATTTCAATAGGGCACACAGTATTTGGTTTAATGAAAAAAAAAAAAAAAGCCTAATTGTGGCTACCAGCCACAGTACAGTGAGAAATTACATTAGGAACACAACTTTTCTGCCCTCCCATATTCCTTAACAGAGCAGCGTAAGTGGCTGCTCTGTTAAGAAGTAACTTCTGCCCTTATACACCAAAATATTTCTCCTGTTTTCATCTTCATGATTTTGGTGGACACATACGCATAAACTGCAGTGTCTAGAATTTTCTCTCTTGACTTCAATTACCTTCATTTTCATATTAAGGAACAATAACTAATTTAAAACATAAGTATTTGTTTTATTTATTTGTTATTTATTTATTTATTTAGGAAAACAACTGCACTTATCATTTACTGATGCGAGAAAAAACAAACCTTTTAATAAGGACCTAAACCAAATCCATTACTCTCAATTCATATTTGACAAAGGAGGCAAGAGCATACAAGAGAGTCAAGACAGTCTCTTCAATAAATGGTGTTGGAAAAATGGTCAGATACATGCAAAAAAATAAAACTAGACCATCAACTTATATCATACACAAGAATAAACTCAAAATAGCTAAAATACTTAAATGTAAATAATGAAAACATAAAAATCCTAGAAGAAACCATATGCAGCAAAATCTCAGATATCTCTTGGAGCAATGTTTGTGGATACAGCTCCTAGGCAAGGGAAACTAAGGAGAAAACAAACAAATGGGATTACATAAAAATAAAAAGCTTCTGAAAAGCAAAAGAAGCCATCAACAAAATGAAAAGGAGAACATACAGTATTTGGCAATGATACATCTGATAAAGGGTTAATATCCAAAATATATGAAGAACTCACTTAACAAAAGGAAGATAAAGAATGTAATTAAAAAGTGGGCAAAGGACCTAAATAGACATTTCTCCAGAGTGGACATACAGATGGTCAAGATACATATGAAAAAATGCTCAAAGACACTGATCATCAGAGAGATGCAAATTAAAACAATGAGGTATCAACTCATACATGTCAGAATGGCTATCATCAACAAATGAACAAATGATAAGTGCTGGCAAGGATGTGGAGAAAAGGGAACCCCAGTACACTGCTAGTGGGAATGCAGACTGGTGCAGCCATTGTGGAAAACAGTATGGAGTTTCTTAAAAAAATTAAATATGGAATTGCCATTTGACCCAGTGATCCCACTTCTAGGAATATATCCTAAGAAACCCAAATATCAATCAGAAAGCTGTATGCACCCCTATGTTCATAGCAGCACAATTTACATTAGCTAATATCTTAAACAGCCCAAGTACCCATCAGTAGATGAGTGGATATAAAAGCTGTGGTACATTTTAACTGTGGAATACTATGCAGCAGTAAAAAAGAAGGATCTCTTATCCTTTGAGACAGCATGAAGGGACCTTGAGAATATTATGCTAAGTGAAATAAGCCAGTCAGAGAAAGACAAGTATCACATGATCTCACTCATATGTGGAATCTAATGAACAAAATAAACTGATGAACAAAAGAGATCCAGAGACATAGAAGCATGGAACAGACTGTCTAATCTCAGAGGGAAGGTGGGGGGTGGGTGAGAAGAGATCAACCAAAGAACTTATATGCATACTAGAGGCCCAGTGCATGAAAATTCATGCACTCTGAGGGGTCCTTCAGCCTGTGCCCTCTGGCAGCCTGGGAGCCCTCGGGGGATGTCTAACTAATGGGAGCCCTTGA
The DNA here is from genome assembly GCF_951640355.1 of Cnephaeus nilssonii. Taxonomy (NCBI): domain Eukaryota; kingdom Metazoa; phylum Chordata; class Mammalia; order Chiroptera; family Vespertilionidae; genus Cnephaeus; species Cnephaeus nilssonii. The sequence continues at coordinate 49,034,427 of NC_137079.1, read as the reverse complement.
GGGATGTCTAACTAATGGGAGCCCTTGGGGGATGTCTAACTAATGGGAGCCCTCAAGGAATGTCTGACTAAGCTGTTAGTTGGACATCCTTAGCACTGCCGCAGAGGCGGGAGAGGCTCCCACCACAGCCGCTGTGTTGGCCAGCCTTGAGCCAGCCTCTGCCAGAGCAGCGCTCCCCCTGTGGAAGCGCACTGACCACCAGGGGGCAGCTCCTGTGTTGAGCGTCTGCCCCCTGGTGGTCAGTGCGCATCGTAGCGACCAGTTGTTCCCAGTTGTTCTGCCATTAGGGTCAATTTGCATATTACCCTTTTATTATATAGGATATGCCTAACCCATGGACACAGAAAATAGTGTGGTGAAGGCCTGGGGCGGGTAGTGGGGAGGACTAGAATGGGTCAATGGGGGAAAAAAGGGGACATATGTAATACTTTCAACAATAAAGATGAAAAAAATTAAGGACCTAGACCATATAAGAAATTTTTACTATAGCATAAAAATATCTTTACTATTATTGAGCATTGGTTATATTTTATTGCTTCTTCTTTAAAACTGATTGTATCACACTTTCAAATTTATTTTTTTCCAAAATATTTGAAATATACCATCAGAATTTTAGAGCTATATAGTGCTTTATCTTGAATATTTTGTGATTAAGACATTCAAGTAAACATCTAATATGAATTATATATATTATATTTACGTATAATATACTCTCAGCTAATATGTTATAAAACTTCTGTTACTGTTGGTGGGTTCCCTAAGTTGGCCTGACATATCTATTTCATTAATGACTTATTACACACAGACGCACACACACACACAAATACATACAATACATATAATTAAAAGTATTTTAAATTGTACTGTTCTTTCAGACACAATCAAATCCATGGTTTAAGACTGCCAATTTAGGTATACCTGAATGTTTCCCAGCATTCTTTTCAATGTATGATTCCTGTTGCAGTTTGGTTACAAGAGGAATATGCATGAGAAAGCAGCAGTCAGGAAGGTCTGCTGGTGGTGGTTGGTTAAAGTCTGTGAGGAATCGATGTAGAGTAGCCTACAAACTCTAGTTTGTACTTGGCTTTCGGTTCAACATAAAATGTTCTAATTCTTAACTGCTGGTCTTGCTGACCAATAGTGACTCAGGCCTACACCAGATATTTTGCAGCAAACTCACCAAGGGAGTATCGACAGAAAACCAACAAACTCTGTTGACCTCTACAATGGTCTTCTTTGCCGTTCCATTACAGTGCTCTAGCCTCTTGTAAGCTCCATGCTGATAAAGGCTTTCCTCAGGACCCTTTCAGCAGTTTACATCCCAGCACATCCATAGATTGTATTAAGCTCAATTTCAATGAAAAAAAAAAACACACAACACAATCAAACTAACAACTTTTTCCGTTTACTAGTAATAGTACACACAACTCATAGTGTTCTGCTTCCCTGTCTGAATACTAAATGATCCTATATAATAAAAGGCTAATATGCAAATTGTCCCCTCGACTGGGAGTTTGACTGGGAGTTCGACCAGGGGAGGGGGGCCAGCCCGCCAACTGCCCGCGGCCCCTCCCCAGGACAGCCCCACCCCCAATTGGGCCCTCCGCATCAGGGGTGGGGCAAGCCAGCCAACCTCCTGCATCCCCTCCCCCCTCCCTTCTCCCCAGCTGGCCGGACTCCACCCGTGTATGAATGTGTGCGCCAAGCCTCTAGTAGAACAATAAGATAAAGTGTAGGTTTGTTACAATTTGACTAATCTCTATTGAGTTTCACACATTGAGTGTGTATGCTGAAGTGAGAGGAGATAGAAGAGTGAGTTGTCCTTCTAGAGCCAATACTTCAGGATAGTGAATTTACTTTTATAAATCAGTGAAACCCCCCAAAATCCAATTAGGGATTATCTAAAAGTTACTATAAAACCCAATTTCTAGAATATTTAAATATATGTTAAGGATCCCCAATTTCACCTGTAGACTTGCATGTAGATGTGAATACAATGGACCTAATGCCAATACAGTAGTTTTTCTTGGTCAATTCTGGTTCATCCAGCAAGTTGATAGAATTGTACAGGCAGGGACCGTTGTCCACAGGCTTCTCTTAAAAGTTCCCTCTAAATCAGGGACAGCATATAATTTCAGTATGTATTTTCAGCTCTGCGGGTTATATGGGTTCTTTCTTTCTTTTTTAAGAGAAACAATCCAATAATATTTTATTCAATAAAATTGTTTTCCTCTCATTGACTTTTTGCTCATAGCATATTTCTAGCTACAATGTAAAATATTTTTTTTTACAAAATTGAATAGTTTAATGGAAAAAATATAGAAAACCTATAACAAGCAAAATATTTACTAGTCAAAAACATAAAAGATACATTAGTAAAGGATTTGCAATTACTTCCTTATACATATATGCTATTTTCTGAGTTCTCACTTATTTTTACACTTGAATATAGTGGTTTAGAATTTATAAGACATCTCTACATACATTTTATCAGTTTTACAATGTAAAATATTTTAATACAGATATCCAATAATTAAAAATGCTAAAAATAGACCAATATACATAGGAATTACCCAATGAGACCAAGCAATACATAAAATATTATTAAAATGAAATCACATTATATTTAGACTAATAAAATCAAACCAGAACATTATGGTCTATCTTAATTATTTCTAACCACAAAATAAAGCTTCAAATCTAAGAGAGAAATATTTATTAAACATAAAGTGTTTTCTTTTTCTTTTCTTCCTCCCTCTGTCACTCCAGCAAGAATAGACAAATCTAACACATAATTCAGCATACTTTATACTTCCCTTACCTTATTCTCATTTTCAGGAAGGTTAGTCAAATATGCAACTCATGTGGAAGTCTTCTTAAAATGTGGATGAAAACCCTGGAAAATATTATAGTTTAATTAGAGCAAATTGTATTTGAAAGTATATTTCTTTTCTAAACATCTGTCGCATAAAATTGACTTCATATCTAAACTTTAATTCATTTTGAAAAGTTGGTTTCTTTTGTAATTACTCAATTCCTCCACTGTAGCATGGAAAATGGCCATATGCCATACCTACATTTTTAAAAAGAGAACTTTAAGAAATAGCTATATGATTCAAGGATAATAACAAGAATTCCTTTTATATAATACAACTTTAAGAAATAGCTATTATGATTAATGGCCTTTCTCAGATTTGGCTTATACAGATCCCTGCTGTAAGGATCATTGATGAGGTTCAAACTTTTTAGTCTTTAAGCCAATACTATAAATTTTTCATGAGTTTCAATTGTCTAAGCATCTAGTGACATTTAAATGCTCATAGAATGTATAAACCAACAAAGTGACCACATTTAAAGAAAATGTGAGCTTGCCTAGAGAAAGGCCAGCTCTGTGAGGTGACACGTGACCTGGGACCTGTTGTTCAAAGACTGGGGCAAGAGTAATATAAAAAGATGAGAGGAGCCCGGCCAGGTTGGTTCAGTGGTTGAGCATCGACCTAAGAACCAGGAGGTCATGGTTCAATTCCCAGTCAAGGCACATGCCCGGGTTGAGGTCTCGATCCCCAGTGTGGGGCAAGCAGGAGGCAGCCAATCAATGATTCTCTCTCATTATTGATGTTTCTATCTCTCTATCCCTCTCCCTTCTTCTTCTCTCTCTAAAAAAATTCAATAAAAACATATATATGTTTAAAAAAGATGATAGGACAACACATACAGGTCCTGATGCTGGAAAGAGCTGGTCATGTCTGAGGATTGAGGGGTGGAATATGTGTGTGGACAGTTGTGAGAGTGAGAGGATGTGATGCTGGAGAGACTCGGGAGGTGAGAGGAGGCTGAGGGGAGAACACACAGAGGCTTTGGGCTCAGTCTGAGCGTGGATCCCTGCTCCCCCCACTACCTTTGCACGTGGCATTTATGGGATGAAAATTACTATGAGTCCAACCATCCCCACCATCCCCATCTGCAATAGGAATAGATTTGTGGCCAAGATGCAGCTGCCCAGACTGGGACTCACACACGGCATCTCCTAGCCCTCCCTGAAAAGGGAACATCTTGCCAAAAATATGTAAGTGGATGTGTGTATGCATGTGTAACTTCCAAGCCGGGTCAGTAAAACCCTGTTATCTGTGGCCTTCCTGTATTAATGATTTACCGCCTACTGGGAATGGCAGTATGGCCAGAGGGGACGGCACACCACTATTAACCCTAAAGAAGTTGAGACCATGAATGACCATGTAAGCAGAGCTACCTACCTGCCTGAAATAGTCAACCAGGTCTGTCATCAGAGAGAATTAAAGTTCTTTGTTCTTTAAAAAAAAAAAATAAAGAAAATGTAAGCCACGCTTTACTCTATAGTTTGTTTTTCTTGGTAGTTGATGAGTAATGCTTGAGATGAGGCTTTCACTTAGGATGGGCATTTTAACCTTTTGCACTCGGATGTCGAGTGTGACTGGACACGGTTAGCATTAGAATAAAGGAATCAAGAAAAAAGCAAGCGAGTGCAAAGGGTTAAAGGTTAGGGAAAGAAAACGCACGCGCAAAATCTATTGTTCTCACATTAATCAACTAGAGACCAAAGTTAGTTTTAAAAATCTTAAGTTTGCCCACAAATATATTCAACTGAAAAGACATAAAACACAAGCTTCTAAATTAACAAGTATATTATTAAGTGGTTACTGGTATTCTGGGGAAAAACAAAAGAAATCAGTGATTACAGTCTTTTGATTCAGTTCAACTGTTATTTGAATAAAACTTTCTGAAACTTATTTCAGCTAAAAATTCCAAGATAATGTAGAGATTTTTATTATTAATACATTGATTATTGGCTTTACTTATATATTGATGAAAAAATATTTTGTCATACTCCAGCCATTGCCTTTTTTTTAAGACTTAATTTATTAAGAGCAGTTTTACATTCACAAAAAATTGAGGGGAAGGTACAGAGATCTCCCATATACCACATGGTCGCAAACACATATAACCTCTCGATTATTATCACTCCCTGCCAGAGTGGTACTTTGCTACAGTTGGTGAACCTACATTGCCACATTATAATCTCCTAAAGACCATAGTTTGCATGTGGTCCACTCTTGGCATTATATCGTTAACTTTAAAAATTTGAAGATTTCTTTAACTTATTTGAGATTCTGGTTTGCTTTTCATTATCACCGAATCATATTAACCTCTTGAGTAGCCATTTGTCTGTTCTTTTCATGTGTTAAATAAAAAAAAAACACCTACTGTTTTGATTACATAGAAACCATGTTACAAATAACACTCTTTTTGGATTTAAAAAAGACTTATATTCTTTAAAGTTTTCAAGAATATTATTCCAACACAATTTTTTTATTATTCCAACATAATTTAATAGTCCTTTTTATATAATACAACTTTAAGAAATAGCTATATAGGTCTCATTCTTAATACTTTAACTATGGACAATTCATTGTTTGTCTTTGTGCAAGAGATGGAGAGACAGTGAGTAAGAAGCCCCTATTTTTATAGTACATTAGTCTGCACTTCATATTACTTCTACTTATTTTCCTAGGTCTGTTCTTTGTAATAAAGTAATATCAATCTAATCCTATTTACACCACTTTTACACAACTCTCTGTTATATGTCTTATCATCTTCCAATCTATGTATTCATCTGTTATAATGCCCATAACAAAAGACTTCACCATAATAATTTTTACCATCCTACTTCATGTGTTTCTTTGATATTTATATATTTGGAAACATATAATTCCTTATCTATTTGAGCAAACCTCTTTTCTTAAATGCTGTGAATGAACATTCTTTAGAGATATATAGCTAAAATTCAATTAAACCCTCTAAGATATAAAAAGAATATTTAGTGTAATTTCTGGTAATTTTGGAGGTCATCATTTTGGCTATCATGAGAACTTGATTTAACTCTCAATGTTAATCTTTTCCTAAACTCCTCTGCTTTTTCTTTGGCTGACAACCATACACTATTCTTTTTTTTTTTTTTTCCATACACTATTCTTGACAAAGATACCTGATTGTAAATCTTAGCTTAAGAAGATAAGAAGTAGTTTTACACTTTTGATCAAGAATTACAGACAAAGGATTGCAGGAAAAAATCTTGTTTGAAGATGCTTAAAAACAAAAACAAAAACAGAGTTTTCATGAATCCCCCATACTGCCGAAATCCTTCCAACTCTTCTGTTAATTCCAGATTTATCTCATCCTTTTATAGTGGCTGCCTTGCCAGGCCTACACTTAAATGTCACACCCATAACTTAGTCATTTAATGCAATTATTCCTACATTCTTAAATATCATTCTTAAATATCTCAGCCCTGGTAGTGCCCTGGTAGCGTAAGCCTTGGTCAGCAGCCTCGGCAGGAATACAAGTCCCACCTGCCTGATTCCTCTCTGCACTTACCCCGGCTGGGGGTGAAGGATCTACACAGGTGTCCCTCACTTAACACAAACTCAGAGTGGCCACCAGCTAGGGATCTTAGGGAACTTTCTTAGGGGGCACAAGATCCTGCTCAAGGGCAGCACCTAGTGGCACACAGCGGCTCTGGCCACTGCAACCCCCTTCTTTTTTAAAAAAATATGTTTTATTGATTTTTTAATTTTTATTTTGTCTTTTTTTATTGTTTAAAGTATTACATATATTAGTACATATATCTCCTTTTTTTCCCCCATTGACCTTCCCCCAACCTCCCCTACCCCTTGTCGCATTTTTACAGAGAGGAAGGGAGAGGGATAGAGAGCTAGAAACATCGATGAGAGAGAAACATCGACCAGCTGCCTCCTGCACACCCCCCACCGGGGATGCACCCGCAAACCAATGTACATGCCCTTGATCAGAATCGAACCTGGGACCTTTCAGTCCGCAGTCTGATGCTCTATCCACTGATAGGTTAGGTCTGCAACCCCCTTTTTAACCTTACCAGTCCAGGGCGGAGCTCCTGAGGGTTCCTGGAATCACATGAATAAATTGCACTTATTAAGGAATGATGTATGATATCTGTTATGGAGTGGATGTTTGTGTCCTCCAAACCCTCCCTCACAATATGATGCAATAAGGTGGTGCTCTAGTGAAATTATTAGGATTAAATGAAGTCCTAAGGGTGGAGCCGTCATGAATTCGATCAGTATCCCTGTAAGAGTCAGTAGAGAACTTGCTTTCTGTCTGCTTAACTGCCGTTGAAGGATAAAAGAAGTAGGCAGTCTGCAACCTGAAGAGGATTCCTACCAGAATCTTACCATGCTGGTACTCTGACCTCAAACTTCCAGCCTCCACACCTGGGAGACATAAATTTCTGTTGTTTATAAGCTATACAATTTATGGCATTTTGTTACAGCAGCCCCATATGACCAAGGCAATATCCTAGACTGTACCATAAATTTACTGTGTTTGTGATCTTAGTTCTATTAGCAGTTTGATAGAGTAAACTTTTGTCATATGCAATTTCTGAGAACACATAAATGTGGGGTTAATGAAAATAGGTGTCCTTGGTAAAGTATATATAGACCATAAGCAATGCATGCTTTTGCCATTTTTACATATGTACTTGAAACAAAAACATCAACACACTGCTATTATTAGTGCCAACCATAAATAATTGAGTGTGCTTTACTTTTTTATTTTTATTCAGTGTCTTCATTTACATATCTAAATGCGTGTCGAGGATTTGTCGAATGAGAGCATACTCTTTGATATATATATATGTATATATATGTGTATATCAGCTATCAGGCAAAAGTTTGAATCTGTTTTTTGAAAATATTCTAAATTAAACTTTTTCCTCTTGTGATCATTATGTTTATTTTGCACTGGACTATTTTTCATATTAAATTGGTCTTTTAAAAATATTTTTATTGATTTCAATGAGAGGGAGTGAGAGAAACATCAAGGATGAGAGAGAATCATCAATGTGCCTCCTGCACACCCCTCACAACCAGGACATGTGTCCTGAAAGGGAACTGAAGCCTGACCTCCTGGTTCATGGGTTGACACTCAACCACTGAGCAACACTGGCTGGGCAAAATTGATCTTGGCCAGTTTTGATTTTTTAAAGATTAGCGGTATCCCTGAAATAATTTAATCCAACACTCATACTCAGAAATGGCCTTAAGGTATTAATTTGTCAAAGAATTCACTCCTGCTAGACTTTCTTGAATCTAAATAATTGTTCAGGGAATATCTTCTACCATCCAACTTATTGCTGAAGGATGTCCACCTGCCAAACAATGAAATGAGGTAACATATCTTGGCAAATTTTGAAAGGAGAAAGAGCTTTAAAAATTTGTAAATCTATTTTATTATTTGATGATACTTGGCACCTGCCATTTTTGTGTTATTTCCTTTCTTGTGGAAAAGAAGAAATTCCTTTCATGTTAGACAGCTTTTTCTAGGTCAGTGGAGTGATTCTTTTTATAGTAGAACTTTGCATATTATGATTATCAAGGAGAGAAAAAGTCTAGCCTCAGTGTGTTCACATAGTACTTTTTTAAAATAGTGATTGCCTTACCATTTCTGCACTTAAATGTCACATCCATGGCCTAGTCTTTTAATGCAATTATTTCTACATTCCTATGGATCATTAGAAAATTCCTGGAATCACAAGAACAAACGGTACTGATTAAGGAATTATGTGTATACACAGAAATTTGGTGCCCAATTTACTATCTCACCCCATTTCTTAGAACTCCTTAACTCTGCTGGTCCCAAATATGGTTTACCAATGAAAATGGTACCAGTAAGCAGAACTGGAGTAAAAGGAATCGAGAAAGTCTTGGGATGAATAGAATTAGCTCTAACAGTAACTGCAAAACTAGAGAAGAGATCAAGACATTTGACCTGAGATCAAATCTTAAGGTTAGGACAGGGCCTCTACCAAATGGCCTAGCCTTGGGAGGTCATGAAAAAATGTCTAGAGTGAGGACCAGTGTATGGATTGTTGAATGTCTGAGGTAATAAGGTGGTGGTGGTGGGTGGGGAATCATAATTCATGAACTATTTTCAGACCAGACAAGTATAGGACTTAAAATGTACAAATATATGTATGTGGATGGGAAGGAATTTTACATGATGTGAAATTTTGAAAGGTTATTTTATAGTTTGACTTTAAATATTTATAAACGATATATTTAAATGTACAATCATGTGCCACCTAATGAGACAGGAACATATTCTGAGAAATGCATCATTTGGTAATTTTGCCATCATGTGATTATAATAGAGTGTACTTACGTAAACCTTGATGGCGTAGCCTATCACACACCTAGGCTATCTGGTATAGCCTTTTGCTCCCAGGATTCAAAACACAAGATTAAATCAAACATGAGGAAAATGATTCAATCAAAAGACACAGAAACATGAGAGGTATGAGGCTCTGCTAGCACAACACAGCATACTGTTGACAACAAAAGTTTTTATATGTAGAAAGAGTACACTCTAAAGTAATATTGAAAAGTATAGTATAGTATGTCATGGTAAATATATAAACCAGTAACAAAATCATTTATTATCATTATCAAGTATCATGTACTGTACATAATTGTCTGTTCTATACCTTTATACAACTGACAGCACAGTAAATTAGTTTATTCTAGTATCACCATAAACATGTAATTAATGCCTTGCGCTACAACCTAATGAAGGCTACAAAGCCACTAGATAATAGGAATTTTTCAGTTACATTATAATCTTATGGGACCACTACCCTATATGTGGTTCTTTGTTGACCAAAACATTGTTATTCCACATTGAACTGTGTAATATGTTAGCTGTAAGAATGCTTTTAATGTCTATCAGTTTGAGGAAGTTTCCTTCTATTTCTAGTTTACTGAGATAAAATCAAATATTATATAACAACATAATGTAGATATAATGTGTGATTTTGAATGATTTTTTTTTCTGGTACCATTTACATTTCTTTCTGGCATGCAGTAGGCTAGGCACAGCTCTAAACCAGACCATCTTAATCATCAGGGATACGAATGATTCAGTACTGAGCTTCAGTCACTGAATAGTCTGGTTAGCATTCTTCCTAAGGTATAATCCTGAATGCCTGGAGTGTTCACAAGGCCTTTGAGGCTACTGCACGTGAATTCCATTTTTATTACAAAACATTGTTATTCCACACTGAACTGTGTTAAAAGTAAAATAAGAGTGTAACTAGCCTACATTTTGGGTTTATATTTGTATTACTCCGTGGCTATGATTAAATAAAGTTAACAGGCTTTGTTCCATTCCCTTAATGACAGACCTATAACATTGTAGAATAGATGAGTAAAATATTAGAATGGTGAATATTCCTTTTCAGGTATTTTTCACTATCATATTATATATTATTATTATTACTTTTTAAAGAATATATTTTTATTGATTTCAGAGAGGAAACACCAATGATAAGAGAGAATCATTGATTAGCTGCCTCCTGCACACCCCACTCTGGGGATTTAACCCACAATCCGGGCATATGCCCTGACCTGAATCAAACCGTGACCTTCTGGTTCATAGGTCGACACTCAACCACTGAGCCATGCCGGCCAGGCTCACTATTTATTACACTAAAAAAAAAAACCCAAAACACATAATTTTCCACCAATTGTAATATTATTGCCCTTCACTGAAATTCTTACGTTCAAAATTGGTTAAGTATTAAATAATGGCACCTCTTTGATATTTTTGGGATATCAGTGAATATTCAGTGTAATTCTTAAATTATTAAAACATGATACATTTGAATTTCTGCACACACGGAATAGCAACAGAAAATAAGCCCTGGCTGGTGTGGCTCAGTTGGTTGGAGCGTCAAGCTAAACACCAGAAGGTGTCAGGTTCGATTCCAGTCAGGGCACATACCTAGGTTGGGGGTTCGATCCCTGGTTGGGGCTCATATGAGAGAGTTCAGGGGGCAGCTAATCAATGTTTCTCTCTCACATTGATGTTTCTCTCTTTGTCTCTATCTCTCTCCCTTCCCCATTCTCAAATCAATTAAAAAAGTTGTTTAAAAATAAGTTGTGTTTTATTTTACTTTATTTTTTATTTTTAAAGAGAAGAAAATATATACGAGTAAAATGCAGAGAAATAGGCATAAAGTAAATCAACAACCTAAAAATAACATTATTTGATATGATATCTAGGTTGTTTAATCTGGTTTATATGTCATCTTTATCTCTTATTGTCTCTTAAAAGCTTATTACTGCAAACATTATAAAAAGATAAGTAACCCTAAAAAATTCCAATAGTAAAAGCAGTATGAAATTATTTATATTGCTTCAAAAGAATGTGATTAAAGACCCAGTATTGTCCTGAAACAAGCTTAGATCAGGACAGCATAGATAATTATGTTCATTGTTTCCAAACTAACTATTTGGTGATGTAAAGTTGAAGCTTGAAAGTGGCCATTGTGGGAGTGTTTACACCACAGAAATTGGCAAATGTCAGGTAGTATATGGGAAATCTCTGGACCTTCCTCTCAATTTTACTATTAAACTGTCATGGCTTATTTAAAAAATGGAAACAAATACTCACCAATATAATAAAAGAGAAAAAAATTGGACTTTATTATTTTAAAATATTTATTAATTTCTTTGAGTGTTGGCTATTAAACATTTCCAGCACACACTGCAAATCAGTGTGATAAAAATATTAACATTCTGTAGAATCAGTTAAGCATTTGTCTTATTTTTTGCTACATATGGGGTAAGAATATAATGCTGTTTTCAATTGATTATGTAAAGCTATCTATTAAAAGAGAAAGTGTGAAGCTTAAAGTATAGTGTCAATAATGAGATGCTTGTAAGGGACTGCTTAAAATTTCCACATGGAAAGATAAGTGTATACTTTAAGAAAACAAATGTAAAAATGAATGTGAATTAGTTCCTTCATAAAAATCTCTTTAAAGGAGACATATGTAATACTTTAAACAATAAAGAATTTAAATAAAAAAATGTCTTTGGGGAAAACAAGTCATCACACCACTATTGTTTAACTCCCCTAACTTAGATGTTATTTGATGAAAGTGTAGTCTTTGGAAGCATACTATTTTTTTTTTAATGAGATACTTTATCAGGTTCATAGGTGAATAAAGTCTCTAATGGTATAAACTACAGTGCTAAAAGGATAAAAGAGGATTGAAACTTGAGGGAGGTCAAATTTGGGAAACTCCATCTACATTATGCTTCTTTTTTTCTCAATATTTTATCATTTATATTATTAAAAGGGCCATGATTATTCTGTTTCAATTAACACTTGAAATATTTCTTCTTAAAATTTTGCTCTTTTTGTTATTAACATAATCTTCAATTTTAATTATGGAAGTAGAATTTCTAATTTTTCTTACTTAAGTTTTATTTAACTTTCAGTCTAAATACATGGTTTCTGCTTAAATTAAGCATGTATCTTTAGTGATATGTAGGTCATGTTATGGTGGCAGGAACAGCACCAGGTGTTAGACCAGTGGAGTCAGACCAGACCAGGGTTCAGCATCCTCTGTACCTGAGTTCTGGTGAGGAAAGAATTCACAGCCAAGACTCAAACTATAAGAGAACATTTACTTAGAAAATCACAGAGGTGGAAGACATGATTCATAGAAGAAATGGGAGTAGGAAACAAGCTATAGAGGCAAAGGTAGGGCCCTTGGAGCCTAGAAGTGTGGAAGGTAAAGGCGAGGGCCTGGGGAGATGGTGAGGAGGAGGTGGGAGGGAAAGGCGTGGGTGTGTGGGTGAACTCCCAGGAGGGAGAGCTTGCTGGGTCCTCTGTCCTAAGGGTTTTAAGGGTGGAGGTTTTAAGGGAAATCCCAGTGAAAGACCCCAATAGACTATTCATCAGCTTTCCAGGTATGTCCTTTCAGGATCAGGGTCTCCACTGATCGATTGGTTGGCATCAGGGCAGGGGGTCATTATTCAATGTTTGTCAGGTTTTGCTGCTTTTCTGGACCCGGAGCTGAAATACAACTGAAGCCTAGAAGTTATCTCTAGGGATAAAGGTCAGGGGGTGCAAACCCCATGACCTGAATCAATATGGTAGGCAAGAAAAGGTCATCCTGGGGACAAGATCCTACCCTACAATTGTCCGTTGCTAAGCACCTGGGGCTTTCCACCCTGGTTACCTTCTGTACCTGGCCCATCATTCTTGCTCTGCTTCTGTCTGTCTAACTGCGTACCACAAGTCTTCACTGACTTGGAAGAGAGCTGGAATAACTGTAGAAGGAGGTAGAACAAGTGTAGTGATGCTCTCCATTGAAAATGATGGGTTTTAAGGGGTAGAGGTCAACCAAAGGACTTGTATGCATACATATGAGCATAACCAATAGACATAGACACCAGGGGGGTGAGGGCATGAACGGGAGTGGGGTGGGAGGCAATGGGGAGATAAGGACACATATGTAATACCTTAATCAATAAAAAAAAAATGATGGGTTTTAACCGCAATTAAATTAAGGATTCAAAACATAAATAGACTCATTCTTTGGGACTAGAATTCTTCCCCAAGAGTGTGAACACTTTTTTAAAAATTGCAGAATTTAAGTAGGAAGGAAAATTAATACTAATCTTTTAGATAAAATCCCAGAATTTGAAATTCTCTGGAAAGCCATTATGAAGTACCTACTAAAAATGGTTTGTCTTAGAATTCAGAGGACAGAACATTTGCCTAACAGCATTGTAGCAAAGATGAGTCATAATGGAAAGACAATACAGTAATTACATAGCAGCAGTCATTAGCTGCTTTCTTGATTTGCCCATAATGTGTGATATGACCCATTTTTACATATATTCATTATAGTTGCTTTCTAAATGCTACATTAATGACATGTTTATTTTAGATTCTGCTAGTTAGAGTTAGGCAAACTTTTACTAAGCTCAAAAAAAAAAAAAGAGTAATGGAGAATTTCTCTGCAGCACTCCTGGCTAATTTCCCTCAACCTTTGCTTTCTTTCCCTGGACTCAGTCAGTTCATGCCTCTCCCCACCCCCCAGCTCTGCCCTATAAATTAGCAGCACTTTTATTTGAAGCTGTCAGCCCAGTCCTTCAAAGAGTATTCCAAACCAGTCAGCCTTATCTATAGGGAGGGGCAGGGAGTGGCCTGGAGCACTAATATGTTTTTCAAAGGGCTCTCTGAACACCAGGATGGTATTAGCCTGTAATGAGAGGAAGTGAGTCTTGTCAAATGTGCTCCAATTAAATGTTCCAGGCTTCCCTCCGGAACAGCTTCTTTCTGTTGGGAGTTTAGTAATGTTTGGTAACTTTGTGCCTCTGGCTAACACTGGATTTTTCAGACATGCCAGAAGAGAGTAGATCCAAAGGAAGATATTCTTTCCTGACTTTTCAGTCCTGTCAGGATGCAGAAATTCGCTGTCAACTCCAGTCAGTTTGTGTTCAGGCAGGCTTTCTTAGTAAATGACCCTAAGAAGAGAGAAACCTTGTGTCAGCCTCGAGAGAACCAGCGTTATTACATGACCTACCCATCTCTTTTGCTGCGGTAGAGCCCTCAATAGTGAGGGACTGCAGTTACATTTATTCATCATTGTCCAGTTTATCACCACTGACTTTAAAATATTTCAACATGCATAGAATTTCTCATTTTTAAAGCAAAAAAAACACAAAAATGCTCCTAGAATTTATTAGACTTCCACAGAACTTAGTGTATTTCCAGCAATGCAGTTGCAAATGATTTTAAAATATGTGACCATGCCTTTTTATTTTCTCAGGATGGCTAGTTTCAAGGATAGCTAATTTTGATTCATTATTATATTGTTAATTTTGATCCATAATTGTTTTCATCTTAAAGTACAGCTGAAATGAAATATAGCCTATTCTCTTAACTTGATGCAATGACACTAATAGAAGTTGCAAATCAAATTTTATTTCTAATTATATAATTTCATAATGCCTTATAATATCCATAATTTGAGTGATAAGAGTTCAGATAAGAATTATCAGACTTCCAATAATATATTAGAACATTAAAAAACAAATGTTTAAAATATTTTAAAACATAAAAGTATGTTTTAGAAATACATTTTAATCTAATGTTATTAAATGCCTGAAATAGCCCTAACCGTTTTGGCTCAGTGGATAGAGCGTCGGCTTGTGGACTGAAGGGTCCCAGGTTCCATTCCGGTCAACGGCAGGTACCTTGGTTTCGGACATATCCCTAGTGCCGGGTATGCAGGAGGCAGCTGATCGATGTTTCTCTCTCATTGATGTTTCTAACTCTCTATCCCTCTCCCTTCCTCTCCGTAAAGAATCAATAAAATATATTTAAAAAAATAAAATGCCTGAAATATAGTCCTGTTTTTAAAATACCAGTATACATTTCTTATTTGTTAAAATTATACAGTCATAGTTTATTTAATTATAATAAAAATGTTGCTGAGATTTTGTTTGTTTGTTTGTTTTGCCAGTTGGTGGGGTTGAAGGACTTAAATCAACAATACTTGTTTATTGTGGCTACTGTTTCTTAAATTTGGGTGTTGTGGTGGTCCCAGTCTATTGATCATGGTGCTATCTGGGCCCAGGCCAGTCTTACCTATAGCAAGTCCTCACAGACATTTCTCTCACTGGGGATGATGTTGTGGCTGGACTGGATCTTGTGGTTTTTATGACTGCAAGACACACGTCAGCAGAAACTATCAGGAAACTTTGCGGAATAAGATTTAGTGCTTGCAAGTCCTGGATAGGGCATGGCATGCCTGAGGACCACACAGTGAGGATGAGTGGGGAGAGAGAGAGAGAGAGAGAGAGAGAGAGAGAGAGAGAGAGAGAGAGAGAGAGACTGGGGCTCTGCCCTTACGAGATTCCAAGGCTGTCGTACCTAGGGTTTTGCAGGTTCACTCTTTGTTGACTAATTTAAAGCATAAAAGTGGGAAATAGGGCATGGGGAGAGAGAAATGGGGTTACTCACCCAATCAGTTATCTAGGTTTCCTAGGGCTTTCTGAAAGTGGGGACCTTCTTGGGTGGGGGCAATGTTAGTACATGCAGACCCAGGGAAAATTCCTGAGACTGGAAATCTGCCTCCGTAAGTGGAAGGACGGAGAAAGAGGCAGGTCACTACAGTTGTGCAACTAACAGTTTGTCAAGGGAAACGCACAGGAGGCACGTCTGGGGCAGATGAAAGACACAGTAGATATTATCTGTGGCTGCTCAACAGGCACCAGAGGATTACCTGGTGTAAAAATGGGGAGAAATCACAGGTACACGTACATACATGCTATCAGGTGTGGAAATAACTTTACATGCTTGGCCAGATCAGGATAAAAACCTGTTCTAGGAACCAGCTCATATCAGCAGGCAGGGGAAGGGTGCTGATTTATATCAGAATGATCCGTCAGTCTCTGAGAAAGTTTTTCAGTAAGCAATCTTCGTTATGGCCTGGGGTCCAGCTTCTGGGCCAGACAGTGGTCATGTCATAGAATAGCCTCATCTGCGCAGGCAGCCTAATTCCTTATCTGGTTGTTTTGCTGGCAGCTGTGTCGTATACCTGGCAACATGTTTATTCAAGATGGATGCATTTTGAAAGGGATGCCTTGGCAGTCAAAAGCTTAATGTCAGGCACTCAACACTACACTGGGTGCTGATCAGTGGGGACAGTTTTTCTTTATTGCATGTGGGTTAACATTGTGCTGATACAGGGGGCTGACGTTTTCAAAATGGTTTATTTACTCACGTATCATTGACTCAGATGAAATGACTAGAATAGTTCAGGGTTAGTTAGGTATCTCATTCCCTCTCCACACAGCCTCTAATGTGATTAGCTTGGGCTTCCTCACAGTATGGTGGTCTCACAATTTCTCACATGTTGACATGCTTCCTCCAGAGCACAAAGGTGAACACTGTCATGCATTGCTAGTACTTGGTCTTAAAAGTTTCAGAATGGCAATTCCCTTTGATTCTATTGGTCATAGTAGTCACACAGGTGGCTCAGATTCAATAGAAGATGAAACAGATGTCATTTCTTGATTGGAGAATGTCAAGGTAATATTGCAAAAAAGTGTGTGGAATGGGACTTTATTGTGTAATTTTAGGAATCATGATTGGTAAACTCTTTAAAATAGATTGCTATGGAAGGTGAGAAACCACAATAATAAAGAGTTAAAGTAATAATTAGGACTCATTGACAGAACATGCATTGTAGAGGGAACAATTCAGAGTGTAATATACACTGAGTGGCCAGATTATTATGCTCTCTAAATGCATAATAATCTGGCCACTCAGTGTATATCCTATATAATAAAAGGCTAAATGCAAATTGTCCCCTCGCCCAGGAGTTTGACCAGCAGGCAGGCCAGCCAACTGCCCATTTCCCCTCTGCCTGGCCAGGCTGGCTGGACCCCACCCACGCACGAATTCATGCACCGGGCCTCTAATCCTATCTAATAAAAGAGTAATATGCAAATTAACCACCACTCCGCTACACCCACAAGCCACACCCACAAGCCACACCCACAAGCCACACCCACCAGCTGATCAGGAGCGATTATGCAAATTAACCCAACCAAGATGGCTGTGGCCATGGAGAGAGCAGGAGGGAGGCTTGGGTTTCCCTGGCAATGGAGAGCGCCAAGCTTTCCCCATGACCTGGCGGGCCCAGGCCTCCACTCAAGGGTACAAAGTTTCAATTATAGAAGATAAATCCCAAGAAAAATGGCGGCAGCCACGGAGCAGGAGAGAGCAGGGTAGGGTTGTCCCCGGCGACGGAGAAAGCCAAGCTTTCCACCTGCCCTGGCCAGCCTAGGCCTCCACTCCAGGCTACAAAGTTTCAATTATAGAAGGTTAATTAACCCCAACAGAAATGGCTGCCACCACAGAGTGAGTAGAAGGCTTGGCTCTGCTCCAGGCTACAAAGTTTCAATTGTAGAAGATAAATATATCCCAGATACCAGGGCCTCCGCTTGGGTAGCCGGGGGGCATGGCCGGCCTGTAAACCACCACAGGCTCCTCGCCCAGACCGCCCCACACCCCAAGGGAACACCCAACCTGATCTGGGACACCCTTCAGGGCAAACCAGCTGGCCCCCACCCATGCACCAGGCCTCTATCCTATCTAATAAAAGAGTAATATGCAGATTGACCATCACTCCAACACACAAGATGGCTGCCCCCATGTGGTCAAACATCCTGCCCCCATGTGGACACAAGATGGCCACCACAAGATGGCCAGCAGGGGAGGGCAGTTGGGAGGCACCAGGCCTGCAAGGGAGGGCAATTGGGGGCGATCAAGCCTGCAGGGGAGGGCAGTTAGGGGTGACCAGGCCGGCAGAGGAGGGAAGTTGGGGGCAAACAGGCTGGCAGGGAGCAGTTAGACATCAATCAGGCTGGCAGGGAGCAGTTAGACATCAATCAGGCTGGCAGGGAGCAGTTAGACATCAATCAGGCTGGCAGGGGAGTGGTTAGGGGGTGATCAGGCTGACAGGCAGAAGCGGTTAGGGGCAATCAGGAAGGCAGGCAGGCAAGCAGTTGGGAGCCAGCAGTCCTGGATTGTGAGAGGGATCCCAGATTGGAGAGGGTGCAGGCTGGGCTGAGGAACACCCCTCCCCCTGTGCATGAATTTCGTGCACCGGGCCTCTAGTATATATATAATAATCTGGCCACTCAGTGTAGAGTTTATCCTGAAGCTTTGTCTGAGTTCCATATCTGTCTCTTCTTGGATTCATATCTGTATTATGGAGTAAAGGGTTCAAATTTAATAGAAGTGATTCATTAAAAATCTTTTAAGGCATACAATCACTGTTTTGGTATTCATGTGCGAAAATAGTAAGACCAAAGTGGAGAATGAGAACAGATGTCTTTGCCTCTTCTGGAGGAATACAGTGCAACTTCTATAATTCAGAAATCCTTGTTAGCTCAGCTTCCATTTAGGCAACACCAAGGGTCTAACTGGCACATGGTAGATAGAGAGGGGTAATTTAGAGGACATGGTGAATGGCACTCAGCATCCACAATCTTTCAACTATGATATAGCTTCACAAACTGTATAGTCTAGATTATATTCCCCAGAGTCTGGGAAATGTCTAGAAGTTTGGAAATGAATGAGGCTTTACTAATTATAGACAATTCCATAAGACCTGAAAGACAGAGGTCTTGCTGTACATGCTTTTTCTCCCCTCCCTGCTCATGGGCAGGCATGAAGAAATTGTGGGCTTTGTTGATGTCAAATGTCTTTTGAGTTCGCACAGAAAGGGCTATCTGATCCATCAATCATACCTGCAAATATACAATATGTAATTGTTTATCTCTTCTCCAAGTTTCCCAAACTTTCATTTTTCCCGTCTGCACTAAAACATTTTTAAAAGTTCGTATTCAAGTTTTTACTATGGATTACCTGTACTTCTTTCTTAAAAGCAATCTCTCTATCTTTATGCCTAACTGTCCCCTCCACCCCCAACCCCCACCTCAAAGTTTATTTTACTGCAGTGGTTATTTTTTAAAATTTGTTTATTAATTAATTTTTTGTTATCCTCACCTGAGGATATTTTCCCATTGATTTTTAGAAAGAGTAGAAGGGAGAGGTAGAGACACACAGAGAGAAACATAGAAGTGAGAGAGACACATTGATTGGTTGCCTTCCGCACACGCCCCAACCATGGCCTGAGATGGAACCTGCAACTGAAGTATGTGCCCCTGACCAGAACTGAACCTGTGAGCCTTCAGTCCACAGGCCGACACTCTGCCCACTGAGCCAAACTGGTTAGGGCTGTACACATGTCTTTATAATTAAAATCTATACACAATTTTTATACATTTTACCAATATTGGTGTATAGTTCATTATTTACATTTGCATGTCAGTAAAGAGAAAAATTATTGTTTTCAGACTTTGTTTTTTTATGTATTCTGTTCAAACATTAAAGAAAAAGAATTTATATTGTTTCCTACAGTTGATTTATCATTTGGGACTCAGATATTTAATACATAATTTTGAGTGACTATAATTTATAGCTTAGCATACAATAATGTATGAGACATAGGACCGTGATACCATTGTGCTCACCTTATCAACACATCTGCTTAGGTCCCTTTAATAGGAAATAGCTTTGATAATGGAAAACATTTTTCTTTACTGGGAGCAGAATAGATAATATATGTAAATAAGAAAAAGACCAGGGACCAAGTTTGTTAGTACTGTTTAAAATAATAGAAACTCTTCCTTTTTTATTATTATATTGTAACTAGAGGCCCAGTGCATCAAAATTCATGCACTGGAGCGGGGGTGGGGAGGGTCCCTCAGCCTGGCCTGTCCCATCTCACAGTCAGGGAACCCTGAGGGGCGAGAGCTGACCCGGTGATCAGGGGAAGGCGACGCCCCATCACACCTCTGCTGCTGCCACTGCCAGCAGCGCAAGCCTTGGCTGGCCCTGGTTACCTGAGCCTCAGGCAGCCCTGGCGGCTGGGCAGCCACATTCCGAGGCTTGCCTGCATCCTGGGCCCACCCTGGGTGGCTGGGGGGCTGAGGGGACCGGGCACCACCATCTTGTGGCTGTGGGTACTGCCACCTTTGACAGCATGGGAGTCAATTAGGATACTCCCTCCTTATTGGCTGTGGGCACTGCCATCTTTGAAGGCAGGGCAGTCAATTAGCATATTCCCTCCTATTGTCTGTGGGCACCACCATCTTTGCAATGGCGTGAGGGTCAATTAGCATATCCCCTCTTTATTAGATAAGATTGGTGGTTCTTTCTCTTTGTAGCCACTTTGAATGATTTTAGATACAGAAAAAACACAATATATCACATTTACATTTATACTTTTTTCATATGTCTAAATTTTTTTCACATAATATAATATCACCATTTGAATGTCATTAAATTTCAATTTTAGTCACTTTTATTGTTGTCTTGTAGTTTTTTTAAAAGTAAAAATAAGAGGAAGTAAGGATGGAAAGAAGAAAAAAAGTAAGAAATAAAAGAAAACTGGTAAGCATTGCTCCTTACATTGAAAAATAATCACAGTGTTCATTATTCTTAGTGAAAAAATGTTTAATAAAATTCATAACAAAAGCAACAGTACTTTAAAAGAATGCAGTTATATTGTTATTACATTTAACCCTGATCATAACAGAAAGTATTCTGGTTTTCAACATGATTTCTCATCTAGGTGTTGCTTACTAAATCCAAATCAATAGTGTAACAGTACATTTACTTTATTGATTCCTTGTAGAGCTATGCTGAAAGAACATGCATTCCTGTTATTAGAGTTATTTTATTGTGGTGTCCTTATTAGACAGACCCATGCAAATGTTCCTGGAAGCACAGCACACTTGAGCAGTCTGTTGTTTTGTATTATAAGGCAGACAGTGGCTCCAAGACCTTTTTTGCTCATTTTTGTTATAGAAATAAGAGGCTCGGTATTTAATCCACATTTCTGAAGTTCAAGTGATAATAATGCCTCCTTTGTCTACAATACAAACACAATCAGGGAACCAAATCAAATGAGATCACGGAAGTAAATGTACTTGGTTAACTTCAAACCACCGTAAAAATATATTATGATTTAGGGACAATGGCAGGTTTTATGTATGGTTTTCTCCTTTAGGAAAAGCTAGAGTAAAGTTACAATTCAATTTTTAGAATTGAATTAAGTGTACAGATAGAGCTATCGAGAGGCATTCTCAATACATCTCTTATATTAGCTCTTTATTATAGTTGTCAGTTTTATCTTGATGGTCAGTAATGAATGTAATTTTTTAAAGTAATGCAATATGAAGAAACTTTTTTGTTACCAAGAATTATCTTTAGCCATTCAACTAGCATTGTACTTGCTGTAACTGATTTGGGGCTTTGGGGAGTGTCATCTGATCACAAATATTCCAAATATAAGGAACATTGTTTTTGTTCTTAACTTAAGGTGTTTTTGTAAGACAAGTATTATACTTTATTTTAATTATTTTTAAAAATACATTTTTATTGGTTTCAAAGAGGAAGGAAGAGGGAGAGAGAGATAGAAACATCAATGATGAGAGAGAATCCCACTGGGGATCAAGCCCGCAACTTAGGCATGTGCCCTGACCAGAATCAAACTGTGAACTCCTGGTTCATAGGTTGACACTCAACCACTGAGCCACACCAGCTGAGTACAAGTATTATATTTTATAATAAATATTCAGAAGGGGAAAGTTTAAAATTTGAGTTATTAGGAGAATGTTGAAAAGAGGTCATATTTGAAATACTTCAAACATTAAGAAAGATCAACACTATCTTTTCACCTTTCCCTCTGATTATGAAATTAAATAGGTTTTTCTGACCTTTGAATAATTAGAGATGTGCCAAACACATACTTTTATGAGATTGGACAAAGTGTTTGTGTTTTGCTCAGTTCTTTTTTGTTCTGAGAGACCAAGAACCTAAACATATCTGTTGATTTCCTTTGTTTCTAATTACATGGTAAACTAGATATCCTGAAAATTCCACAATAAATAATACTGATAAATGTTGATGAAATATGTTTTAAAATATTCTCTTAAATGCTTGGTGATCTCAGAAGAAAGTAACAATTTTCAAGGGTCAATGAAAAAAAGAGAAAGAGAGAGAAGAAAGGAAGAAAGAGAGGGAGGAAGGAAGGGAAGGAAAGGAGAAAGAAAGGGAAGAAAAAAGGAAGAAAGGAGGATTATGTTTACTTAAAATAGGTTTTGCTTATGTGTGAAAAAAAAAAAAGGCTTTAGCTAAGAGTTCAAATAGGGGTGGAATGAAAAAGGTATTGTGACTGTGTAATCTGGGGAGTAAAATCTGGGATGCCTCTCAAACCCAAGAGTTACATCTTTATTGAAATGAATTTCAAAGAGTTACAACTTCATTGAAACGATAGACTAGGGATAAAAATGATCTTGCAAAGAAAAGAACAGTGCTGATGGAATTAAAGAACAATGCTGTGAAACTGGCTAATTATTTGGGGAAAGGAAAAATAATTTTCAAAAGAAAATTATTTTACTCTTAAGTGGACCTGAGGTTGATTTTCATATTACCTTAAACTCTAGAACACCTCAAATCAAGAAAAAGATAAACAAATAATAATATTGCAAGCGTGTAATGTGTATTTGTCAAAGCAATTTTTAAGAAGAAGATATAAGGCTTTTCTTGCCAGTTATCAAGAATTATAAAATTAGTGTAATTAATATGCAATATTTACATAAGAAAAGAAAAATAGATCAGAGGACTAGAAGCAAATCAATTAATATTTGATAACTTGATATAAAAAAAAGGTGGCTTTGCAAAATCATGGGAAAATAATGGATCAAATGATGTTGAGAAAAACATTTTCCATATAGATAAAATTATATTCCATTATTTATTTATTACTTATTGTACATAATATTATAGAAAAATTGGCTTTAAAGACCTTAAGATAAGAAAATATTTCTTTTTTTTAAATATATTTTTATTGATTTCAAAGAAGAAGGGAGAGGGAGAGAGAGATAGAAACATCAATGATGAGAGAAAAATCACTGATTCGTTGCCTCCTGCATGCCTCACACCGGGGATTGACCCCCACTGGGGATCAAGCCTGCAACTCAGGCATGTGCCCTGACCTGCAACCTGGGCATGTGCCCTGACCGGGAATTAAACTGAAACCTCCTGCTTCAAAGGTCAACGCTCAACCCCTGTGCAATCCCAGCTGGGCAGGGAAATATTTCTTAAACAAGATCCTGAAGGCAAAACCATACAAAAAAAAAAAATCTGGTAAATTAAATTACATCATTTATTTTTTTAGTTTTCTGAGCCTCACTCAGGTAATTAGTTAAAAGGCAAGCCAAAAATAAAAGTAGGGAAGAGCTTTGAAACATACCAAAGAAGGAATGTTTTCAATAATATGAAAAGTACTATCATAACTCAATGAGAAAAAAAAAACAAATAAAGAAATCAATGGAGAAGTAATGTGAATAGATAATTCACAGATGAAAAGTGATTACTTCAGTGGTAATCACAGAGAGGCAACAACTCTTCTCTCCTCAAAAAAAAGTAAACAACTGTGAACTTATTGTTTTGGCTGACAATAACAAGAGTGTGTAAATATTTAAAAATATTTTCTTATATGTGCTGAAAATAATTTAGATTTAACACATTTTAGTCAGTGTGAAATAGTAAAGATGAAAATGAATATACCCATGATGCCATGGTAACACTTCCAGCTAGCATAGTACTCCTGTAGAATAGTACTTCTTAGTACACCTTCAAATATAGTCACTAATCACATGTGACTATTTAAATCTACATTTATTTAAACTAAATAAAAGTAAAAATTCAGTTATTCTACCACACTATTTTAAGTGCTCAGTGGCATGCGTAGCTAGTGCCTACTGTTTTGAACAGCACTGATAAAGAACATTTCATTATCACGGAAAATTCCATTGGTCACCACTGCCATAGAGAAACCTTCACACATATGCACAATGATATTAAGAAAGAATATGTATTGTAGCATTATATCAGAAAATAATTGGAAACAAATTCCATCAACAGGAAAATAAATCCACTAATTTAGGGTATAGCTATAAAATAAAATATGTAACTGGAACAGACTGACAGCTGTCAGAAGTGAGGGAGGTTGGGAGGACTGGATGAAAGAAGGTGAAGGGATTAGCCAAAGAACATATATGCATAACACATAGGACAGACAACAGTGTAGTGATTGGCCAGAGAGAAGAGGGGGCGGGGGTGGGAGCTGGGTGAAGGTAGCCAAAGGGGAGGAAAATAGGGACATCTGTAATAGGGTCAACAATAAAAATAAAGTTAAAAAAAGAGCACACAGAAAGAAAAATATGTAACAGTGACAATAAATTGTGTGTATAGAACTACATATATCAACATGGATAAATCACATGAAGATAATGATTGAAATGCATAAGTATAATAATGTGTTTGACATTAATTTGGTGAAATGCTTGGTTATTATTGTTTCAAATATTTCTCCTCTTTCTCTCTTTCTTCTCCTTCTGGTAGTCCCATGACACAGATGTTACACCTGTTTTAGTTGTCCTACAGTCCTTTGATACCCTGTTCTTTTTTTTTTTTTCTTCAGTATTTGTTGTTTTTGCTTTTCAGCTTTGGAGTGTTTTCAGAGTTTGTTTCCTCAGCTGTGTCCAGTCTACTAATGAGCTCATCAAAGTAGTGTTTTTTATTTCTGGCATTTCTTCTCAGTTTTTTTCTTAGGCTTCTACCTCTCTGCTTACATTGGCCATCTGTTCTTGCATGCTGTCTACTGTGTGCATTAGAGCCCTTAGCATATTAGTCAGAGTTGTTTTACATTCCCAGCCTGATTATTTCAACATCCCTACCATGTCTGGTTCTGAGGCTTGCCCTGTCTCTTTAAATTGTATTTTTTTTTGCCATTTGAAATACCTTGTAACTTTATCTGGCTAGCTGGACATGATGTACTGGGTAAAAAGCATTGCGGTAAATAGACCTTTGATAATGTCGGGGGCGGGAAAGCACTCAGCCTTCCTATGTTTAGGTTCAGTGAGCCTCTGGAGTGTGAACTTCCCAAACGTTTCTCAGGGTTTTTCTCTCCCCGCTTTAGGTGGACTGAGTGAGATGCAGTTGCATATTTCTCTTCTCCCAGGTCTGTTAGGCTCTGATAATATCAGGCAGGTAAGACTATGGTTTACTAGTTTCCCCTGAAAGCAGGCCTTGTTAAGAACATCAGAGAGCTCTGATGTATTTCAGAATGGTTCCTTCCCCCCTCTCCCTTCCTGAAGCATGAAGGGATTTTTCTCTAGAATTTCTGCGGGAACCTGGTCAAACTCCTGGAGGGAAATATCACAAAATTTTGGAATCCCTCTATGATGAGGTCCCCTTGGAGTTTTTAACTCCCAACCTTGTCTACACTGACCCTCTAGCAACTTGTTAATTAGACCTCAGGCTTCCTCCCAGCACTGGTTTCCTGGGAGGTCTCTGCTCAAGAGTCTCTGGTCTGGTAACTTGTTATTCTCTGCATTCACCTGCTTCTTCCATCTTGGGGAGTGGTTTGTCCTGTGTCCTTCCTTCTCTTAAAGATCCAAAAACAGTTGTTGATTTTTTTCTAGTCTGTTCATCTTTTTACTTGTTAGGAGGGAGGGAGCAGCGACCTCCAAGTCCTTATATTAAGAATTGGCAATAAGTGGCATGATGTAATGGACATTATTACATTTAAATAAAAATTTAAAATATGCAAAATACTAGATAGTGTTTATGGGTATAATGATATGAAGTAAATGTTTAAAGACATACATGGACATGGATAACACACATTAGGACATTGATTAGCGCTGGTAGGGGTATGGTATGTAAATGGAGAATGAGATTGGTTAAGGCCACACAAGGACGTTTAACTTTTTATTTGTATGTTACTTAATCTGAGTCGTGAGCACCTGAATGGTTGTTATACTGTTCTCTTCCTTATATATCTGAGATATAACAAATTTTAATTTTAAAACCTATTGTGTGCCTTCCACTTGGAGGCTACATTTAAGATCAAATAACAAAAGTAGGGTCTTAAGCTCTTTATTTACTTGCCTTCTGAATTCTGTGTTAAACATTCTGAAATCAACTATTTGGTTTCTGGGTTTTTTATTTTTAATGGTTAGAAGATATGTATAATATATTGTGGGCTTTTTATGACCCTAAATGCAAGGACAGAAATTATATCATTATAGCCTTTTTTTTTTTATAGTTAGGGTTAGGATGAGCTTTTTCAGCCTATACATTATTATTAGTAGTAGTATACAAAGGCACTGTTCATGTCTGTTCATGGTGAAATATAACAATCTATTATCACCTTCCCAGGAAGTAATTGACTTTTGGTGAGCATTTCTTCAAGGACCAATACCTTTTTTGGGAAACATGGAGTCAAATATACTGTTTTTCTTGTTCATAACAGCCCATTATTTAGTATTCTATGGTTATATTCATTATGAAGTCAGAAAAAAAGCCTAACCAAATTCTTTTATCAAGTGTTCTCTGATCATAACTACTGAAAACTTTATTTTTACTTAAAATGAACATTTACAACTGTTAAGAGAAATAATAAAAAAATTGAATGCCTAAAAATTTGCAAGTTCTTTCAAATACTTTAAAATATATATAAATGTCTCTCTGTCTCTTAACTTAGACTTGCGTAGCAAACACAACTTTCCTTTAGACCAGTGATGGGCAACCTTTTGAGTTTGGTGTGTCAAACTTCGCCAAAAAACTGAGCATAACTTGGGTAGTGTGTCACTTTGAGGAAAAAACATTATTTCGCAAATGTTTCATCCTCAGGAGCAGCAAATGTTTCATCCCCGGCATGCGGCCGCCTCAGCGGCCGCGTGTCATCTGAAATGGCTACGTGTGTCAGTGCTGACACGCGTGTCCTAGGTTCGCCATCACTGCTTTAGATGATGCAGGACCAGCCTGTGGTGATGGGAAAGTGCCTTCCAGTGTGCAGAGAAAGACCATTCCATTGCTTACTGTTTGTAGTTTGATTTGGTGACATCTAATCATCTTAAAAACAGAAGTTGCGAATCAATCAGCCCTTCTTTGACTATGATTTTGACAAGGCTATCTACTAAAACAAAAGCGAGTTGAAGAATGCTGCAAGAGGGAAAAACACTTTCTTAATCCATTCACTTGCTCCTTAAATATTAATATGTAATATTATTTACTCTGTACTAAGCATTAAGAAAATACATTCTTATATTAAATCCTCCATTTCTTTTAAAAAATATATTTTATTGATTTTTTACAGAGAGGAAGGGAGAGGGATAGAGAGTTAGAAACATTGATAAGAGAGATACATCAATCAGCTGCCTCCTGCACATCTCCTACTGGGGATGTGCCCGAAACCAAAGTAAATGCCCTTGACAGGAATTGAACCTGGGACCTTTCAGTCTGCAGGCCAACACTCTATCCACTGAGCCAAACTGGTTAGGGATAAATCCTCCATTTCTTAAAGCAACCCCATAAGTAGGTCATATTATCCTCATTGTGCCAATGAGAACATGGAACAATAATAACCTAACGTTTTCTGAGTGTTTATCCCACAACATTGTTATAATCACTTAAACAGATTAATCTTCACAACAACAGTACAGGTATAAACTAATATCATCCCCATTTTATATATGAAGTTAAGTGGTAAAGATATATTAAGCATTGTGTCCAAGGTCACACAATTTAGAAATTTAAGATTTAATCCTAGTCAGTCTGGCTTCAACAATTATTCTCTTAAACACAATGTTATACCTGCTTCTAGATAAGAGCCAGGACTCAATGTCAGAATCCTAGCTGCCAACCCCCGTTCTTTTTTTATTTTTTAAATTTATTTTATTTTATTTTTAAAATTTTTAACACTGTCTAAGTCTATATAGGGGAGAGCACCACAATAGGTTAGACTTTGTTGCTATAGCAAGCAAATCCCAAAAGGCTGTATTGCAGATAATCTGCTTCCTGTAATATCTGATTAGGTTGGTTTTGATTAACACTTCCACTAGAAAATCTGAACTAGATATTAAAAGAGTTTATTTGATTGTTTTTGGAAGGCTCCAAGGCAATGAGGAAACACATGGCATGAATAAGAAGAAAGAGAAGAGAAGCCACACGATCCAGGAATTTATACTCTTTAATTGTTTAGGTATGTACAGATTAAAAAATATGGTAGCTTAGAGAGGATACCCAAAACTTTTGGCAGAATCATTGGATGGAGGAAAAAACTGGAGGTTAATTCTTTCAATTGAGGCACAAGAAGGCCATTAGGAACCTTAATAGGCTAACCAAAAATAGGCCAGCTTTGAACTACCTCAATACCGTATTAGATTCATGTTGTTTGCTAGCAGCCTGACAGAGCAAACTAAGTCCTATCTAAAATAAGACCAGCATAAGATAACATAGGATGTGGTGAAAGGTCTAACATATGTGTAATTCAAATCCCAGACAAACAGGAAAGAGGTAATAGGGCAGAAGAAATAGTTAAAATGTTAATGACTGAAAAATTTCCAAATCTAATTAAAGACCTAAAGATAGAGATTGAATAAGGATCCCAACCAGGATAAATTCAAATAAAACTACACTTAGGTTCATCATATAAAAACTGATGAAAGATACAATAAAAATCTTAAAATCTGCCAGAGAAGGTGTAAAAAAACAACAAGCATGTTACCTTTGATGGAACCAAAATAACTGATAGTAAACTTTATAACAGAAACAATGAAAGCCAGAGGATGATGTTTATCTATGGAATGCTAAAACGGTAATAACTTCCAATCTAGAAGTCTATATTCAAGTTAAAATATCTTATGACAAATAAGCCTATATAAGTCATTTTCAGACAAAAATCAGATAACTTGTTAAAGTGGACATGTGTAAAAGTAAATATTAAAGAATTTTAAGGCATAGAGTAGCTTTCTATGCAAATGTTTCTGATTTGGAGTGTGGGACTTTAGAATGCAGATTGGGAACATCTCGGTGGATGCATTGGGAAATCTTATATCCCCATTTTCCAAAGAATATTCATCCTTGTGGACTCAGTATCTGAGTACAAGCTAGGTATAGACTGTTCTTTCCTACAGTCCCACTCAGGGTTGGCTCTAAAGGCAGAAAAAGGTGAGAGAAGAACAGTGCCCCATTATCAGAGATTTGGTAGTAGTGTTGTTATCCACTTTTTTTTTGTGTGTGTGTGAGAACAGAGAATTGTATTCACTAATATAAAGAGAGTAAATGGTTTGGATGATTATTCAAATGTTGAAAGGAAAAAAAAACCACCACTGGAAGATCAGAGAGATGGTGGTCTGGGGAAGAAACATGGGGTTGAAATTTTAGGAGTATGCCTGAGTGTAAACAGCTTTTAATCTCATATTAACAACCACGTAGATAGAATGATTCAACCAGTTGATGTCAGCAAGTCTCTGTCAGTGCTGGCACAATGAGTGCATGAGCCCACCATTCAAATGCTGCACCTTGAGGAAATAAATTCATGCAATTGGTAGCAGGTTTAGTAATGGAAGAACAGTGATTTCTCTTGTTGACTTTTTACTTTGCCTTTCCTTCAGAGCCTCATACAGCAACATTATGTGAGCTTACAGAGTGTTTGACTCACCCAAACAGGATAACTGTTATAGAACAAGAAACATTCTTTTCACTAAATGAGGGCATGCAGTGGGCACATGATATGGGTTTTTGTGATCTTATAACAATAACCAGAAAACACTGACCTGATAATGACAGGATTATCTTTGAGTCCGTGGGACATCATACCTTCAGGGTTCACAAAGACCATTATCTGAATAATCATTTGGTTCTTTGTCCCAATAGACAGAATATACGGGTCCAGAAGTCAATATATAAGAGTGTTAACATTATTTCCAGTGATCCACTTTGGAAATTTGGGGTTTGTTTCCCATCCCTCTATGCTCTGTGCATATAGAAGTTCTGATTTTCTAGAGATATTACCTCTATCAGGGAGTGAAACAAGGGACCAGGAAGCAAGGAAATGGGTAATCCGTCTAGGGGAGGTAGGGTAGTTACTACACAATAAGTATATGGAAATTTTGGCATCAAGTGACATACTATGGAGTTTCTCAACCCCATTTTTACTGTAAATTGCCAAGTATGGTAGCATTGGCATGCTAAATTCTTGGTTACTAGAGTCTCAGTTTCCTAAGATCCTCTTACTAGGTAATCCAGTAAGACCTGTAGTGGTGAAACCTGAGGATGATGAATCTATCTAGAATGGATTAGAGGAAAGAAATGATAAGTAGTAGTTGCTATTTCAGGACCAGCTGCTGTGATAAAGACTGTAGGATATCTCACAAACATTTCTTGTGTAGGTTTTCCTGGGAAAAGAGACCAAACACATAAGAGTTCCAGAGCCTGTGACCTAGAGACCCTGACCTGTGACATTGGGAACAAGATGGTCAGGTAGCTTCATCCATAGTGAGAAGGTTGGAGTTAAGGAAACAGTTATTACCAAATAAACAGATGATAAGTAACTTAGAGAAAGGTAAATATGTTAGAGGCAGAACAAACCCAGAAGGTAGAAACATCAGCATGAGATATTTAAGTGGGAGTGTGGGAGGAATAACGGGTCACCAATGATTTTCAGATGTTTGGGAGTTATTTCATATACATTCTGATGTAGAAAAACAACAGGGTTCAATGAGATAATTAAATGTTTATTTGGGATATAATTTTAGTTGTTTTGATATATCTCAGAAGAGTCAGTGGTATGTAACTGAGGACTGAAATCATGGAATTAGAAGGAATTATTCCAGGGAAATGTTATTGTAAAAAAAAGAAGAGAGTGGGTCTGAAACAGAAGAATTCATATATTTTAAGATGACAATAGGAATGGAGGTCTACTAAGGGGTCAGAATAAAAATAACCAAGGGGTAAAATAAACTTTGAGGTGAGCACAGTTAAGCATAAAGATAGATATTGCTTTTAAGAAAGAAATACAGATAACCCATGGTAAAAACTTGAATAAAAAATTTTAAGAATGTTTTAGTGCAGGTGGGAAATAAAGAAAGGGGGAGTTTGGAAAACTTGGAAAAGAAGAGATAAACAACAAAATGAGGTATTGGAGGAACCAGGAAAAGATGAATTTTTGAGTAGATGATTAGTTTTAAAAATTAAGAGAGCTATTTCCTGAATATACCAGTAGTGAGAAGAAAATTGTATAGATGAATTTATAGTTATAGTTTTATTAAATATGATTTTATTGTATGTCTGCATTCACATAGATAAATAATTTAGATGTTAACATTATAAAGAAGTCCTAATACTCTATAATGTTCCACTATGTAAAACAATTAGAGCTTCTAAAACCTTTTTGAAGAGATTATTAAATTAGCATTGAGTTCAATTTCAGTATTAAGAATCCATTTGGAGAATGTATTGCTTTTAATTTCAAATTGCATTGGGCTTATTATCACTAAGAAAACTAACAAGAAAAAATTCCTCTATAAGAGAAAAAAATCAACACTATATGAATTTTATAGTATATATTACAACCCTAGTACAGTGCCTAGAGGTTTAAAAGTTGAATAAGATACATACCTAATGATGAAAGCTAAAAAAGAGGGTCTTCTCAAAATGAAAAAAAAAAGAAAAGAAAAATTAAAGTGAACTAAAATCTCAAAGAAATTATGGGATTGTTACAATAACGTGGAAAAAATTCAAAATGTCTTTTTCGATGAATATGAAGATTAAGATGTCAAAATCTAGGTGCTATATTATTGTACATTGGAATAAGAAATATTAATATTTGGTGTCTAGGGAGTTTTCTTTCAGTCTGACTTCAGTCAATTAAAAATATTTCAAGAACTCTTTTTTTGCTTTATTTTAATAACTTATAAATCAGTTTATTAAAATTAGAAAGTGACAAAAGCATGATTTTTCAAGTCTCATTATTAATAATTCATAATAAAACATAAAGCTAAATATACATATTTTATTTAGTTTAGTTAGTTTTCTCCTACGAGATTTTGGTTCTATAACATTGAAAGTTTCTTTATCAAAATTTGCTTATCTTTCAGTGCTTTAGAAAAAACAACAACCAAAAAACAAGTGATAATGATTTTTAAAGGATTCCTCCATTTCATTTATTATCTAATTTATCATCTTTGTATATTAAAGCTAAGTTCCTACCCTAATGCTAGAGAGGGTTATAGACAAAGAAGATACACAATTTAAAAAATGTAAAAATACAAGTAAATAAATACAACAACAATGTGATAGCAGGTAAATAAGGCAAGAGAGCGAGTGATAGATTTGGAGGATGGTTTGGAAAGGTCCTTCTGAGGCAGTGAGATATGAACAGAGGCCCCAGTAATCATTAGGGGTGTGTCTTGTGAGGGTCTAGGTGCTCAGGAAAGAAACCTTGAGTAAGGATGAGTTTGACAAGGTCTAGGATCACAGAGATCACCAATGTAGCCTGCACAAATGGAACCAGTCAGAGACGGGCCAGATGAGGCCTAAGGAATAAGCCAAAGCCAAAAGATGGTACATAGTGCTGAGGCCGAGTAGAAGAGAAAAATTATTAGTCCTTCTTTGTTTGATGAAAAGTCATCTTTCTCTTTGTACTTTTTCTTTTCACTTAAAAAACAAAAAGATTTTCAAGTATTTTGTTCTGCCTACTTGCCAGAGTACTAAATAAAAATGATTTATCAAAATAACTTCATAGTGAATAGTTTTCTCATATTTTCTCATATACTTTAAAAAACATGGTTTTGAAAATAAAGTCTTTACAGATGTAATCAAGTTAAGATGATGTCATACTGGATTAAGGTGGGCCCTAAATCCAATGACTAGTGCCCCTTTTAGAAGAGAGATATTGAGAAACACAGAGAAGAGGGCCCTGTGAACAGGGAGGGAGAAATTGAAATGGAGCAAATACAAGGAACTAAAGGAACATCAAGATTGCCAGAAGCCACCAGATTTAGGAAGAAGCAAGGAAGGATTCTTTCCTAGAGTCTTCAAGGTGGGCATTGACCTTCAGATCCCTTGATTTCATGCTTCCAGACTCCTGAGTTAGGAATAAATGCTCTGTTGTGTGAAGTCATCCAGTTTGCGGCGAATTTCTATGACAGTCTTAGGAAACAAAGTCTTTCTACAAAGGAGAACTGGAAGATGCTCATGTTTTTGTTATTTCTAATATAATTTTTTTATTTTCTTGCCTTCAACTGACTTTGGATTTAAAATAAGAAAATGGTTTGGAGAATTTTTTTTTCCTAACATTGTCTAGAAACTAGACTTATTTTTTCCTTTCAAGTTGCTAAAACAATTACCTATACAATTGACCTGATGTCTATATTCTTACATATTTCATGTTTATCATCCACTTTTCCTTGCATTTTAATGATCTTATACAATCTTTTTAATTTCACTATTCGAGTGTGATAGAATTTTTATATGCATATGTATTCTACCTTAGGAAACATATAAGCCCTTAGAATACATCATTTAAGTAGCAGAACAATTTTTAAATTTAAAAATATATATTCTTCTTCCATCCTTTTCTCTCTCTCTCTCTCAGGCTTGAAGAAAGCAGGTCAAGAATTCCATGATTCCATGTTCATTTATATCTTTCTAATAATAATGCACTTATAAAAATATAGTAAGTGGTCATAGCAAGCATGTGAAAAATATGTAATTTTTTTTTCAAAAGCTGGTTGCATTAACCTCATTATGGCTAATTTTCCTGAGGTTACAAAATACTTGATTTGCCAAATAAAGTTTTGTCAGATTTTAACAGTTTATAATAAATAAAATATATGTTATCAACTAGTCTTTCAGGGTAATTTCTCCTCTTCCAATTATTCTTTCCTTACATTTCTTCTTCCCAAGATGGTGTGGTTGCAGAGCAAAGCTTGCATATATTTAAATTAACCAGTCAGTCAGTCAGTCAATGACAGGCAGACCTGCATCACCTCAGCCCAGCCCCGCTAGGGAGGCTCTCTTCAAAGCACAGCATAGTGTAGGGCTAGAGCAGGTCCCTGTAGGCAGCCTAGCTTTCCCCCAGTCCTCAGTATGTGCATCTATTAAGACAGAATTGGGTATAAAATAGAGGTTTATGTTGAAAGTTCCAGTTCTGACTGCAAGTCTCTTGCCATTGTTTCTTATACTGCCAGCCCCATGATCTGCTTCATTCAGTTCTACCTCCTCTGTTAGCAGGTCTCTCATATGCTGCCCAAGTTGGAGTTCTAAGAACACTTGGCCACATTATTTGAACAAATCTGGAATGTTTATGACCCAACTGGTTACCCAAACTAGCCTTTCCTGCTTTACTACCACTATTATCTTCAGTATAGAATGCCATACCAAGGTCTAGGCTTCTTTGAGAAACTTGCAGACTACCAGTCCATCACTCTACTAAAGTAGGACACAGCTTTCTCTTTTGGAGATTCTTCGAAACTGTTATAATAGCTCAAGTGATTTAAAGCACTTGATTGAAATCCTCAAGCTTGGATTCAAAATATGCATATTTACTCTTGCCTTATTCTTCCCTCCCCTCTGTCATCATTTTCACTTCCTTCTGGAATGATCTCTAAAGATCTCCCCTTTACTCAGCATGTTTCAGTCATTACAAATCATGGGTGCCACCAGGGCCCTTTGGGCTTTTTGTGTTTAGCAACCAGAAGACAAGAAGAGGAGTCATCATGGTTGTGGTTACCCTGACCAGCAAGCTGAGATAGGGCTGCTTTTACCCATTGGGGTCTGGAGGAATACCTGTGGAGCTCAGGCGATTCTCTGGCACACCCCCTGGTAACCCCTTGTCCTGTTGTAATCAGAAATGGACATGTGCAGCAACCTGGGACTCAGAAGGGTATTACTAACCCTCTGGAATGAAGGTCTGTGTCACACTACCAGGTAAATTACCTAGACCTTCCTTGGTGAGAGCTGAACCTGAGGGGAATTTAGGATGTATGGTGAAGGTGGGGGAGGATGAGCAGCAGTGTGGTACTGAGGTCCAATGCAGGGGTGGGGGATGCAGTTCAACCTACTAATCTCCTTCTTAGAAGTTTTCCTTCAGAAGAAAAGCCATGGGAATTGTGCAGGACCTGTATCTAGACTTGGTCACACAGTAGATCTGTGCAGCACAATGGGTAACAGTGGTGGTTAGAAGAATCACCTCACATTGATAGTTGACCAAAGACCCCAGCTGCTGTGCTCTGAAATCCATCACTAAGCTTCCCTGTGCAGCTCCCAACCAATGAGGGAGTTCAGAAGGGATACAGAGGCAGGGGTATTCCTGGGAAATCCTTTGACAGCCCAATCAAAGTTCAGGAGATTCCGAGATATGTTGAGGAACCTTCCTTAAATTGCTAGGTGATACTTTCACCCAACTTTCTCTTCCTTTCTTTTATTTTTATTTTTATTTTTATTTTTATACCTGTGGTCACACTTGGATCATGATCTGACAGCTCTCTCAGCCCTTTCCAGTTCCATCTCTGTTTTCTCTCATGGTATTTCCTTTTTTTTTTTTTTAAATCCTCACCTGAGAATATTTTTCCATTGACTTTTAGAAAGAGTGGAAGAGAGAGGGAAAGTCAGAGAGAAACATCAATGTAAGAGAAAACACATCCTTCTGCATGCCCCTGACCAGGCCCAGGGCTGGGGAGGAGCCCACAACCGAGGTATGTGCCCTTTACCACAATCAAACCCAGGCCCTTCAGTCTGCAGGCTGACGCTCTATCCACTGAGCCAAACCAGCGAGGGTGGTATTTTCTTTTTTAAAGTCTTTGCATGTTTGACACTTTACATCTGACTGTTGGTAGACCAGACAGTCAGCCAATCTGGAGATATTTCCAGAATCTGGTTTCAGGGTGACTCTTCCTTGAATATTGCTTTGTATGGCCTTATTTATGATTGGATTTCTGGTCCTTGTGTATTATTAAACCATTTTCTGTTGGTGTGAGTTTGGAGTCTAAGCATTACCTGAGCTTTAAACATTATTGACTTGGGATTTAAATTCAGTTTCCTTAAATGTTTACTATATTTATGATATACTTGTTTTAGATCATACTTACAGACATATCTGTGAAAGGGCCATATTTTTTAATCTTTTATGGGATGAGAGTTTTAAAAAATTAGTGTGAAATGAATTAGTAGGAAAATAAAATTGAAAAACTGTGTTAGATGTTGAAGCAATGTCAAAATATTTTGACAGTTTCTAAACACTCAATTTCTATAAGCAAACTTGTAATAAAGAGTTCAGGAATCCACACCAGTCTCTGAATCACATCTACAGAAAAAATTCTTTAGATCAATTTCATGGAATGAAAACTTCTCAGAGAAGTGTTCTAGAAATGGATTTCTGATCTGTTTAGAATTCCTATTTCTTTAACTTTATTCACATTTTCATTCTGATCCTTAAAGTTAAAGGTTTCTGAACTGGATATTTGATATTATACCCTTGACTGAGAAGGCAACAGGCCCAGAATGCCTTTAGAGAGCATTTAAACACTATGTTCGACTTGTGTGTGTGTTTTTTTTGTGTGTAAAGAGGGTAACCATTGGAGAAGCTGACGTGATGAGGCTTAATTTTTACCTCAATAACATTTTGTCACTTTCCTGTATATCATTATTGAGCTAGGAACTCTGTTGTATTTTGCACTATATAGAATGTTAGATAACCACATTTACAACATTTTTTATTGTAGTCTAGAAAACAGGTTTTCTAAGAAAAACCCTGTTTCCTGTAATTTTTGTCTTCAAATGTTCCTTACATATAGGGACATATTGTATGTCCCAAGAAATATCTACTACAATTAATTAATTAATTAATTAAATACCAAGTCTCCCAGTGCTATACCACCAATAAGCAAGAAACAAACATCAGGCCATATTTTAAACAGTGATTTTCTAATGTCTTGGGAAAATTCTGTGGGGCCATGAGACCAAAGAAAGAGGCTGACAACTCCAGCATTACATCAAAAGTGTATTAAGGGAACTTAAAAATGAGGGTCATCTTGGGTGATGGCAAAACAGCATGGATATCCTCAGCACCATGTGGCAGGGATTAAGGGTTATAAAAGTTAGGGAAGGTTGGGTAGGGGTACTGGGAGCATGACCCACTGCAATAAGGGGAAAATGCCTTACATACTTAACCAGGGCAGGGCAATGGTCTGTCCAGCAAGCAGCATATCTGGAGCATAAGGAAGAGGTCGGACCATGTCTGAGAGGATTTATGGGAAGCCATCTCTGTTCTGGCTTGGATCTAGCTGGATCTAGCAATGAGGGCTCAGCAGCAGTCAGGCACCCGCCAGACAGGGGTCAGGCACATCATGGAACAGTCTCTTACACAATGGCCTACCAAGTATTGACATTTCCTTAGCTTGGGTAGGTGAGGTCCTCACTACCTTCTTTCCTATCTTCTCCATTCCTCCTGACCAAGCTGATCATTTTATGTCTTAGTCCATTCAGGTTCCTATAATAAAAACACTACAGACGGGTTGCTTATAAACAACAGAAATTTATTTCTCACAGGCTGGGCAGAAAGAAGTGGGGGAGTCTAAGATCCAGATGCTGACAGTTTCAATTTCTGGTTAGGACCCATATCCTGGCTCACAGAAGTTCATCGTTTTACTGTAAATTCACCTGGCAGAAAGGGGCAAGAGAGCTCTCTATGGTCTTTTTTATAAGGGCACTAATCCCATTGATGCGAGCTCCACCCTCATCGCCTGATCATCTCTCAAAGACCCCCACTTCCTAATGCCAACACATTGGGGATTAGGTTTCAGCATAAGTCTTGAGGGACACAAATATTCAGTCAATACCATCTGATTAAACTTTAGTCATATTTCTTCCTGACTCTAGGTCCATTACCTCTCTTTTCATAGAGCATTTATTTTAGAAAACTTATAATTGTAAAATCTTTCATTGCCCCTTTGAGATGTAAATATTTAAAAATCTTGCCAATTTCTTAACCCAGTAATGCCTTTCTCAAGGATTGAAAGTCATCACTTTGAAATATAATTATTACAGAAAATAGTTTCCCCATCTCCCTGTTTCTGTGGTAGCATAGAAGTCTAATTTTGTGGGAGCCTACTTCTAAGTTATAAAACTACCTCCTGTCATGAGGTATGAAAAAGTTTTATTTCCCTTTGAGTAAAGGCAATTAGCATACACAGAGAGTCTATGATTTCCCTACCTCAGCTCTTAAAACTCTTGGGCCCTTTATTTCAGCACAATTGAACTCAGACTGAATTCTGGCCTTAATTCCCCATCACAATAGCTTTGAATAACGTCTCCCTTGCCTGTTTAACTTTTTATGGTGCAATTTTTGTTTTGACAATCTCATTCCATAGCATATTCATTGCAATGCCATTTCTTTCTGGTCCCAAATTCTTATCAGTCAGAAAACACTTCTTTCTAACAAAGTAATAGTGAAATCAAAGTGGTCCAAATACTGAAGAAATATATTCTCACTTACCATAAAGTACAGAAGGGAAGTGCTTATTCAGGTTGATCCAACAGTTTAATGATATAATCAAAGTGCACAGGTGTTTCTGAGCCTCAATATGCTTTCCACAATTTTGGATTGTGCTGAGGTTCTTTAATCTCTTGGTTACAGGACAGCTGCCAATAAAAAAAAAAAATGAGGCTAACTGCTTCCCTTTTAGAGAGAGAGATTGATTGGCACATACTTGACTTGAAAGTTGGGAACAGTAACTATCAAGACTTCTATAAATGTTCTGATTATACCTTTTGCTTGTATTTGGCCAGAATTCAATTATATTCATGAACCAAACACTGCAGCCACATTAACACTATGTTAAGAAAATGGGGTGAAATTAGCTTTCAACAGTAATTTCTACAACATGATATCTCTAGATTTTGGATTATAAACCTCAGTTTAATTCTGTTTTTAAATTTAAGTACATTGAAGTATAAAATTGTATTTTTTCAAACCATAAACTAGGCACAGCTTTTAAATATAAATCTTTTTTTCCTAATGTTCATATACTTCATTCTGAAACACAATTATCTGAATAATAATATCTGCTATTACTTTGATACTTGTCTTTTAGTTGAAGTACTTTGCTTTTATTATTTTTTTGGAAATACTGATTTTGTATTATATTTTCTGCCTTTAAACATAATTCAAGAAGTGAAAAAGAGTTTTCTTTTAAAGTGAATGCTTTCTCCCAGGACCAAACCAGAGAGAGTCCGACCTGCATTACCACCATTTGTCCACCATCCAGAACTGTAATGTCAGTGCTGACATGTACACATAAGGAACTGTTGGACATTGAAATTGGGTCTCAAAAGAACTGTTGGCCCAGAAAGAAACTCACTACAGACTGATTCATTTGCCTGTCACCATAACCATTATTGCTTGTCTCATTTTCGGTTCTTATAAGTGTATTTCTAATAGCACATGATCTCACTCATCTAGGGGAAATAATGAACAACATAGACTGATGAACAAGAACAGACCCAGAAACAAGGAGGCATGGATCAGACTGTCGGGCCTCAGAGGGAGGGTAGGGGAGGGTGGGGGTAAAGGGGGAGAGATCAACCAAAGGACTTGTGTGCAAGCATATGAGCCTAACCAGCGGTTAAGGACAACAGGGGTGTAGGGGCATATGTGGGGAGGGGTGTGGGATGGGGATGGGGGGGATGAGGACAAATATGTGATACCTTAATCAATAAAGAAATTAAAAAAAATAAAGTGGATGCTTTCCATCATTCTTCTTCAAGCATAAAATTAATTCAAGTAATTGTCATAACCATCTATATATATAAAAGCCTAAACAACCGAATGATCGAACTACTGGAATGAACGGAATGACTGGAGCAACCGGTTGCTATGACATGCACTGACACAAGAGCTGCCCCCTGGTGGTCAGTGAAGTCCCACAGCGGGAGCGCCGCTGAGCTGACCGACTCATCCCGGTGGCCCACCAGCCACTCAGCCACTCACTCCCTCAGCAGTCCTGCAGGTCCAATCTCCGGAGAACGGGCCAGGCACTGACGGACCAGAGCCGCTGGCATGATCCTGACAGCGCTGCCAGCCTCCTGGAAGTCAGCCTTGGGCACCGGGGCCGCTTCCCCGCCCTAGATGCTCTGCAAGGAAGAAACAATATAAAAGCGGCTGCCAGGTGGCTCCTGACAACCAGCGCGAATGTCAGTGGGACGATCCAGATCCCGGGCTGGCAAGGGCGTCCCACCACCCTCCCAGGGGGCCGATTGTGTCCTGGCCCCCCCCCTGCCCACCTCCCTCAGGACCCCACCCGTGCACGAATTCATGCACTGGGCCTCTAATAACCTATAATGTCCTTGCTATATATGCAAGAAAAGTAAGATGGATATTTAACACTGAATTCATATTTATTATAAGTCAATAAATATTGAAAAAAGAAATTGAAGACCTAAGAAAATCTTAAAAATATTCCTTGTAATTACATTATACCCAAAATACATACTAGTATATTCAAATTGGAATATTAGTGTTATTAAAACTCAGTTTGTATTGTAAATAATTCTTTGTTACATTTGTGTGTCTTCTTCTATAGCATCAAGTTACGATGACTCTAAAGTGGGAATATAAGAATGATCCATATAAACACATGTGTTTCATTTGTATTAAAATGACATGATACTGCTCTCTTATTTTAAATTTGGAAAAAATATATCTTTTCCAGTTTTTTATATATCATTACTAAATACAGATGTGTCCTCAAAATTTGTGTTCTTGCAATTTTTTAACCTATTTGAAGATTTGATCTATTATAAGCATTATTTATCTCTGAGAGGTCACTCATAACTTATTTTTATTTTATTTTTTCTTTTTAAAGGGAGAGGAAAGGAGAGAGAGAGAGAAAAACATTGATTTGTTGTTCCATTTATTTATATATTCATTGGTTGATTCTTATTCTTGTATGTGCCCTGACTGGGGATTGAACCCTCAGGCTTAGCACATTGGGATGATGCTCTAACCAACTGAGCTATCCAGCCAGGGCCTTGACTCTTAATTTACCTGCAGCTTTTGGGTTATATTTCAGGGTTCATAAAAGAAATCTATAAATGAAATAGGTGAAAGATAATGCAGATGATATTCGTTTAATCTCATCGAGTCTGAATTTTGCTGTAGCATGTGTCAATAACCAACCCTTTTGATTGCTGAATAGAATCCCCTTATAGGGATATGCTGCACTTTACTTACCCACTTGCCTGCTGATGGGCTATGGAGTTATTTCCAGAATTTTGCTATTATAAATAATGTTATGAACATTGATGAATAAGTCTTTTTGTTGATATGTATCTTCATGTATTGTATGTAATTACTCAAAAGTGGATTTTTTTTAAAGAAACTACAAAACAGTTTTCAAAATAGTTCACAGCCTTTATATTTTTACCTTTACGTGTGTGTGTGTGTGTGTGTGTGTGTGTGTGTGTGTGGTAATATATAGTCATTTATATGAGAACTGTCTATCTGCCTACCTATCACCTATCTATGAAAACTATCTGTATAAAAGCCTAAGTGACCGTAATAACTGAATGACCAGAACGATGCTCCATGTAGGAGCTGCCCCCTGGTGGTCAGTGTGCTCCCACAGGGGGAGCTCCTCTTAGCCAGAAGCTGGGCTCATGGCTGGCGAGCACAGCTGAGGCAGCGGGAGCCTTTCCTGACGCCACGGCAGTGCTACCGAGCAGCAGCAATGGCAGGCACAGTGGGCCTGGGATGAGCGCGAACAGTGTGGTGCCCGGCCCCAGCTCGGGCTCCTCCCTGACTGCCTGCCACTTGGCGCACTACTACATCCCTTGAGGGAAGTCCAACTGCTGGTTTGGGCCTAACCCGGCAGTTGGACATCCCCTGAGGGGTCCTGGATTGTGAGAGGGCATAGGCCAGGCTGAGGGATCTCCCCACCCACCCCCTGTGCACAAATCCGTGCACTGGGCCTCTAATAAGGCTCACAGTTGGGATGATATAGAATATACTAAAAAATACTACACAGAAGTATTTATACCTAAACTGGAGGCCCAGTGCACCAATTCGTGCATGGGTGGGGTCCCTCAGCCTGGCTGGCAATGGGGGCCTCGGGAGGTTGGCTGTGGCAGCACACTGACCACCAGGAGGCAGCTCCTGTGTTGAGCATCTGCCCCCTAGTGGTAAGTGCATGTCATAGTGACGGTCGTTCATTTGCTTAGGCCCGTGGTTGGCAAACTGCTCTTTGGCCCCTTGAGTGTGGCTCTTCCACAAAATACCACAGCCTGGGTGAGTCTATTTTGAAGAAGTGGCATTAGAAGAAGTTTAAGTTTAAAAAATTTGCCTCTCAAAAGAAATTTCAATCATTGTACTGTTGATATTTGGCTCTGTTGACTAATGAGTTTGCTGACCACTGGCTTAGGCTTTTATATGTATAGATAGTGTGCTTCACATAGAGGTAATCACTGTTATTTCTATAATATATGCAATGTTTGTCTATTCCTAGGTAATGAAATGTTTTTGCAAGATTATTTTTATGAATTTTAGTGAATTAACATAATTTGTTTAATAAAAAGCTTCT
This sequence comes from Cnephaeus nilssonii, assembly GCF_951640355.1. Classification (NCBI taxonomy): domain Eukaryota; kingdom Metazoa; phylum Chordata; class Mammalia; order Chiroptera; family Vespertilionidae; genus Cnephaeus; species Cnephaeus nilssonii. The sequence goes on along the minus strand of NC_137079.1, from coordinate 48,991,480 downwards.
TACATTGATTTTTTATTATAAGAATGCTATAATAAGTATTTCAACATTTTATCTTGATGTGCATTTCTAATTAAATCCTTCAAATAAATGTCTAAATGTAACCTTATGGGTCAAATAAATTGAACAGTTCTTTAAAATTTTACACTGATTTCTAAAGTGTGCTGCAGGAGCTGTGGACTCCATTCTTTCCCCACAAGAAGTGGTTGAGACAATAGTGTATTGAGTGGCTCCTTTTCCTACAATTTGAAAAAAACCTATATTTTTAAAAACCCAATAATGTATTTTTTTACCTTTTATTCATCTAACTAAGTAAAAGCCTAAATTTTACTTTTTAAAAATATTTTTTTATTGATTTTCAGAGAGAGAGGAAGGAAGAGGGAGAAACATCAAATGGCTGCCTACTGGGGATCGAGCCCACAACCTAGGCATGTGCCTAGACTGGTAATTGAACCCGAAAATTTTTGGTGCATGGGATAATGCCCAACCAACTGAGCCACACTTCAGGGCAATGCTAAATTTTTAAGTAATATTTTGAATATGCATTTTTTGACTATATTTTTCCTTCACTCAGTTTTATCTTCTATATAGGTTAGCTTCAACCATTTGAATTTAACAATCTCATAAAATAAAATTGCCTTCCATATGTCTCGAGTATTTTCATTCAATTTATTTTTTTTCACTATTTTTGATCTTATATATGAAAATCTAAATGGCAAAATTTCTCAATATTATTAACGGTTTATAACAATTATTTCCACCATTTAAATATTTATATATTTTATTTATTCACATATAAAATATAATAAGCAAATTGTTTCTTCATCTTAATAAAATATTCTGTGTATATTAACTAATAAAAGAAAACCATATTGATAATAAAAACTTCACATACGTTGGGTAGCATATTTCTATTGTTTTGAGCCATTTATTTTTATGCCAGTATCATACTGTCTGTTATTTATTTTTATATTTAGAAGCACATAGTTTCCATCATATTTTTCCAAAATGTTTACTATTTTCCAGTGTCATATAATATATATTAATCTGTAGCTTTTATGAGTAAAATATTTCATTATTTAAGAAAGATATTAAAACCAGTTTTAAGTGCACTTAAGGAATTAGCTATTTATAGATCAGTTAATAATGGAATTTTAGGGAAATAATGTGAGATTAGATGCAAACCTAGTTTAATAACAGAGCAATTAATGATGACCTTTGGGGTTTTCTTTCTCACTGGGCAGAAATCACTGATATCTGTAACAGATAAATATCTACTTGCCAACCTCTGCTTCTGCAAAGCTATAAGATAGCTCTGTACATAGATAAATCAATTGAAGGTGCAAACCCTGTATGGCATGGAAGGGAAAAACAGCAATTGCTTTAACCTACTTCCAGGCTCTGCGAAAATTATTTTCACTATCTAAACCTATGTGATCATAATCTCCAAAGATTATCCATAATCACAAAAGTGCTGTCCTCATTAGTTGTGACCTATTTTATTTCCATAGGTGCAGCAAAAGTATTAACCATTATTGTTAAAATATACACTTAGGTATATTAAAAATTTTTAAGAGCTTATTTGAGCAAAGATCTATTCAAATCATGCAGTGCCAATTTAGAAGTGGTGGGGAGTACTCCACCCACAGGAGCCCAGGGAAAGGCTTTTATAGAGAAGAGGTGGAAGCAAAGCAAATAAATTATTTGATTGGCTATAGCTTAAGCAGTTGCCTTTTTTTTTTTTTTTTTTTTTTTTGGAAAAGCCTAGTTGGCTCTTTGTGATTGTCCTTAGATTTTTATTTCTTAACCTTGAAGCACTCCAGGCTTAGGTTTTAGTTTGCTTGTGTAGACTACTAAGGCATTAAAACCACTTCAGTCTTCTGGCCTCATTGTTTAATTAATTTAACACAGATACATTTTTTTTAAAACATATATTATTGAGCAAACTAAGGCCAGATAATTAACATCTGTTTGTCAGTGCTCACATGGAATCTTAAACTGGATTTTAAAAGTTTCTGCGATTACTACTTCAATCCTGACACTAGGAATATAAGCCCAAGACACTCTCGTCACCAGATTTTACCTGTGGTTCCTGTAACTGCGGGCAAATTCCTCTCTCCCAAAGTCAGCTAAGGTTCCTGCCCTGCCAGTGAGACTGAAGCCTTAGAAACCAGATACGGAGCCAGCTTTGTAGAGGGCGTTGTTTCCACATATTAAGTCAATTTGTGTTCCTTAATAGTGTCCTTGTCAGAACTGATTAAATGAGAATCATTCTTAAGTATGACATTCCAGGTAGGAAAAGGAAAAAGAAACCCATTGAGACTTATTCTACAAGGAAGGAAAAGATGTGCATGAGCTTAAGCAGCCTGTGAAAAATAGCTTATGGCTATCTCAGGTGAATCCATGTTGGTGACTTAGAGAAGATTTATAAAACTGCTAAAATATAATTTTTTTTAAAAAAGGTGAAATTTTGATTCTAAAAGTGTAAAAGGAACACATGTCAAAGACTGTATTAATACCTTTAAAAATCCTTGCTTTTCTTCTGCAACCTCTTCTTTGAATACCCCTATTCTGGTGTTTTTTTCTTCAACAGGGATTTCAACTATTACCCATAGAAAAGGGATAACAAAATCTCCTATATCTTTTGAGGGTGACTTTCTTAGACATTGTCCAGGTGCTAAAGAAGGTCCTCCACAATTCCTCCCAGTGACACCAACAACAATCAAGACTTAACTATACAAACAAGGACCAAGATGGAGGCATAGGGCAGAAGCCTGATTGCTGCCTACCACAACAATTTTGAGACTACGACGGGAGAGCAGAGCAGACACCATCCAGAACCACCGGAGGGCTGACTGAGCAGATGCTCTACAACTAGAATAAAAGAGAGGGGTACTCGGGATGAAGCTGATGCCGGTGACCCAAAGACCACACTTTAAAAACTACGGCTCAGGCGACACAATGGCGGCCTGGATCGTGCTCGGTGCAGTTCCCCCAGCGGTCTCCGGCTGAGGGGAAGGCTTCACTCGCTGCCGAGCACGGACAGACGAGCCCCTGGGAGACATGGGGTGGGAGACTACGCGCTTGCTGACCTCCGAGTCCTTCAAGAATCTCAACGCCTCGGAAGCGGCCAGGTGCGCATGCTCGGCGACCGGCCACCGCTGCAGACCCAAGGGCCGACGCAGCCACCCCGGACCAGCCCGCCGCCGCGCACCGGGCACACCGTAGCTTCGCCGAGCCCGCCGCCCAACGAGTTCTGCGGTGGCTGCCCTGGAACTCTGAGAAAATGGCCGAAGGAATTGCTGAGAGGGAATTGACCAACAGGAATTGGGATCAAGAAGATGAAACCCCGCTGGGTCCCGGAACTGGGTGAAGCCGCGTGCCTCTGGGTCCGGGTGAGGCTGGAAACTGGGTCAGGGTGAGGCTGGGCCCCGGGTCCGGGTGAGGCCATGTGCCCCTGGGTCAGGGCAAGGCCATGCGCCCCTGGGTCCGGGTGAGGCTGAATCCTGGGTCCGGGCGAGGCCGTGCGCCCCTGGATCCGGGTGAGGCTGAATCCTGGGTCCGGGCGAGGCCCTGGGCCCCTGGATCCGGGTGAGCCTGGGTCCCGGGTCCGGGCGAGGCCCTGGGCCCCTGGATCCGGGTGAGCCTGGGCCCCGGGTCCGGGCGAGGCCCTGGGCCCCTGGATCCGGGTGAGCCTGGGCCCCGGGTCCGGGCGAGGCCCTGGGCCCCTGGATCCGGGTGAGCCTGGGCCCCGGGTCCGGGCGAGGCCCTGGGCCCCTGGATCCGGGTGAGCCTGGGCCCCGGGTCCGGGCGAGGCCCTGGGCCCCTGGATCCGGGTGAGCCTGGGCCCCGGGTCCGGGCGAGGCCCTGGGCCCCTGGTTCCGGGTGAGCCTGGGCCCCGGGTCCGGGCGAGGCCCTGGGCCCCTGGATCCGGGTGAGCCTGGGCCCCGGGTCCGGGCGAGGCCCTGGGCCCCTGGATCCGGGTGAGCCTGGGCCCCGGGTCCGGGCGAGGCCCTGGGCCCCTGGATCCGGGTGAGCCTGGGTCCCGGGTCCGGGCGAGGCCCTGGGCCCCTGGATCCGGGTGAGCCTGGGTCCCGGGTCCGGGCGAGGCCCTGGGCCCCTGGATCCGGGTGAGCCTGGGTCCCGGGTCCGGGCGAGGCCCTGGGCCCCTGGATCCGGGTGAGCCTGGGTCCCGGGTCCGGGCGAGGCCCTGGGCCCCTGGATCCGGGTGAGCCTGGGTCCCGGGTCCGGGCGAGGCCCTGGGCCCCTGGATCCGGGTGAGCCTGGGTCCCGGGTCCGGGCGAGGCCCTGGGCCCCTGGTTCCGGGTGAGCCTGGGTCCCGGGTCCGGGCGAGGCCCTGGGCCCCTGGATCCGGGTGAGCCTGGGTCCCGGGTCCGGGCGAGGCCCTGGGCCCCTGGATCCGGGTGAGCCTGGGTCCCGGGTCCGGGCGAGGCCCTGGGCCCCTGGATCCGGGTGAGCCTGGGTCCCGGGTCCGGGCGAGGCCCTGGGCCCCTGGATCCGGGTGAGCCTGGGTCCCGGGTCCGGGCGAGGCCCTGGGCCCCTGGATCCGGGTGAGCCTGGGCCCCGGGTCCGGGCGAGGCCCTGGGCCCCTGGATCCGGGTGAGCCTGGGCCCCGGGTCCGGGCGAGGCCCTGGGCCCCTGGATCCGGGTGAGCCTGGGCCCCGGGTCCGGGCGAGGCCCTGGGCCCCTGGATCCGGGTGAGCCTGGGCCCCGGGTCCGGGCGAGGCCCTGGGCCCCTGGATCCGGGTGAGCCTGGGCCCCGGGTCCGGGCGAGGCCCTGGGCCCCTGGATCCGGGTGAGCCTGGGCCCCGGGTCCGGGCGAGGCCCTGGGCCCCTGGATCCGGGTGAGCCTGGGCCCCGGGTCCGGGCGAGGCCCTGGGCCCCTGGATCCGGGTGAGCCTGGGTCCCGGGTCCGGGCGAGGCCCTGGGCCCCTGGATCCGGGTGAGCCTGGGCCCCGGGTCCGGGCGAGGCCCTGGGCCCCTGGATCCGGGTGAGCCTGGGCCCCGGGTCCGGGCGAGGCCCTGGGCCCCTGGATCCGGGTGAGCCTGGGCCCCGGGTCCGGGCGAGGCCCTGGGCCCCTGGATCCGGGTGAGCCTGGGCCCCGGGTCCGGGCGAGGCCGTGGGCCCCTGGATCCGGGTGAGCCTGGCCCCGGGTCCGGGCGAGGCCGTGGGCCCCTGGATCCGGGTGAGGCCACGCGACCCTGGGTCTGGGAGAGGCCACGCGCCCCTGGGTCCGGGTGAGGCCATGCGCCCCTGGGTCCGGATGAAGCTGAATCCTGGGTCTGGGCGAGGCTGTGTGCCCCTAGATCCGAGTGAGACTGGATCCCGGGTCCGGGTGAGGCCGTGGGCCCCTGGATCCGGGTGAAGCCGTGCCCCTGGATCCGGCCGAGACCAAACCAGAGGGAGTCGGACCTGCATTACCACCATTTGTCCACCGTCCAGAGCTGAGGGGTCAGTGCCGACGTGTGCTCATAGGGAACTGGTGGACATTGATATTGGGTCTCAAAAGAACTGTTGGACCAGAAAGAAACTCACTACAGACTGATTCGTTTGCCTGTCAGCATAACTATTATTGCTCGTCGCACATTCAATTCTTATAAGTATATCTCTAGTGACACATGATTTCGCTCATCTAGGGGAAATGATGAACAACATAGACTGATGAACAAGAACAGAACCAGAAACAAGGAGGCATCGATCGGACTATCGGGCCTCAGAGGGAGGATAGGGGAGGGTGGGGGGAGGGGGGAGAGATCAACCAAAGGTCTTGTGTGCATGCATATGAGCCTAACCAATGCTTAAGGTCAACAGAGGGTTGGGGCATCCATGGGGAGGGGGGTGGGATGGGAATGGGGGGATGAGGACAAATATATGACACCTTAATCAATAAAGAAATTTAAAAAAAAAAAAAAAAAAAAAAAAAAAAAAAAAGAAGGTCCTCCTATCTTTGTTTCTAGGCTAAAAAAAAAAAAAAAAAAAAAAAGAAAAGGTTTTTCCCCCACTGTTTATGCTTTAATGCCAATTTGGTCTCCCTTGCAACACACAGAGCTTTATTGATTTCCCTTATTAATTATTTAAAAAGCAGCACATGTTGCAACTGTGAAGGCTACTTTTTTTTAAGATAGAAAGATTTTCTTTATTAATGACCCCAACCGTATTTCTTTAGATACAGGAGTTTCGAACTCAAATACTCAGGAGAAAACAAGTTAAGATTGCATTATCCTGCAACTCATTACCAGTAACATATTGCAAAGCAAAAGAGCTTGGAAGGAAAGTGGAAGGGAAGGGGAGTGAGGGCGGGAAGATAAAGAAAAGGAATTAAGTTGATCATAGTGGATATATTTAAAAAAAATTCTTGGGAACTATCAAGCCCTTGCAAGCACAGCTCGTTTCTGCAGATTATTTTCCAAACGAGTACAAAATGGAACCGAAATGGTGAATCCCTTGAGAACCCGAAGAGGTGCAACATTAAAAGCTACTATTATCCACCCAGGAGCAAGTGTTCCAGCCTTCAGTTGCCAGCCGCTTCCTCTTCCTCTTCCCGAGTTAGCGGGATGCAAACGTCTTCCCCGTGATTGCTTTCCTTTCTTTCCGCTCGGCATCAGGGCGTGCACGGTGCAGCACCCCGAGGAAGTCGGATTATCTTGCCCACAAACGTGTGTGAATGTAGGCCTTAGAGCACGAGATGTGGATCAGGCTGATGGTGTTGTCTGGAGCGCTGGCATTGGTGTGGCGAGGGAACAGCACGGAGGTGAGGTAGCCGATGTTGTCCCCCACGGCAGCATCGGTGGTTTTCAGCCCCAGAGGAGGTTCCCTGGGGCTAAGGGGCTCTGCGTCCTTCTCTGAACTCCTGCATGAACACCTTTCCAATGACCACACCGTCGTCATCCTTAAACTGTGCTGAAGACTACCGTGACTCTGTCCATTTTAGGCTCCACGTACCTGGTCTCATCATCCCTCTAATGGGTAACTGCCCTGCTCTCGCCTTCCTTGCCCTCTTCGTGGAACTGGAAGTATTTCTCAAAGACGGAGGCAAAACAGTTTCGTTTCAACCTGCCAGCCTGATGCACAATGGAATCGGTGGATGCAGGCAGATTTTCAAGGTCGTATAGCAGAGAGACATTGTATCCCCATTCTGGATTTACCAAGAAGCTCCCATACACTCCCTTTAGTAACGCATCAGCACCATGTGCCTTCTGAAGGTCCTTGCAGAATTTCCAAGAAATACTGACCATCGCTTTTGTTTTGTCTCCATTAGGATTTGAAATATGATAGAGGACCCCATCATAATCTGCAAATGTTACTTATTTTTTTTTTAAATATTTTTATTGATCTCAAAGAGGAAGGGAGAGGTAGAGAGAAACATCCATGATGAGAGGGAATCATTGATCGGCTGCCTCTTGCACGCCCCCTGCTGGGGATGGAGCCCGCAAGCCAGGCATGTGCCCTTGACCGGAATCTATCGGGGACTCTTCAGTCCACAGGCCGGCGCTCTGTCCACTGAGCCACACCAGCTAGGGCTGCAAATGTTACTTGTACTGCTTCTGTTTGATTTCCTGCCGCCGTTCTCGAACTTGGGCGGGAGCATCTCCTCGATGACGCGGTTGTTCACCTCCAGCAGGATCATGGCTGCCCTGGCCCTGATGCCTGAACCCGCCTGCCGAGCCCCCGCCCCTATGCCGCCTCACCCACAAGACCGGTCCCCGCCCAGCCCCTTTTATTTTTTTTATTTTTTATTTTATTTTATTTTTTTTACTAATTTTTGGAGTTAATTCATTCTAGCTTTCTGCATGCACAATAATAGCCTATTCTTCCTGTGACTAAGATTCCGGTTTTTAAAGCATAACAGCACTGGCATTACAATGCTCAGGCACATGTGACTCGTTTCCCAACCTGGCTTCCATTAAATTAGTCACCACTTTAAAGTGAATAATTCTGTTTTAGCCATGCACTGTAGGTGATATCAGCTCTAGTTAATTTTTTTCTGATACCTCAAACTGGTCCCTGGGCAATCACCGTTAAGCCAATTTAGAGGAAAATAACATTGCTGCAGCAATAGGGGAGTTCTAAAATGTCTCAATTCTCCTTAAGTTTACAGTTAGTACATTGAACATTCTGTCTGATAAGGAGAAAAATCTCACAGGACTTTGTGGATAGGAATAACAAAACATGAAACTTCTCCACCAAATAGTTCATGTCCTGCATCATTTTTCAATTAATTATCCTTTGAGGTTTCATTTTAGGTTGCATTCCTCTCACTAGTTTTATTCTTCATCCTCAAAGGAAAATGAAATAGAGAGGCAGAATGTTCTCTGAGAATTTGTATACCCTTAGCATATCTCTTGAACATAGGAGCAGAAAAAAAAAAAAAGTCAAGGATTTCATTTGAATAAGAATGATTTATCTACTGAGGGCTGAAGGACATGAATACATTATAGGTATCTTTTTGCATTTGACTTTTCTTTCTTTCTTAGCAAGTAGATGGTTTCAGAGAATTCTTAAAAACAATTCTAAAGTGGTATGATGAGGCATTATTTCTTTCAGTGATAAAGACTTTCATATAAATTATATGGAGCCATACATGGAATTTCAGACTACTATAGTTTAAAGTTTATCCTAATAGTATAATTACTTTTGCATTTCCAAAGTTCACTATATGGCTCTATAAACTTTCATGCATTAATATGCTTATGATTGATACATTTTCCTATTAAATTCATATTATTTATAATTGTGAAGTAAACATGGGTGGAGATTCAGAAATTAATCTTTTGAAGATGAGCTTTCCTTAGTTAATAAAATCACATATAATTGACTAGAGAGATTAAATCTGAGGTATTACTTTATAGTTTTATGCTTATGAAATTTTATAATTGCTTTTTTGTTTACATGTAGAAATTGCTTTGTGCTATGAACAGTTTTCTGTGTTTTAGGTAACCAAGTGATGTTTACATATATGTGATAATAAGATTACTTATTTTGGTTCTTTGTTGGAGAATGCAACATTTAACATAACAATTTATAACTACCTAATCTTTTGAAAGGATTTGCTATGTTGAATGCTTTAGAGATATTCCTGAGGCTGAGGTTTAGGCAGCTTACCATCCTCCCATCCTTGGAGAGAAAAGCCACTCTAAATTCTTTAGGATAAAATCTATATAATAAAAACCTAATATGCAAATTGACCAAATGGCAGAATGACTAATGGAACAACTGGTTGCTATGACGCACACTGACCACCAGGGGGCAGATGCTCAATGCAGGAGCTGCCCCCAGCCTGCAGGCCCCAGGCCAGCCAAGGCAGGTGCCAGTGGGGGCTCCCTCAATTGCCCCACTGGTTACCATGCAGAGGGAGGCGGCGGGGGGCAGGGCTGGCAAGTGGGCGGTGCCGGGCCAGCTAAAGTGGGTGTCAATGGGGACCCCCCCCCCGATCGCCCCACCGGTCACCCCACAGATCGGCCCTGATTGCTGGTCAGGCCTAGGGACCTTACCCATGCACGAATTTCGTGCACCGGGCCTCTAGTAATATAATAATTAGCGAACAGGAAAGAAGCAGGGTTCCTACTTCCTCTCATCTGAATTCCTGGTTGAACAGTTTAAGAGTGGCAGACATTACCCCTCTATTTTTATTTTCCTGATATTTAGCAGCACAGTTTTTGCCACATAAGAAATCACATTATTTATGATGTGATGGGTTTTAAGAAACCACCTTATTATATTCTGAATTTCAAAGCTGAAGGGTTATAAATTTATGTATCAGTCGTACTACTTATAATTCAGTAAAATAATATAGAAAATGTAACGGGATTGTAGACTGATGAATGTATGGGCAATCAGTTAACTGACACTTTGAAAGTTAAACAAAACTTTTAAAAATGAATAAAATTTGCACTCCTTAGCATAGTCAACAAGATAGTCAGGAGATTCCTGTTGGATTCGGTTAAAACTTCAGCAGCTGCAGGTTTTCCCACATATTTATTCTATAAGCAGACATTTGCATTTCACTCCACAAAGGCAAGGGCCATGTATAATTTTGCTCACCTCTCTTAGCTTGCCTTCATTATGAATATTTTCCTCTTCCTCTTCATTTTCTCTCCATCTCTTTCCAATTCTGATACAACATGTATCACATTAAATTTATAAAATGTTAGTTGTATGAAACATGATTATTTGAAGCAAAAGTCATTTTTCTTCATTTATTTATGTTTATTAGTGCCTAGTCTTATCTCAGGTCATTTAGTAAATATTCAGTACTTTAATGTTTAATGGATAATTGGCTGTGTTTGTAGGTCATGTTGCTCATTCTCTCTGCTTGATCAGCAGCAGTGATCTTGGGCTTGGATTAGAAATCAAACTTCTGAGACAAAGTAGTCTTCACCCAACACTAAATTTACTTAGCTTGAATAACGAATAAACATTAGGCAAAATCATAGCACAGATGGCAATACTATAGTAGAGATCACATGATTCTCGGACACAGATTGCAATATCAGTGTGTGTGTGTGTGTGTGTGTGTGTGTGTGTGTGTGTGTGTTTGCTCTTGGAACATGGATGTTCATAAGTGAGAGATTGGGTGGGTGCAGATAACTGTTAAAAAATATTCAATAACGTTTGCTAAACATGCTAAGGTAGACTTTATTCAGAGCCATTGTGATAGTTATAGGGACGGCTGCAATGGGTTTTTACAGTGTGGGAGAGACTAGGCTTAATTTCAAATACAGTATGGGCAAGTGGGAGTTTGTAGCCAAGAATTGGGGTGGGGTTAATGGGTGGAAAATTACTAAGAGGAAAAATCAGGAGTAAAAAGGGTTCTGGCTAAATTGACCTAACTGGATTCTTGCTGAAGACAGGCCAGAGTGATCGGGTATCACCTGGGGGATAGTGGAGGATGAGGAACCTGATCACATATCAAGGGAGATCAGACATGGGGTGGGGAGGGTCAGTTAAACTGACCTAGCAGGGTTCTTGCTAAAACTAGACCTTACAAGGAAATATACAGATGGGCTAGGAGAAGATGTAGGAACCTGACTAAAGTTTGGTCAAGGGAACAGTCTTTGTTACCACCTTGGTTCAGGGGAACCCTCAGCATCCTTTTTAGTTTGATAACATGCTAATAACATACAATAAATAATACATCTATTCAAAAAGATTAAAAATTAAAAACAGGTAAAACCTACTGGGCGCCACTGAAATTCATGGGGTAAAAATGCTATGTACATAGCATTTGTAAATAGCTATTTCTGCATAGTGATAGATATATTAACTTTACCACTATTATAATTACTCTTGAATACGTTATTTTTTTTTTAAAAAGTTGGTTCTGTGATGCTGTTTCATCAATGCTAGAAGTGACCATAGGCAAATTTTAGAATTTTAAGAATAACAGATTAAATTGTCTTTGTGTCATTTATTTTCAAATAAACAGTAATTAAATGTCAGTTTAAAGAGGAACCCTTAATTGTCCTTTTCCTTCCTCATAGAAGTTCCACCCATAGACAGAGGGAAGGAAAATATTTTTAATAAGCATCTATGTCCACCAGGCCTCCATGGGGGATATAACCAGAGGAATTGGTTGATACTGATTGATGATTAGTTTGGTAGGATAAAACCAAACAGTTTGGAAGGATAATGAGAAAAAACAAGATTGGAAGATTTTTTTATAAGGAAGTTGAAAAGAATATAGATGATCCTTTCGTAATGGCTCAGTGTGTAATGATATTTATATCTAATGTAAGTGCCCACCACAGGCATCTATTACAGAGGATGACATAGATAATTTGTTAATTACTCCAATTGTAGGTGCTATTCAAGCTGTGAACTTTTATTGGAGTAAATTAACAAAGCAAGGCACTTAATATTCAGCTACTGATGTGGGGAGATGGAAAATAACCCCCACACTTCTTCCCCCGCAAATATCAATTAACAAAGACCACCAGAAGTAGTATGTACCTTCAAATTGTCAGAACAGCCAGCCATTTACCTTCTTTGCCTTAAATAAAAGCTCTTATCAATACTCTAACTCTTCCGTAATTATTACTCACGAACCTTGATGGTTTCCACATGTGTGGAGCATTCTGCTGGTCCACTACATTGTTGGTGTGCTGATTAGACCTGGTGAGCTTGATAGAGCCAGTATCCTATATGTTTTTGTTAGACCCATGCATAGAGGAAAACCATTTTACTGACACCAAGAAAAACAGACTTTGTTTTCCTTATTTCAGAAAGGAGTTCATCTAGGAAACTGGTTGTCAAGTTACTGGAAGGACTAGGTCAGCAAAAAGAATAAGGGGCAAGCTGGAGTTGTAAAAAGAGAGGAGGGGAAAGAAAGATCTTCCTGGTCATGGTTCCTGTAATTGTTGCTTTCTGTGGAAGTAAGGGTGTATCCTGGTCCACAGTACCAGGGCAGAGGCAGCACAATTTCAGTGGTTCTTCCGCTGTGTGGAGGGGCACCTTCGAGGGAGATTGAGAATGAACTGCAGTACCATCTTTCGTAGGTGCTGACTCATCTATGCCAGCCCTAGCTCATTAGCGCTTATGATCTCTGGGTATCTTCTTCTTCTTGTCTGTTTCTCTAGAAGCCCAGCCTCCTGCTGCTTTACAGATTTTGCAGCAGATTTTGCAGCAGATCTGCTGTACCCATTCCTTTTGATTAAAACATCTAGACAGCCCTGGCCTGTGTGGCTCAGTTGTTAGAGTGTTGTCCCATACATCCAGAGGTTGCTGGTTCCATTCCTGGTCAGGGCACATGCCCAGGTTGCAGGCTTTATCCTCAGTAGGGGCTGTGCAGGAGGCAGCTAGTTGATGTTTCTCTCTCATCGATATTTCTCTCTCATCAATGTTTCTCTCTCTCCTTCTCCCTTCCCCCTTTTCTCCCCCCAAAATAAATAAAAACATATTAACAACAACAGAAAAAACAACACACAAACTAAACCAAAACAAAACCATCTAGACAGATTTGTTGTTCTCATTCTCTCCGATTAAAACATTTAGACTGCTTTCTGTTTTTCTGCTCAAAACCTGGCTGAAACATTAGTAATTGAATCACTGAACTAATAATAATATATAACATTAATAGGAAGTTATTAACTATTTACCGCAAGTTTTGCTGTTTACTGCTTTGCAAATAGGCCAATGTGACATGAGCAGCAGCATTAAGTTAAACTCCTCTTCAGTGGAGCAGGATACCCATGTCTCAATAAGAATTCTTATGATTTGTTGAAGTAACTATATAAAAAAATCAAGGTTTTACTTAGTTGGAAATATAAATATGCTGAATCTGATGGATATCAGCATCCCTCAAAGAAAAAAAGTTACTTTAGAAAGTAACTTCAGTTTGCAGTTTATATCCTGAAGTGCTATTTGTTTCTTAGTTTCATAGCATTGTTTTTAACTAAGACTAATTAATGATCAGATTTATAGCCCAATTTAACACTGATTCAAAAATGTTCACCTTTTAAAGTGTTATCTTCTCTATAAATATAACTTAATAATTTAAGACTAAATAAGATGAAATGATTATTTAAACTAGAACTTCAGTGGCTCTGAACTGAAACTACAATAAGAAATAAATCAGCCCTAGCTGGTTTGGCTCAGTGGATAGAGTGTCAGCCTGTGGACTGAAGTGTCCTAGGTTCGATTGTGGTCCAGGGCACATGCCCAGGTTTGGGGCTCGATCCCCAGTGTGGAGCATGCAGGAGGCAACCAATCAATGATTCTCTTTCATCATTGATGTTTCTATCTCTCCTTCTCCCTTCCTCTCTGAAATCAATAAAAATATATATTAAAAAAAAGAAATAAATCAAACATTTAGATTTTCTTCTATGACAGCCAGGGTAATATAGGCAGCCCATATCCTTGATAAGAGGAGACAAGAATAAAAACCGCTGTTTTAAGCACAGTTATAACCTGTAGTTTATGTAAAAAAGACAAGTATAAATGACCTATTACCTTTCATAATGTCCTTATTATATACTAGAGGCCTGGTGCATGAAATTCATGCATGGGGGGTGGGGTGGGAGGTTCCTTAGCCCAACCTGCACCCTCTCGCAATTTAGGACCACTGGCTCCTAACCATTCACCTGCCTGCCTGCCTGATCAACCCTAACCACTCTGTCTGCCTGCCTTATGCCCATAATTGCTCGCCTGCCTGCTTGTTTGCCCCTAACCACTCACCTGCTTGCCTGATTGCCCCTAACTGCCTCTGCCTCAGCCCCCGCTGCCGGGGCTTCATCTGGAAGGATGACCGGAATGACGTCCAGAAGGTCGTTCAGCTGTCCAGTCTAATAAGCATATTGTGCTTTTATTATTATAGATGTTCTTCTCACAAACCAATCTTATTATACATTCCTGTCTTTGAGATTCTAACATGTAAGAAAACAAGATAGAAATATATTCCAGAAGAGCAGATGCTATTGATTTAAAATCATTCATTTGAAAATGTTAAAATGTCAATTTTTAAAAGTTTTAAATTATATTTTATTGTCATTGGCTTCATAAGCATAGAAACCAAGTCAAGGCAAAATTAATGTGTACATTAGTCTTTATTGTATATAGGAGAAAATTATATTTAAATTCATGCTTCAGTATACTTGATCCCCAAACTCTGCACATGTTCTATTAATCCTTTCTATGGAAACAGAAAGTCAAAATATCACACTCACTCAGTCATGGGTGGATCCCCTGAGCATGTTTAAACTGACTATATCTGTATGGGTCTAAGAATATTGCTTATTATTATTACAGCGAAGGTATAAACAGAAAATAAATATAAAGTAATCTAAAGAAGAAGTACAACTTATGCAAGCAGCGGCTGCTCAAAGTATACCATTCTCTATTTCAAAGTAGTCTGATCTTTGTAAGCTACTGAAGATGACAAAAGAGAAGTCCACATGTCTTTTCCATAATGAGAAATACGTTCGGTAAAAAGAAAGCACAAGGTGAATACTCTGTACTTTCTATAAAGACATAGAAAAAACAAATCTTAAAACTTGTCTTTTTATAGTAAGTCAATTAGGAAAGACGTTTTAAAAATGATATCATGGAGGTATTACTAGAGCAAGATTATGATGTAATGAAAAGTTTCTAATTTCTCCTTTTGAAGGATATTAATATGGAATATACCAATTATTTTAAAATAAGTATGTTAATAACCCTACTCAGGTTCATGTAGTTTTGCATGTGTTACATTCAGAAAGTTGTAAACACAGACATGCGTGTGTTTTTGTCATGATCTTACTGGAGCATTTGGTATATTCCGAGAAGCTTTGTCAGCGATAAAAATGTTTGGGAGGATGAACAAAAGAATCAATCATGTTGTAGTTAAAGTGCCATTCTGGAAAATCCACTCATAACCCTTTACAGTAATTCTGATACAATCTATAAACAGTGTAATATAATTTGGTTAAACAGTAAAGGAGTGGGCCCTTTCTATGGAATGACTATTACTTAGAGTAGCTGATAGCAAAGCCCTCAAGGGTTATCAGGAAGTACTCTGGTTTTTGTTCCATTTCTATCCAGACAGAATTACTGTTAGTACTTTCTGACACTGGTTTCTTTGTCTGCCACATTTTATTAGGGCTCATTTTAAACATGTCTGAACTTAAGTAGTGAGACCAAATCTTAAAGAAATTATTTCATCTGATAATTTTCAAGCGAATGCAACTGGTCTTTTGTGTTGTATATCAGACTATAGTTTTCCCTGGACTTTCTGAAACTCAGATTGGTAAATTTCTGGGTGAAGAAGAATTAACAACAAAGAAACTTAATTCTTTATTCTTTTAAAACTTTTCATTATGGAACATTTCAAAGATATTAAAAAGTACAGGGGATAATAGGATGACTCTGATTCATCCATATCTCAGCTTTAACAAATGTCAATTTTAGGGCTGCCTCCCCCAATTTTTAGTTTGTATCAAATACCAACTTGAAAAATTATCATGCTAATAATATAATTTATCATGTCTTGTCATTGTTCACATTTATCTTTTACTTTGTTAGATTTAAAATTCAAATAAGGTCTATTATACTGCACTAGATTAAGTTTCTGAAGTCTTCTTAAATCTAGGTTACCACTTCCTCTCTTTTTATTCCCTCCTGCATTTGGGTGAAGAAACAGTTTCAGTACTGCTGTGGTTTTAGATTTCTCCGAAGACATGCCTTCCTCTCCCCATACACACTACATAGGGATAATAGGTAAAGAAATACAGTCACTGATGAAAGTAGTCTCTTCTAGATACAGCCCAGTGGAGAGAAAAAATGAACACCATTGACCCTACCTACTATTTTACACATCTAAAATTAAACAGAGGAAAATACATCTCAACTCATTGTAACTTTCATCCCAACATAATGTTTCCCTGATTTTTGGTGCAATCATTTAGCACCAGTGGCTTCATCAGTAATAAAAATGCAATGAGTTGTGGTATTTTAAGGGGTTTTCCTAATGCCAATAATATATACCAATCCACATACTAGACAAGATGAGGAAAAATTCAATAATAATGAGAAATTGTTGAACTGTTGTCTTATACAGGGCTAATATTAGCAGAACGACAAGACAAAACATAATATAAGGTCAGCTAGATGACCAATGCATTTAGAATCATGCAGAAAGATAAAAAAATCTAATAGTTATCAGAAAATTTATAAAATTATTTTTATCTCAGTTTAACGAGGTTAATTTTTAGCAGGCTATGTGATTCTGTGATATTTCAATTCAAACAGGACAATCAGATGCCGTACTCAAAATTCTACCTAAGGAGATATTTCCTTTCATCAGTGTGCAGCAGAAACACTTTCAATTAGAATGTTAATGCTGCACCAGATATTTCCATGGATGCCAGCATATTAATCAACACCATCTGTAACCAATTTATTTTTCTTCCTAAATACACTGGTGTTGTGAAATTCCCCATGAGTCCATTGCTGTGGAATGAGGTAAAGGAGCTATGTGGCAAGATCGTATACTGGGAGGCTGAGCAACATACATCCGTAATTTATTTTTATCATGATAACCTATTCAAACCTGACTGTATAGGTTGTTTCCACTTGAGCATGGGTTATGCTGTGCACAACCAATTTTATAAAATGTTATATGAGATAGGATTGAAGTTATAATCAGAGGTTTACTTGATTCTATGATCAGTATGCATTTTCTACTTGATCCCAATAATAAGACATTATCTGTTTCTTGAAACTGGAGGAAAAGAGCAGGGCCTGTCTCCAAAACTCTGGAAGTCTGCTTGGTGATGCTCTTACTGAGGCTTTACAATGGCTATATTTAACATTCTATTTGTCAAGGACACATAAATTACATTTGAATCTGTTTCATCATGAGAGAAAAACTGTGGAATAGCTTTCTTAGCAGCCGGAAATTGCTGCAGAGCCTTCTCTTGCCCTGAGCTCTGCTCAAAGTGGCAACTTTATGGTTTGCTCATTAATGAGCCATAGAAACACATTCAGATATGATTATGACCTCTAAAAATTTTTAAAAAGTATCCATTAAGAGTTTTTCCTCTTTTTTAGTCACGATCACTGCAATATGTAAAAACTGTCTTTCATTTGGAGGGTCTATCCTGCACAAATATTTCACCAAGCTCATGGATTAATGAATATAAATGGATTTGTCTCCCATTAACTGACATTCATGTGTTATACCAATGCATGGCATAGTCTTGCTTTTTTAAATAATTAGGTCCAATCAGCATGATATCATGAATTTAATTAACCATTGTGATTGTTCGGCAGTTACAATTAAGATCCGGTGAACTTATCAATGGTACTCAAAGTAAGGTCTGTGGTCTAATACTGATTTGGAAACTGTTACTGGCCCACAATGAGATGAATACACACATTGAAAATAAACTTTTACATATCATTACAGACTGACATAATTCACAGGTCATACATCAAAATGGCACTGGAGAGATTGTGAATAAAAATAGGCAAGTTGGCATGGGCCTGAGGCAAGACCATGAAATATTACTGTCATCCCAGCCAGGTGATACCAAACAACTTATGGTGATGCATGCAAATTGGTATAGAGAAGAAATATTTGCCAGGTCAATAGATGCAAACCAAGTGCCGGGTATAATTTGTTCCAGGTGAGATAACATTTGGAACAGTGTTTGCAATTGAACCTACCATCCATCTTTTGCATAAGAAATAGAGCCAAGTTAAATGGAAATGTGATAAGAATTTTCATCTCTGCATCTTCCAAGTATTTAACTGTGGTACTAATTTGTGCATTTCCCTAATATATATGCTATTAATTTCATTCATTATCCTGATAAGAGTAATTTATAGTAATATTAAAACTTTAATAGCTTTGAACATTCAATGTATTATGCACACTTGGGAACTTTTCTGAGTTAAAGGGATGCAAAAATTTAATCTGGACAATAGGGGTAAACTGAGTTTGGCCAGATTGTATGATAAACAACAATGTCCCTTGACCAATAGGTTTAGGAATCAATGTTGGGATTCTGTCAGCCATAGATAATGCGTATTCTAACTATGCACTTAATAACTGAAAAATGATTACAGAGTAGATCTACAAGCCTACTATACCACATTGAGATGGTTTTGTATGAAAACTACTTTTACCTCCTTACTACCATAGACAGAATGCTATTTTTGGTCCTTAGAAAATAGCACTATATTAAAGTTAATGACTATATATCCTCAAAAGTTCTTAATAATTCCAATTTGCTAGTATTCTGTCACCTTTATAAATTGTCTCAATTCCTTTAGAGATAGCCTTGGAATCATAACTACAGTCTGTATTTATCGAAGTTGTTGGGATTTTCCCATGAGGAAATCTGGCCTCTTGCTAAAAGAAGAGATCACACAATTTTGAATAAGGTATAGAAATTTCTTAGGACTTTATTACTCTTTGTTGTGAAAATACAAATAAAGTTTCTCTCAACCTAAAGATATTTTCTACATTATATTAAGTAATATTTGAATATATTTACTTCATATTTTATAGTTAGTAATGTATCATTTGCCACTGCAAAGATTATGTCAAAGTATTTGATCACTATTTAATTCATGCTACCTATTATATTTATGTTTAGTTTTTCTCTTATTATTAAGTACTTAGTGTCTGCTGGGCTGAATGTAATTATATGTGTGGAAGTCACATTACCTGTCCAAATAATGCCACTTCTCATCATCACTTATGATCTCCACACCATCTACTAGTACAGCAGAGTTCATGAGGATGGTGCTGCAGGCCTAATTAATGAATCTTAAGCTTTACTCACACGGATATACTCTTGTGCTGTTGGAAGATATATCAGGCAGGTGGATGTGGCCAGTAGCACATGATAAATACACTCTAGCATTTCTATTTTCCTAAACCTTTGGGATTTTTCTTCTTTATTATTCTAATACATTTTTAATATCTCACCTAATTGGATCTTAGACAATACAATTTAAGATCAATTTGCAGTCAGTGTTTTGAATTGAGTTGCCTCCAACTATACAAATTAGCCTTTTAAATAAAAAATCATTAAGTATACCCGAATGAATAACTTTAACCTATTTTAATGTTATATTTACATTATTCTTGGACTAACGTTCTTAGAATCCATTCATGAAATACACCCATGTTTCTCCTAATATGAATTAACTAAATGTTTCAGTCTTTTTGTAGCATAAGCTCTCTCTACTGGTTTGGAAATTTGGGCTCGTTTCTCTGGACCACAAAGTAATTAACTCTAGTTATATGTCTAGTGGCAACAAGCTAATGAGAAGGTAGGTCTTACCAAAAAAGGTAGGTCTTTAAAAAAATTCTGAAGTTTTGAGCCTTTTTAAATTATTCTTTTGCCCCTTTCTCTTTTTCTACTATCCCCACAGGTCTCTGAGGTTCTGATCATTTTCATTATTTTTTCTTTCTGGTCTTCAGAATTGGTATTTCTATTAACAATATTTAGGTTGGCGATTATTACTTCTGCAAGTTTATATGTTTTGTTGAATGCCTTTAGTGATTTTTAAATTTCTGTTATTATAATTTCAATACCATAATTTCTATTTGGTGCTTTTAAAAAATTTCTATATCCTTATTGATATTCTATAGTTGTCAAGTCTTTATTGTCATATTTTAATTGGATTTTCTAAGCACAATTTTCTTTCAATCTATGAACATATTTTTAATAGCTTCTTCGAAGTCTTTGCTTGATAAGCTAGACCTTAGCAAAGACCCCAGCAGAGGCAGTTCTATTGGTTGCTGCTATTCCCTCTGTGTAGATCACATTCCTGTCTCTTAGCCTGTTTTATTATTTTGCTTTTGGTGGAGGTGTAAAAACTGGACACTTTAGATAATATGTTGAAACAATTCGGAATTATGATGCTGCTGGGAGTTGTTGTTGGTATGTGTGTTGGTTAATTTATTCAGTGACTTGCATGGACTAATTCAATAGAATCTCTCTCCTGCACTCTGAGGCCAAAGATGTGGCTACCTGTCATTTTTTGATTTTAATTCTTGTTTATATATTTTTAAAATATATTTTATTGATTTTTTTACAGACAGGAAGGGAGAGGGAGAGAGAGTTAGAAACATTGATGAGAGAGAAACATCAATCAGCTGCCTCCTGCACACCCCCTACTGGGGATGTGCCCGCAACCAAGGTACATGCCCTTGACCGGAATCGAACCTGGGACCCTTGAGTCCGCAGGCCGATGCTCTGTCTACCCACTGAGCCAAACCAGTCAGGGCTCTTGTTTGTATTTTTAATTCTTGCTTTCTAAGAGTAACTCCTGGGACAGACTAACTTAGTGACTGGCTAATGATTGGTCAGAGGTTGTGTTATGCTTGAGAACCCTGAGCCAGGAAAACCTCATTCTTTGTGATGGCTCTGTTGTGGTTTGGAGAAGACATGTAAGGTTTAGGGGGCTTAGAAGTCTGACCCTTTTAATTTCTGCTTCTGTAAGGCTTCTTGCTCACCCATTGATTTTGGAGCCCTCTCCAGTCTCTTCTGGGCCCGCTACTTCATACATGTGTGCAGACTTCCAGAGCGCAAGGGGTATCTCAGAGTTTATCAGGGCCTTCTGTGTCTGTCTCATCCAGATTTTCCTGTTTCATTTTTGACTTGCCTAAGTGAATGCTTGACCTAAAGAGTATCCCAATTTTAGACAGCAGGATGTTGGCCTTCCCTGATTGTTTGTACTAGGATTGCCATTGTTTTTGACATTTCCTATGGGTACGGTGACTTTCCTGTTCTTCTCTCAATCAGTCCAGCCCCTTATACAGGAGAACTGCAGGGACTCATGGCCTGCACAGCCCTGGTATAACTAGTGCCATTATGTTCAGGGGGTAAAAGGCAGCAGACTCAGGCTAACAGACCATGGGATCCCGCTGTTCTCACCAGGGTTCAGTAGTTGTCCTTTCCCCGGATCTTGCCCAAAGCATGAGGGGACTTTTCTCCATATTCCGTGGGATCCTGGTGGTGCTCCTGGGGATAAATCTCACAATATTGTAGGGGACTGGGTCTCTGGAGTTAATAACTCTCACACGTGTCCATGCTGAGCCTCCAGCAATTTGTCAATTGCAGTTCCCAGCACTGGTTCCCCAGGTGAATCTGTGCTCTAGTAGTGAGCTGTGACTCCCTGTATTCACCTGTCTTTCCATCTTGGGAGCAACGTTTGCCCTGTGTCCTTCCCTTCCTTGTGGATCCACTGAAGCTATGAAATATATTTTTTAATGGAGGAAGGGGATCATGAAGACAAAAATGCTCAGGTTTTATGAAAGCCATCGTGCTGACCACTACTAACTTGACTACTAACTTATTGTTCATTGTTTATTGTATAACTTTGCACTTGATACAGTCTTCCTTCTACTCAGAGACAATTTATTATTTACATTGATTTTAATGGTCAAATGGATAAACTATTTAACATTCTGATCTCTTATTTACTTGAAATTTTCAAGTGGTATTCAATGTCAGTGTACCTCTGGAAATCATTCTCATAATCATAACTTATTCTTTGGCATTATTCAGAAATGTTCCACAAGGAAAAATTAATTCAATGTTTCATCATTAGACTATCATTTCTGTTAACTCCAATCATCTACTTTTGTTACTTACACTGTTCTTCAATCTCTAGTCCCTTGACTTCAGTCATTAATCTCAATTTAATCATTCAATGTTTTAATTTCTTTCCTTTATTAGACTATTTTCTATATCTTCAACTATTTTTCTACAAATATGCTCAATTGTTATATATACATCCCAACTCCGAACCACTGCAATTTTTTGCCTACTTTTATCTTATGCCAAGACTTTTTAAGTGCTGTAAGAGAAAATAAATCATATAGTACATTGGTGCCACTACACATTTCTGGTGTCCAATTTTAACTGATCCCTCAAAACTGTCTTAAAATCATGTTTCCCTAGTCTCTTCTCACATTTACTTCATCAAGCATTAGAAAGTTTTCCCGCTGTAGATACTACAACTCTGCCACATCTTTATACACATTCAGCAAATGATGGAGGTGATTAAAATGATCAAGAAGGGAACTTTTCAACTTCTTGATTCACTCTGCATTTGTAGTATAATTTGTACCTGTGTCTCTTTTTCTAGTATATATAGAAGTTGCAACCTTTCTCCTATTTAAGACCAATGTGTCTATGAGTAAACTTAACCAGGTTTTGAAGAACAACTTAAAGAATTGCTTATGAAACTTTAGTGCCCAAATTTCTGGGGATGTTGCTGAGAATGAAGATTTTGGGTGAAACCTCAGATTCTGTATATCTAATGAGCTTCAGGATGATGCCAATGCTGGTCCACAGCACACACTGTATGTAAAAATAATCTACTACATTTTACCCTACTAATTACCTTTTTTTCTTATCTTTAACATTTCTTTCTCCTTTATTTTTGCATGTGAATTTAAACATAAATTGTCATATTATACCTAAGAAAAATCCTTAGCCTCGCGACAATTCTACTTATTGTTACCTATTTCCTCTCTTTTCCAGTAACCTTCATATAAGTGGAATCTATACTTTCTCTTCATATTTCTTGCTTCTCAGTTATTTCTCATTATATTGCAGTCTGGATTATATCTGAATGATTCTATTGAACCTGATATTGACATACCAGAGAACTTAAAAATTCTAACTCAATGGATAATTTTCATCCATTTTTTAATGTTTATTATTATTTTTGCTGTTTATAGTATGGTCACTCTTCCTTTCTGCATATTTTCTATGTTTCCTCTAGTTCTGTTTGACCATGCTACAATCTTCTTTCTCTTTTGGACACTTCTCTTCTGCTAATTTTTCAATTTTTAGCCTTTTATTTTTTAAAACCATCTTCTCACTTTGAACATCATTTTTTATGTATGGTCATATGCATTTCTTCAGTTACTATCTGTATGTTTGATTTTTCGTATATCTTTATCTGTAGTTAATATTTATTTTCCTTACTCTAAAGCCATAAATTAAACTGCCTACTAAATAAATACACTTGAGCAGTTCCCAAGAAACTACAACGTAACAACCACCAAACTGATCTTATCCTCTCCCCACCAAAGTAAAAAAAATTTTTTTTGTGCTTTTTATTTCAGAGAATTCACAGTTACACAATGGCGAATGTAAGCCTCCCTGTTCATAACTCCCTCTATCATTACATAGACAGCCCATCAATTAATAAATCCCATTGATTCAATCTCCTAATTATTTGTTAAATACATTCACTTTTGTATATCCCACCTGCCATTTATTAATTTGCATCACCATTACTATTTTTCACTTGGCTTCCCACAACCAATTCAAACTCTACTTACTGCTGCTTTTTTTGGTCCCATAATATGTATATACTTGTTAGTGAAGACATAAAAATGGTCCTAAAATGCAAATATCTCCATTTCACTTGTCTATATAATAGTATTTAAGAGCTTCTGTTACCGTCTGGGGAAGGGCCAAACATGTTTATCTTTCCAGTCTTTTGTAGACTACTATTACTTTGTGTTAAGTTTGCAGTGACTTTCATGCTATTCTGAAAATGTGGCACTCCTTATCTTTCTTTCTGTTGACCACATGTGCTACTCTATCCACCCACAACCCTGTTCATTTTTTTGTTTTTAACACAAATTCCTCTCATCCTCAATAGCCTCTGAGATACCAACAGACGCATTGTTTTGTCTCTTTCTCCTCTATTTCCCCATATTCCCAAGAATACACTCTTATAGGCTTTTTTACATAGTGATGCTATTGCATTTTACTTGTTTATAGCTCTTCTCTAACCTTTTTGAGGGCAGGGAATATTAGGTATCATTCTAATCACGCCTAGCATAGAGTGAAACCCATAATAAGCATGAGTTAAATGCCTTTTATAAAAACAAGATGAAAAAAGGAAAGAAGTTCTTCAACAAAATATCATCTCTAATGAATATTCAAAGAGTTTTGTAATATCCACTGGATCTGGAGCTGAATAGAAAATATTTAGCTAGTGTACCTAAGGGACAATTTTGGCGAAACTTAGAATGCTTTACACCTACTATATATTTTGAAATGCTTTTCTTGCCAAGAAATGACTTCAGCTTATGCAAGCTACATTTTAACACTTTGACCGTATTCCCCAAGAAACTGTAAGTATTCAGTATAAAGATTAATACATTTTTAGATCAATCAGAGCTTTATAAAAATATCTAAACTGTATGAATGATTTTTTATATTTTTATTTTCAATTAATCACATAATATAATGAATTAAACATAAATATGGAATTTTTATATAAAATATATAATATATAAAATGAAAAATATATGCATATTTAGAATTTTATAATAAAATAATACAGCAAATAGAATGTTTGGTCAGAAAGAATCAATAATAATATTTTATTTATCAAGCAAAATATTAGATACCTGTAACATAAATAATCTAAACTGAGCATAATTTCACTATGAGGCAAAAATAAATCTTTGTCAGCATACACTTAAGTATCTCTCTAGAAGCTCCAAGTTAACATTCTAAAATTAAATTTGGCTTTTCCTTAACTTCATTTTCCAAGCCTTTTTTCTTCCTGTATTTATTCAGTGAAAACATCTGCAATTTATACAAACTGGACCTTCACAGATGGTTTCTACTTTACCTTTACACTGGCAACTTAATAATTAACAAGGCATTTTGATTCCATTTCCTAATATCTCCTTAATGAATCTACAACATGGAGTATTCTCTGACATCACTCTCTCACTTCCATCTTTATATGTTTGATTTGTATGCGTTTTAAAATAAATAAGTATTATGGACTACTGTTAGATCTGTTTTAGGTTTGATGGTGAAGGAAAAAGCCAAACACACAAGTTTGGAGGTAGGTACCACTGGACCAGTAACAAGTAAATACTCAGTGAGGATTTTCTGTAGGCCTGATGGTAGATAGCATAGCTTGCTAGTTTATCTAGATTTCTCCCCATGGGAACCTGAAATGACCAACAAACTTGGGACCTTTCTTTTAAAAAAAATATGTATTTATATTGATTTCAGAGAGAAAGGGAGAGGCAAAGAGAGATAGCAAAAATGATGAGAGAGTCTTTGATTGCTGCCTCCTGCATGCCCCCTGTTGGGGATTGAGCCTGCAATCCTGACATGTGCCCTGACCAGGAATCGTGACCTCTCGGTTCATAGGTCGATGCTCAACCACTGAACACACTGGCCAGGATGGGGCCTTTCTTTTTGAGCGGTTAAGGAGTATTTGAGAACTGCATCAACTCACCTGTATTCAAATCCAATTTTTGCATTACTTGTTTGCTGTTCAGGGGAAATCAGTCTCAACCCTAGTCATTGTTTTGGATGACACTTTTGCATTCTTCCCTACTCACCAACTCAATATTGGAATATATAAATCTAAATTATTATTTAAAGTTTTGAATTGATTCTTTGTATATCACTTGCATAATTATTTTCCATTCAGCAAAAATTGGGTTAGGAAATTCTTAAAATAATAGTATAGAATTAAGATTAAAATTAAATATTTTTGAAATAAAAGAAAAATACAAAAAGAAATGTCAGCTTTATTAATAACTAGAGGCCCGGTGCATGAAATTTGTGCACGGGGGTGTGTGTGTCCCTCAGCCCAGCCTGCACCCTCTTCAATCTGGGACCCCTTGAGGGATGTCCGACTGCCCGTTTAGGCCCAATCCAGGTAGGATCGGGCCTAAGCGGGCAGTCAGACATCCCTCTCACAATCCAGGACTGCTGGCTCCCAACTGCTTGCCTGCTTGCCTTCCTGATTGCCCCTAACTGCTTCTGCCTGCCAGTCTGATCACCCCCTAACCACTCCCCTGCCAGCCTGATTGATGCCTAAATGCTCCCCTGCCAGCCTTATTGCTCCTAACTGCAGGCCTGGTCCCCCCCACCTGCTCTCCCCTGCAGGCCTGGGTCCCCCACAACTGCCCTTCCCTGCAGGCCTGGTCGTCCCCAACTTCCCTCCTCTGCCAGCCTGGTCACCCCTAACTGCCCTCCCCTGCAGGCTTGATTGCCCCCAACTGCCCTCCCTTGCAGGCCTGGTCCCTCCCAACTGCCATCTACTGCTTGCCATCTTGTGGTGGCCATCTTGTGTCCACATGGGGGCAGCCATCTTTGAACACATGGGGCAGCCATCTTGTGTTGGAGTGATGGTCAATTTGCATATTACTCTTTTATTAGATAGGATAGAGGCCTGGTGCACTGGTGGGGCCGGCTGGTTTGCCCTGAAGGGTGTCCTGGGTCAGGGTGAGGGTTCTTTTGGGGCCTGGGGAGGCCTGGGAAAGGGGCCTGTGGTGGTTTGCAGGCCAGCCACACCCCCCGGTGACCCAAGCAGAGACCCTGGAATCTGGGGTTTATTTATCTTCTATTATTGAAACTTTGTAGCCTTGAGCGGAGCCACGCCTTCTGCTTGCTCTGTGGCTGCAGCCATTTTTGTTGGGATTTATTTATCTTCTATAATTGAAACTTTGTAGCAGAGGCCAAGGCAGGCCAGGGCTGTGGGAGCTTGGCTTCCTTCATCGCCGGGGGCAACTCAAGCCTCCTGCTCTCTCCAGCTCCATGCTGCCGTGGATGCCGCCATTTTTGTTGGGATTTATTTATCTTCTATAATTGAAACTTTGTAGCCTTGAGTGTAGGCCTGGGCTGGCCAGGGTGGCAGGGAAGCTTGGCTTCCTCCATTGCTGGGGAAACCCAAGCCTCCTGCTTGCTGCAGCTTCATGGCCGTAGCCATCTTGGTTGGGTTAATTTGCATACTCGCTCCTAATGGGCTGGTGGGTGTGGCTTGTGGGTGTAGCAGAGGTACAGTCAATTTGCATATTACTCTTTTATTAGATAGGATTAAGCATTTTACTAGCATTTTGATGTCACAATTTACTAGTGACTCTTCTTAAACTTTATATGAATGGAAACATACAGAATGTGCTTCTTTATGACTCAGCATTCTGTTCATGAATTTACCCATTACATGTATATGGCAATTTTTAGTTTCATTTCTTACTATATATTCTTATAAAGAACTAGAGGCCCGGTGCACAAAATTCGTGCATGGGGTGGTGTCCCTCAGCCCAGCCTGCATCCTCTCCAATCTGGGACCCCTTGAGGGATGTCCACTGGGATCGGGCCTAAACAGGCAGTTGGACATCCCTCTCACAATCCAGGAGTACTGGCTTCCAACTGCCCTCCCCTGCAGGCCTGGGTCCCCCCCCAACTGCCCTCCCCTGCAGGCCTGGGTCCCCCTCAACTGCCCTCCCTTGCTGGCCTTGTCTCCCCCAACTGCTCTCCTCTGCTGGCCTGGTCACCCCTAACTTCCCACAACTGCCCTCCTCTGCAGGCCATCTTGTGGCGGCCATCTTGTGGCGGGCATCTTGTGGCGGCCATCTTGTGTCCACATGGGGGCAACCATCTTTGACCACTTGGGGGCGGCCATCTTGTGTCTTGGTGTGATGGTCAACTTGCATATTACTCTTTAATTAGATAGGATTATCTTCTATGAACAAAGCACATTTTATTTAGCCATTCTACTATTGCTGAACATTTCGCTTATTAATTTAATCATTTTTTCCTAGATAACTATAAAAAATAATGCTATTATGAATATACTGGCATATACAGTATATGCCTTTTGGCACATAATGTATACATTTTTGGAGGAGTATAAATAGGAAATAAAACTTTTGGTCAGAGAGCATGGTATGTTCAGCCTTGATAAATAATATCATGATATTTCACACTCATAGTCTATAGAGTCACCACTGCTCCACATTCTCCTTGTAGTGATGTTTTTAGTCTTTATAATTTTAACCTTCTTGTAAGTATGAAAAAAGATGAAATACTGCCATTTGTAACAACGTGGATGTAGCTTAAGAATATCATGCTAAGCCAAGTAAGTCAGACTGAAAAAGGCAAGAACTACATGATTTCACTCCTATGTGGGATATAAAATCATTAACATTTTTGCTAAAACTATAGTTTTGCTCTTTCCAGAATACCATGTAATTGCAATCATACATTATATATTCTTTTCTGAATGGCACTTTTCATTTAACAATATGGATTTAAGGTTCAGCCATATCTTTTCATGTTGGATAGCTTCTTTTTTTCCCCATAATATAAATTTGCTATCTATAGAAGAGCATTTTGGTTGCTTCAAGTTTTGGGTGATTATAAATAAAACTATTTTAAATATTCATATTAAGGATATTTTGTGGACATAAGTTTTGAAGTGATTTGGGTAAATATCAAGGAGTATGATTTTTAGGTTATGTTAGAAGACAGTTTAGCTTTTCAAGAAACTGCCAAATATTTTGCCAAAGTGGTCTCTATTTTGCATTCCCACCAGAGATGAATGTGAGTTCCTATTGCTCCATATCTGAACCAGCAATTGGTATTTTCAGTTTTTTATTTTATTTTAACCATTCTAATAAGTATGTAGAAATAGTGTTAGAAATGCAGTTTTTAATATTTTCTTGTATACAGAAAACTTGCTAAATCCGATTATGACTTAATGTTTCTATTAGATGTGTTCTTAATATCTGCTTTTTAAAAAATTATTATCCTGAAACAAACATGAAATTTCTGAATATAGTGTCAGACTTGTAGTAATATCTCTTTAAGTCCCTAAACTCTATTCTCTCCCTTTAGGGCAACCTAATGAGATTGAGATGGTTAATACTGGACATGCAAAAAGGGGTTTCTGAAAATAGGAATCTGGGAGTTTATATGGAAATTCCTCTACGTATGCTTACCTCTCCTCCTGATAGAGGAAGAGAAAACTAATTTCCCTAATTTAAAGGAATCTCCTCTAAGAAGAAAAAGGGAAGGTCCCCAGATAATGACTCTCACTTTCGAGGTTTGTCTCTTAAACCAGTTACCAGATTTTTTTTTTTTTTCATAGAAGACAGCATCCGAATTGTGCAGACACATGGAATTATTCACATTGCATTTTTACTTTATCTTTATACAATTATATTATTTGAAAATATTTATAGTTTATCTAGTTCATTAACATATCTATTTCTTTTGTATCTTTTTTCTGCCTTAGAAACTAGATAGGACAGTTAATATAATGTGGGATATAATGGGTGGTAGTAGTCCATCTTGGTTCATTCTATATTCAGAAGAAAATATTTCAGCTTTTTACTCTTAGGTAGTATAGTGTTAGAGGTGATTCTATTTATAGAAACCATTAATCAGAAATTTCCTGCTACTCCTAGTTTGCTATGAGTTTTTAACATATAAAGATGTTAAATATTATCAAATCCTTTTCTGCATGTATTAAATGACCTTACATTTTTCATTTTTATTGAGGTGAATTATATCGGTTAATTTTTCAAATGTAAAATTAATTCTAGACTAAACAACCATTGTCATGACTCTGTTTGAATAATGTCACATATCATTTGCTATATTTTATTTAGGAATATTTATCTATGTTCATGAAAATAATTGTCTGACAATTTTTCATTTTTTTCATAAAGTCCTTATCAGTGTTTAGAAACAAGGTTATACTGAATTCATAGAATACTGTTGGAAATGGCCTCTCCTTTCATGTTCCTGGAAATATTAAGTAACATTTTAAGAATAGTACAAATCTTCAGCAAAATGACATGGCTTGGGGGATTTCTGTGGATAAATATTAATTGAATTTATAAATACTTAAATAGACATAGGGATATTATGATTTATTATTTCTTCATGTCCGTTTTTCAATTAATTTTTCTAGAAATCTGTACCTTTCATCTAAATTATAAAAATTTTTAGCATAATTTAAAAAATTATAATTAGCCCTGACTGGTTTGGCTCAGTGGATAGAGCGACGGCCTGTGGACTCAAGGGTCCCAGGTTCGATTCCGGTCAAGGGCGTGTGCCTTGGTTGCGGGCACATCCCCAGTGGGGGGTGTGTGGGAGGCAGCTGATCGATGTTTCTCTCTCATCGATGTTTCTAACTCTCCCTCTCCCTTCCTCTCTGTAAAAAATCAATAAAATATATATTAAAAAATATATAATTATGTATAGATTTAATATATGTAAAATTTATAGTGGTGTGCAATTTATTACTTTCTTGTAACTATGTATGTTTGTTTTCCCTCGTTATTTATTTTTTATTTGTTGTTGAAAGTATTACAGATGTCCCCCAGCTCCCCCTTTGCTCCCTCTCCACCCAAAGCCCACTCCACCTCACCCCAGGCCTTCATCACATTATTGTCTGTCCATGGGCTATGCATGCATGCCTGTATGTTCTTTGGTCAATCTCTTCATGTTCCCCCCACTCCTTCCCCTCATTATAACTTCTATATTTTTATATATCTTTGGTTGGTATTGTCTTAGAAATGTCATTCTCATTAGTCATTCAAAGAGCCAAATTTATAATGTATTTATTTATTTTATTAATGTCTGCTATTATGGCATTTATTAAATTCTTTAAAATGTTAAATTTGTTTTCATTTTGCTTATTTTTAATAATTGTTTTTATTTATTTATTTAAATTTCTTTATTGATTAAGGTGTTACATATGTGTCCTTATTCCCCCATTACTCCCCCACTCATGCCCTCACCCCCCTGTTGTCTGTGTCCATTGGTTAGGCTTATATGCATGCATACAAGTCCTTTGGTATCTCTCCCCCTTAGCCACACCCTCCCCTACCTTCCCTCTGAGGTTTGATGGTCTGATCGATGTTTCTCTGTCTCTGGATCTGTTTTTGTTCATCAGTTTATGATGTTCATTATATTCTATAAATGAGTGAGATCATGTGATATCTATCTTTCTCTGAATGGCTTATTTCACTTAGCACAATGGTCTCCAGTTCCATCCATGTTGTTGCAAATGGTAAGAACTCCTTTTTTACTGCAGCATAGTATTCCATTGTGTAGATGTACCACAGCTTTTTAATCCACTCATCTGCTGATGGGCACTTAGGCTGTTTCCAAATCTTAACTATTGTAAATTGTGCTGCTATGAACACAGGGGTGCATATATCCTTTCTAATTGGTGTTTCTAGTTTCTTGGGATATATTCCTAGAAGTGGGATCACTGGGTCAAATGGGAGTTCCATTTTTAGTTTTTTGAAGAAACTCCATACTGTTCTCCTCAGTGGCTGCACCAGTCTGCATTCCCACCAGCAGTGCACGAGGTCTTTTTTTTCTCTGCATCCTCACCAGCACTTGTCGTTTGTTGATTTGTTGATGATAGCCATTCTGACAGGTGTAAGATGGTACCTCATTGTCTTTTTCATTTGCATCTCTTGAATGATTAGTGACTTTGAACAGGTTTTCATATGCCTCTTGGCCTTCCTTCTGTCTTCTTTCAAAAAGTATCTATTTAGGTCCATTGCCCATTTTTTGATTGGGTTGTTTATCTTCCTTTTGTTAAGTTTTATGAGTTCCCAGTAAATGTTAGAGATTAAACCCTTACTGGTGATAACATTGGCAAATATGTTCTCCCATGCAGTGGGCTTTCTTGTTGTTTTGTTGATGGTTTCTTTTGCTCTGCAAAAACTTTTTATTTTGATGTAGTCCCATTTGTTTATTTTCTCTTTATTTTCCATTGCCCTAGGAGCAGTATCGGTGAAGAAATTGCTTCGGCATATGTCTGAGATTTCTCTGCCTGTGGATTCCTCTAGTATTTTTATGGTTTCCCGTCTTATGTTTAAGTCCTGTATCCATTTTGAGTTTATTTTTGTGTATGGTGTAAGTTGGTGGTCTAGTTTCATTATTTTTGCATGTATCTGTCCAATTTTCCCAACACCATTTATTGAAGAGACTGTCTTGACTCCATTGTATGTTCATGCCTCCTTTGTCAAATATTAATTGAGCATAGTGGTTTGGGTCGATATCTGGATTCTCTATTCTATTCCACTGATCTATATGTCTGTTCTTGTGCCAGTATCAGGCTGTTTTGAGAATGGTGGCTTTGTAATACAGCTTGATATCTGGTATTGAGATCCCACCTACTTTGTTCTTCTTTCTCAGGATTGCTGCAGCTATTTGGGGTCTTTTTTTTAATTCCAGATGAATTTTTGGAAAGTTCATTCTAGGTCTGTGAAATATGCCATTGGTATTTTAATGGGGAGTGCATTGAACCTATAGGTTGCTTTGGGTAATATGGACATTTTAATGATGTTGATTCTACCAATCCATGAACACTGTATGTTCTTCCATCTGTTTATATCTTCTTCTATCTCTTTTTTCAGTGTCCTGTAGTTTTCCGCGTATAAGTCTTTTACCTCCTTAGTTAAGTTTATTCCTAGGTATCTTAATTTTTTTGATGTGATGGTAAATGGGATTGCTTTTTTGTCTCTCTTTCTGTAAGTTCACTATTGGTGTATAGAAATGCATATATATATTTCTTGGTGTTAATTTTGTATCCTGCTACATTACCAAATTCATTTATTAAGTCTAATAATTTTTTGATGGAGTCTTTTGGGTTTTCTATGTACAGTATCATGTCATCTGCAAATAAGGACAGGTTTACTTCTTCTTTTCCAATTTGGATGCTTTTTATTTCTTCTTCTTATGTAATTGCAAAGGCTAGTACTTCTAGTACTATGTCGAACAGGAGTGGTGAGAGTGGGCATCCCTGTCTTGTTCCTGTTCTTAGGAGAAATGGTTTTAGTTTTTGCCCATTGAGTATGATGTTGGCTATGGGTTTGTCATATATGGCTTTTATTATGTTGAGGTATGATCCTTCTATTCCCACCTTGCTGAGAGTTTTTGTCAAGAAAGGATGTTGGATTTTGTCAAATGCTTTTTCTGCATCAATTGATATGACTATGTGATTTTTATCTCTCAATTTGTTTATGTGATGTATCACGTTTATTGATTTGCGGATATTGTACCATCCTAGCATCCCTGGGATAAATCCCACTTGACCATGGTATATGATCTTTCTGATTTGCTAGAATTTTGTTGAGGATTTTGGCATCTCTGTTCATGAGGGATAATGGCCTGTAATTCTCTTTCACTGTGTTGTCTTTATCTGGTTTTAGTATTAGGGTGATGCTGGCTTCATAGAATGAGCTTCGAAGTGTTCCTTCCTCTTGAATTTTTTGGAATAGTCTGAGGGGGATAGGTTTTAGTTCTTCCTTGAATGTTTGGTAGAACTCCCCTGTGAAGCCGTCTGGCCCTGGGCTTTTGTTTGCTGGAAGCTTTTTGCTGACTGCTTCAATTTCTTCCATAGTATTGGCCTATTGAGATTTTTAGAATCTTCCTGATTGAGTTTTGGAAGGTTCTATTTTTCTAGGAATATGTCCATTTCCTCCAAGTTGTCTAGTTTGTTAGAATAGAGTTGTCCATAGTATTTTTTAACAATCCTTTGTATTTCTGTGGGTTCTGTTGTTATTTCTCCTCTTTCATTTCTGATTTTGTTTATTTGTGTACTCTCTCTTTGTTTCTTGGTGAGCCTGGCTAGAGGTTCATCAATCTTGTTTATCCTTTCAAAGAACCAGCTCTTGGTTTTGTTGATCTTTTGTATTGTTTTTTTTGTGTGTTTTTTTTTTGTCTCTATGTCATTTATTTCTGTTCTGATCTTTATTATCTCCTTTCTTCTGCCCACTCTGGGCTTTTCTTGTTGCTCTCTTTCTAATTCTTTGAGTTGTAGCATTAGATGGTTTATTACCATTTTTTGAGGTAGGTCTGTAGAGCTATAAACTTCCCTCTCAGGATTGCTTTCATTGTGTCCCATAGATTTTGGATTGTTGTGTTTTTATTGTCATTAGTTTTCAGGATGTTTTAAATTTCTTCTTTGATCTTTTTGGTAACCCAATCATTGTTTAATAGCATGCTATTCAGCTTTCAAGTGTTTGAATTTTTTTGGATTGTTTTTATTGTAGTTTATTTCTAATATTATGCCATTGTGGTCTGAGAAGATGCTTGATATGATTTCAATCTTCTTGAATTTGGGGAGACTTTGCTTGTGACCCAACATGTGGTCTATTTTTGAAAATGTCCCATGTGCACTTGAGAAGAACGTATATTCTGTGGCTTTGGGGTGAAATGTTCTGAAGATGTCAATAAGTCCATCTGATCTAGTGAGTCATTTAGGATTGCTGTTTCTTTGCTGATTTTTTGTCTAGAGGATTTATCCAGTGATGTCAGTGGTGTATTAAAGTCCCCTACTGTCTGGGAACTGGGCTCTGTGGGCATCAGAGCATCATCTCACTGCTGGGAACCTGGCTCGGGGACAGGGAGGCCTGGCCTGCTGGCTCCTGTGGCCTTTTCCATCCCTGGGCCTCACTAGCTCCCTGGTGAGAGGCAGGCTTGTTCTTTTCTCATGCATGCATTGCTGTTGGGTATATTACTTTAGTTCAGCAATAAATCACAAGGCCAGTAGGTTGCTGGGACATTCACAGTCCCTAAAATCCAGGGGAGTTCAACTGTTGTGCTTGTATTGTGCGGTGTTAAACACAGGGCTTTGACACTAGGCAGACCTGGGCTCAAAGCTGCTGTCACTGCCTGGCTGTGGGGCTTGGCCAAGTTCCCCAGCCCCTGAGCCCAGGCTGTTCTCATCCACAAAGTGTGCTGCTGGAGGCCCCGTGGCACGCGGGTGGTTCCAGCCAGAGCAGGAGTGGGGCCATCCTGGTGCGGAGAGTGTGGGTGCCTCCTGCTCAGCCGCTGAGTGGCTCTGGGCCATAGGTGAGCTGGGCGGGCCGGTGCCTCCAGCCATGTGCTGACACAGGAGGCCTGCGCCCCTTGTCCACTCGCAAGGGGGCTTCAAATATTTTCTTATTATATCATCGAATCCCCTTTTTAACCAAATTATAAATGCTTAAAAAAAGTAACTTTAAAAATAATGATAATATAATGACCTTGATTTTGCTGTTGTGCAATGAACTAATTTTATATGTAGTATATAAAGTGATGTTTGTGCAACAAATGAAGTCAGTAGATTTTGCATTTAGAGATTGTTAGCTAAATAAGTTAATAGACATGCTAAATTCAATTCAGAACAAATCTAAAACCAATAAAATAGATCTGCAGTCCTTTCCAGGTAAGTCCTGTTGACTTGTGAATAAAGTGAAAACAAATGTCCCTCATTAAAGACATAGATAAACAATGGCTTAAACAATCTTAACACACATTAAAGCTCCTATTGAAGGGCACAAAGTGTTGGACATATTGAATTTTAATTGATTAGGCATCAGTTATTTTCGTAAGGAGTTATACCTTTAAATCTTCAACTGTAGAACATTCTGACTCCACTGAATGTTCTTTTCTATTTTGCCAAAGAACTTATCTTTCACACATTTCTGTTCCTTCCAGCAAATGTGATACAATAGCTTATTTTTGATAAAATTTTTATTATCTTATAAAGATTTTGTGTTACTTTTCTACAGCAGCAAATATGCCAGTTATATATTTACTGATTTCTGTTATGTACTCTTGGAAAATGTTAATATTTGTGCCAGTCATATGTAAGAATGTAATTTATTTTCAAGAGAAATATTCTAAATATCCATGACATAATTATTCTCTTCATATTTCTTTTATATTTAAAGTATTATTTAACTATAAATGTCATATAAATAAATAAATTAATGCAATCACATATTGTAAAGATCAATAGAGTGAGAAGTAGTCAATTCCCCAGATTTCTTTTAAGAGCAGTCACAAATATTAAAAATGTGAAGAGCTTTGACTTCCAGTGAAACTGCATGAATTACTGGTCTAACTTTAGTTTTAGACACCTCAGATGCAACATTTTCAAATTGAACAATAAATAGGCATATACCTTTAAAATTCACCTTAATTAGATTTCCTTTATCCTTAGAGATAACTCATTTTAAAATGGCATTATTATTCTAAATTTGAAAAATTTCATTCCCATTCTTGTGACATTGTTAATGAAATAGATTGCCAGAAATGTTTAGTGTTAAACTAAGAATACTCAGCTTCAGAGTTAAGAGTACCCCTCAGTTCTTAGCATATTGTCTCTGTTAGACCATCACATATTTCACCTATTCATTTTTCTTTGACGACACTCATTGGTTACACTCCTCTCCTCTTTAAGAATAACACATAATGGACATTCTTGAATGTTTGTGATAACTTGTTTGAAATGCAGATTCAGGAGTGGGCTATTTGGTTAAAGGAACCTGCACATATTTATTTCCAGTAAGTACTATTTTCCAAAAAAAATAAAGAAACCATATAATTTACAATACTACTTTCAGTAATAAGTACTTGTTTACTCCCATTCTCCAGAAATTGTTTTATTACATTCTTAATAACACATTTTAATATGTACTTTTCTTAGTTTTGTAATTTTATTGACATAACTATATTCCAATTTTTAAATAGTAGGCACAATTGCTATTTGAAAATGTCTCAGTTTAATTTGCTGGTACATATATATTCCCATGTGAATTATAGAATGAATTTGATGAGTTCCTCAAAAAATAAAACAAAATTTTTATTGGGACTTTATTGCGCTGCTAGATTTTGGGGGATAATTTAAATATTTTTAATGTTATATATTTCTGTTGATAAGACTGAATATTTATTTATTCAAATGTTAATTACTAGTAATGTCATTATACACATTCCAAATTTTTCTACATAAAGATGAAATGCATTCTTTTAGTTTGATTTCCTCATAATGTATAGATTAAATCACTTCATTCAATAGTAGTTTTTTTCAATAGTCTTTTGATATTTTTGCTGTTGATTTGTTAACATATATTTTTATATCTGGCCATCATGTTGAATTCAGTTAATTCTGATAACTTGTCTATTTTTCATGGCATTTTGATGTATGGTCAAATTATCTGCAGATACTGGCATTTTGATTTCTCCTCTTCCAATTCCTCTGTCTTACCACTTGTGGCACTGTCTGGGCGATTCAATCATGTGTTTTCCAAGACTTTTCTCCTGAATTGACCTTTTTCAGAGCAAGATTATGCAGTCTTCTGTTTAGAAAAACAAAGACATAAACAAACACATGTGCACATGAACTGACAGTATTATAAAATTTTAGTATATGCACTTTTAATCATTCCTTTATCTTCAATAAGTAATGGCACCTCATGCATTACTGTTTATCTTTCTCTCTTTGTCTACCCACTTTTCCCTTATCAGCAGTATCTGTATTCATTCAATACCAAAGACAGTTTGAAGTGTTTTCAAGTGGATCAATTTATTTCTGGGTTTCCTCCTTTGAGAGTTAAAATTTTAGGTTTAATGGAAACACTTGGATATTTTCCACTTGCCTCTCTACTTGTAATTTAAGAATATATGTACTGTCTTCTATCTCATTGTTTTTCACCTTGATGGTGAATACAAATAAGGGATTTCATTGTTATTTAATTATTCATAATATAATAGACATAACTAATTTTCAATCCATAATTTAGAATATTTACTAGACCTCTTGGGTCTGGGTTTTCCTACATGACCAGAATCATTAATTAAGCAGAAAAATGATGGAAGAGACCCCAAATATCACCTCTGGAAATCATAATACAGTCCTTAAAATGAGGGTTACATATAATAAGTACAGGGTAGTAATTTCAAGTACATAAACAGATGCAAGCTAGGTGTTCATAAATTTGCTTACTTGTGGATTATCAAGTCTCTACATTCTTAGCCTGGAGCTTTAATGGAAACCTCAAAATATCCCTCCAAATTCTGATGAAAATACTCTTAAATTATTAATTTTATAAACAATGTCAGAAGTGGGCAAATAATAACCATATTAACCATAATACAATTGAATCTTTATTGTAGTTGGTATGCCAAAATATAGCTCCTGCTTCAATGTTTATTCATGAAACATTATTTTTAATTATAAAAGTAATGTATTTTCATTTTAACAAATAAAAAATTCTTCGTGCCACCTACTCCTTTTAATGTGCAGATTTTGCTGTGCATTTTCACACTTTCCTATCATTTGGACATATACAAATATGTGATATGAGCAAATATGTAGGTATATATAAGCATATGTAAAAATTCAAAATAAAATATAATGTAAATATAGTTATATGTACATACTATATATGTACTTAAATATAAATATATTACAAATAGAGACGAAAGAAATATGAATGAGCATGTGATATAGAGCCTAGATTAAAGAATATCATATAATTTACATGTGCCATTTGTTTTTTTCTAAAAATATTTGATATGTAAAGTGGCTTCCTCAATGCCTTTATTTATTTATTTATTTTAAAATATATTTTATTGATTTTTTACAGAGAGGAAGGGAGAGGGATAGAGAATTAGAAACATCGATGAGAGAGAAACATCAATCAGCTGCCTCCTGCACTCCTCCTACTGGGGATGTGTCCACAACCAAGGTTTGACTGGAATCGAACTCGGGACCCTTCAGTCTGCAGGCAGATGCTCTATCCACTGAGCCAAACCGGTTTCAGCCTCAATGCTTTTAATAACCATATTTTAATTCTGGGTTTAAATGTAATGTAATATTCTTAAGCAATAAAGGCATGCTCTTGTAGACTTCTGTTTTTGAAAGAAAAAAAAAAGGAATGAACATCATTTCATAACCACTAAATTTTTATTTCTTTGAGAACTCTTTTTAAATCTTAATTTTCCACCTTGTATATCAACTGAGATTTATTTTCTTATGTTTCCATTTAGTAGTGCCTTTATACCACATTTCTTTTCAATTGAGGAATTCATTGTTTAGTTCATATATTTGAGATTGAATCATGTGCTATAGTTGCTTATTACAAACTAGAAGCCCGGTGCATGAAATTCGTGCACGGCGGGGGGTTGTCCCTCAGCCCAGCCTGTACCCTCTCCAATCTGGGACTCCTGGAGGGATGTCCGACTGCCCGTTTAGGCCCAATCCTGGTGATCGGGCCTAAACGGGCAGTCGGACATCCCTCTCACAATCCAGGACTGCTGGCTCCCAACTGCTTGCATGCCTGCCTTCCTGATTGCCCCTAACCACTCTGCTGCCAGCCTGGTTGATGCTTAACTGCTCCCCTGCCAACCTGTTTGCCCCCAACTTCCCTCCTCTGCCAGCCTGGTCACCCCTAACTGCCCTCTCCTGCAGGGTTGATCACCTCCAACTTCCCTCCCTTGCAAACCTGGTCCCTCTCAACTGCCCTCCCTTGCAGGCCTGGTCCCTCACAACTGCCCTCCCTTGCAGGCCGGGTGCCTCCCAACTGCCCTCTCCTGCTGGCCATCTTGTAGTGGCCATCTTGTGTCCACATGGGGTCAGGATCTTTGACCACATGGGGGCAGCTATATTGTGTGTTGCAGTGATGATCAATCTGCATAGTATTCTTTTATTAGATAGGATAGAGGCCTGGTGCACGGGTGGGGGCCAGCTGGTTTGCCCTGAAGGATGTCCCGGATCAGGGTGGGGGTTCCCTTTGGGTGTGGGGCGGCCTGAGCGAGGGGCCTGTGGTAGTTTGCAGGCCGGCCACGCCCCCTGGCAACCCAAGGGGAGGCCCTGGTATCTGGAATTTATTTTCCTTCTACAATTGAAACTTTGTAGCCTGGGGCGGAACCAAGCCTGCTGGTCCCTCCGGGGTGGCAGCCATTTCTGTGGCAGTTAATTCACCTTCTACAATTGAAACTTTGTAGCCTTAAGCGGGTGAGCCCGGCCAGGGTGTGCGGAAAGCTTTGCTTCCCCTGTTGCCGCTGGCAACCCTGGCCTGCTCTCTCAAGCTCCATTCTGCCGCCATTTGTTTGAATTTGTTTACCTTCTATAATTGAAACTTTGTAGCTTGAGTGGAGGCTTAGGCCTGCAATGGTTATGGAAAGCTTGGCTTCCTCTGTTACCTGGGAAACCTTGCTCTCTGTGGCTGTAGCGATCTTGGATTGGGGTTCATTTGCATACTTGCCCTGATTGGCTGGTGGGCGTGGGTTGGCTGGTGGGCGTGGCTTATGTAGCGGAGTGATGGTTAATTTGCATATTACCATTTTATTAGAGAGGATGCCAGTCTTGCCTGAAATTTATTTAAATTGAAATTATCTAATCTTTGGGGAATAGCCATGGTTTTTACTTTTTCCTGTTCTGTTTGAAAATTTTAATTTACGTAATTTTCCTTGTGACTTTCCATATATGTTACTGGAAAAATAATGCACAAAAACAGAGAAAGTTCTCTGTGGTTTGTTTAAAGACTGAACCTACTTTACAACACTTTTATCAGTGATTGAACATAAAAAAATACAATAGCAGTAGCACTGTGTATTTTTACAATAGCATATAGCTCTTTAACATGGAGCACATACTTTGTTTATTCTCAAGGAGAAGCACAGTATGTTTTCATCAAAGGTAACGCAACATATTATTGGCAACTCATGGCATTAGTAAGTATTGGTTTCCGAAACAAACAACTTTTATATTGTCTTCAATGCAGAGTAGCATAGATAAGTGCTATCATTAATAGAAATTTAGACATTGAAAGTATTATCACAAAGAACAGCATTCTCAATTATATTTCTATTATGTATTTAATGGAGATCTACTTCCTAAAATGGAAGTAGGTTTATTTAATTCATTCTCTACATATAATAAGATAGTTCTCTTTGAAAATCTGATTAAAGTTTGTTCCCAGAATATAGTGGTCATGGTTTAGATTTGGCATTAAAGTGACTGAATCAAAGTTGACTTTATAAGCAAAATATAATGATTTTAATGTTTCCATTGGAGACAAACTTAGTGTTTGAATGTCACTAATATTTCCTGTCATATACTGTTACATCAGAGAAGAAAAATACTTACTTGAAATGATACTTATATGGAAGCTTTTGGAAAAATGGCTTTCCCTCCTAAAACTGAATTCTGAAAATGATGCAGAAAAATATGCTTATTGGAAAATAATAGGAATTTGCTATTTAATTATTATATCCTGACTCTTTAATTTATTTAGTTTAGCTTTTGCCCATATGAGTATAATAAGAATTTGTTAATAATTCAAGAATATTTGATTTTGATTTAACAGTGAAATTTTGTGATGTGCTATCATACATTTTAAGACATTTTACTATACTATAGCCTACCTATCCAGAACTAATGAGCACATGTTTACTTGAAAAATTATCCTAACAATTCATTTATGATCATATGTATATGTGTATGTATAATAAGCATTATTTTCTTCTTCAAACCTACCCAGGAAAGGGAATGCTGATGAAAAGGCTTACAGGCAGAATTAATTCCATGCTTATGTGTCTATTTAGAGATGGTTAGAAGAAATATGACTAAAATAATGGAAGCAAATGCTCCAGAATATAGAACTCATTTAACTAGTGATAAAATTTATTTTCTTTGTGTTCACCACCCAAGTCAAGTCTCCTTCTATCACTATATATTTGACCCCCTGTACACACAATGTGTCATATAGATGATGTGTTATATAATTATACACTTGAAACAAATGTCACCTCAATAAATTTACTAAAATGAAAAAAGAAATAACACAATTTTTAAAAATCCCAAAAGTTATTTTCTTTGAGAATATTACTGTCTCTGGTCATAGGTATTTAGTTAATCACATATTATTTTTCTATGAGTCTGGTATAATGGAGTGATGAAATTTCCTCTGACTCCTCAAATTCAAGACACACAGACTACCTTCTGGAATCCCACCTCCCACCCAAAAACACTCTTTGGGTTGTGTAATTTTTTGAGGCAACAGCTGTTTGCCAAAAACTCTCTTCCATTGGAGGACTTGCAAGACTTGGATCATTGTGGCTAACTAAAACCACACCACACACATCCCAGTCCAATACATTTATAGTTACTACTCAAAACATGTCTACTGTGTTTCACTGTCTTGAGTTCCTATCTGATTCTCTTCCTTGCTCTCCCCAGTCTTTCCATTTGATGTATGAAAGTTCTGCTACAATGTTAACAAACTTTATTGCATTCACATTTTCACTCACATACTAATTGAAACTCTGTTCCACTCTTAAGATGATACTTTCTCTACAGTCTTCTTAGTGTTCAGACTTCTTTCCCTTGATGCTATGAGTTCAGGAAGGTCCCTTCCCACTGCACTTCTAAATCACTACTCTTCCACCTTTATATAAACCCATTATTCTTTTGAGTGAGATATAATTTCACTTTATCACTCTCTGTGTAGATGTTATCATCTAGAAACCCCTTTTATCAAAATCTTTTTCTTTTTTTACTGATAGTACTCCCTTCATTTATTCAATGCAGTGGTGGGTCTACAGGTGCTCATCTATACTAATAAAAGCCTAGGTGGCCCTCATGCCCTCGCGCAACACCCTCAAGTCATCACAACATGGCTGCCCCCACGTTGTCACAAGATGGCTGCCCCCATGCCATCACAAGGTGGCCGCCACAAGATGACCACCACAGATGGCCGGCAGGGGAGGGCAGTTGGGGTCAACCAGGCTGGCAGGGGAGGGCAGTTGGGGGCAACCAGGCCGGCAGGGAAGGGCAGTTGGGGGCAAAATCAGGCCTGCAGGGGAGGGCAGTTGGGGGAGAGATCAGGCTGGCAAAGGAGGGCAGTTGGGGGTGACCAGGCTGGCAGTGGAGGGCAGTTGGGGGCAATTGGGCTGGCAGGGGAGGGCAGTTGGGGGCATTCGGGCCAGCAGGGGAGCAGTTAGGGGCAATCAGGCAGGCAGGCAGGTGAGCGGTTAGGAGCCAGCAGTCCTAGATTGTGAGAGGGATGTCCGACTGTGGGATCGGGCCTAAACCGGCAGTCAGACATCCCCTGAGGGGTCCCAGATTGGAGAGGATGCAGGCTGGGCTGAGGGATACCCCCTCCCCATGCACGAATTTCTTGCACCAGGCCTCTAGTTTTATAAAATTCTTTAAAC
Organism: Cnephaeus nilssonii; assembly: GCF_951640355.1. Lineage (NCBI taxonomy): Eukaryota > Metazoa > Chordata > Mammalia > Chiroptera > Vespertilionidae > Cnephaeus > Cnephaeus nilssonii. Next base: position 48,948,220 of record NC_137079.1, on the reverse strand, counting down.
TTTACATGTGTGCTATGTGTCTTTTATTCTATGACAACATAGTCCACAATGAAAAAAATCATTAAAAAAATTACTGAATGAATGAACAAAAAACTTTAACAACTAAAAGTGTTATTTTCAAAATCCTAATCATGTCATTAACATAAAAAAATTAACATCATCGGAGATTCCAAGATGGCTACACTCCCCTCCTCCTGGTGCCAAACTGGATTATAGCTAAATTGTACAGTAATCAACCTGAATAACCAACTGAAGGCTAGTTGAGCAAAACTATTATAACCAAAGATTTACAGAAGAAGCCACACAGAGACTGGTAGGAAGGGCAGAGACACGGAAAAGGCTGGCCCTTGCACATGGGGGTTGAAGATCTAGAAGGATATCTTGGCTGAAAAGTCCCCCCTGAGGAGCATGGGGGTCTCAACCCCATGCCAGAACCCCCAACCCAGAGCACCAGAGACAGGAAGAGGAGCCTGTATAGCATCTGGTGGTGAAAAGCAACAGAGATTTTGTCCGCCTGGGAGAGAATCTAGTCAGCTAGAAACCCAGGTGCTCTGTTAAAGGGCCAGCACACAGGATCTTCTTCTCGGATACTCATCCAGGGCTTCGGTAGAGGGAAGGTGACGTAGGGCATACGGGAGTCATAGAGAGAAGATCTAGGTGGCATGGCTCCGAGGAGAGATGTGGAGGGTTAGCAACCGGGGTACTTGTGCTGAGTTCCTACCCCATACCGCCCTCATCTGCCATCTTCCCAGGGTTGAGCACTCTTTTTCTTACAGCAGCGGCCGGGGGTGCACAAGCCTGGTCCTCCAACTACCCTGCCAAGCTCAAGTCCTGCAGAGGGGTCTGCTGGTTGCACCCAAGAGGAACTTTTGGTGTGCTCTCTTGGTGGAGACTTAGACAGACACTGAGCTTTGGAGTGGGGTCCATTCTTCCTCATTTTGTGCACACAGCTGATGCCCTCCCTCCCCCCATATGGTGATTCACTTGGTCTGTCCTTCTGACTCCTGTAGGTCCTTACGCGCTGAGCTCAATCCTGTAGGGCAGGGGTGGGAACGTCTGGCCTACGGGCCATAGGAGGCCCATGAAATCATTTGGTCTGGCCTTGCCAAGGTATTAGGGGTGAATTAATTAAATGCTTGACCAAATATAACAGGTTAATTTTTAAGTTGATAATTTTGTACGGCCCGCAAATGATGTTATAAATATCCAAATGGCCCTTGGCAGAAAAAAAGTTTCCCCACCCCTGCTGTAGGGGATGAGTGCTATGCAGCGCTTGGACCTGTGGAGCAATTCTCTCCAGGAGGCTCTTGTGCAGGCCTTAGACAGGCTCTGGGTTATGCAGCTCCAGTGTGGGGGTGCCATTCTTATTTGCTCTGCAATTGCAGCCATTGCCACTCCCCTTCAAACTCCTGGGGGCCCTGCCCTACTGAGCTTGCTCCTGCAGAGGGACCATCTGGCTGTACCCAACCTAAAACCTGTGGTGCACTCTTTCTGGCAAAGCTAGGGTTGGGAACTTGGACAGAGACAGTGCCGGACCATACTGCCCACAAGCATGAGGCCCACTGGCACCATCCCTCCAACCCTGGTCACACTGCCCTAGTGAACTCTTGTCTTGTGGAAAGGTCTGTGGTTGCAGCCAGTCTCCACCCACTCTTCAGTCTTTCTTCAGAAGGCTCTCAAAGAAGACCAGGGAACCTCAGGGTGAGGCAGAGCAGCTGACAGGTAGAAGGGGACTTCAGGGTGCCTTGCACCTGTGAACGAAAGAAGCCACCTGCTAACCTGACAAGCTCAGGGGAGGCCTGTGTGGCAGTCTTGAAAACTCAGAGACCTAAAATAACCACAAAAGATGGTCTGAAAATTAAATATTTAACTACAAACAGGTTATAGTGGGCAGTCATTCCTAAACTGCTATCTTCCCTGACAAAGATCAACTTAGATCTTCTTTACTGAGCCCATTTGCCTTTTTGCCTCTAAGATAACATATCTGTGAGATGTCTGGGTAACTTGTAACTTCCTTTTGACCCCGACCCCTCAGGGCACAACAAATGGCACCGGGACATTCCCTCATTGTTATTGTTATCAAGTTAAGTGTCAACTGTTAATTACGTTAAAGTATCCTGTATCCATCTCTGTAAGAGAAGCACATGTCCATCATTTCGCTTTTCACCCTATCCCAGAGGTTTCCCCGCTTTGCTTTGTCCCACCTCCCTAATCTATCACCAATGGATTTCATGTAACTCACCTACGTCCCTTTCCTTTGATTTCAATGTATAAAAATAGATGTAACCCTGCATTCTCCGGAGCATTATCTCAATTCATTGAGGTTCTGCTTCCCGGCATATGTAGACAGTTTGGCTCAAATAAACTCACTAAAATAGGAGACTTTCGGAGCACCTGACTCTAGTGATCTGGAATATTGTGCCACTGAGCCCCACAAGTAATCTATCACATAAAACCACCATAACAAGTTTGGGAGTCATAGCAGATCTTGCTAATACACAAACACAAAAAGGCAGACAAAGCGGGGAAACAAAGAAATGTGCCTTAAATGAAACAATAGAAATCTCCAGAAAATGAATAAAATGAAAGGGAAGCAACCGAGATACTAGATGCAGAGTTCAAAAACAATGGTTACAAGAATGCTCACGGGCCTTAGAGGAAGAATGGATGATCTCAGTGAGAATTTAAACAAAGAGATAGTAAGCATTAAAAAGGACATAGAAATAGACCCTTACATATAGAGAACAGACTGACAGCTGTCAGAGGGCGTGTTTGGGAGGCTGAGTGAAAAGAATGAAGGGATTAAGCAAAAAACAAAAAACTCAGAGATACAGACATCAATACGGTAATTATCAGAGGGAAGGGTAGTTAGGGGTAGGAAGAAGAGAATAAAGGGGGTGTATATAGTGATAAAAAGAGGCTAGACTTTGGGTGTTAAACACACAATACAATATACGTATAGTTTCTGTACTATAGAATTATACACTTGAACCTATATATAATTTTATTAACTAACGTAACCCCAATAAATTAAATAAAATATTTTAAAAATTTACACAATCAAAGATGAGATAGCCCCAAATCTCAATCTTTAATTATTTAATTACCTTAACAGCAAGATTGTTTTTCACATTATTTCATGATCCCTCTAGTGTCTTGTCAGCAGAAGTAATAATTGCTTTATTTCTGAGACCACTTATTCAGTCATTCCACTCTTTGACTACACTAGTCATTACAGGTTTCTGTACTTCAGTTCATTTCCACAAGTTGTCTCATCAATAACAACACAACAAACACAAACCATTTTCTTAGGTCCTAGCCATCATTCTAAGTGCTTTACAATACTGATTTATTCAATTGTTAATTACCATAATGAGATAGGTACTATTTTTATGGCCTCTTTAAACCTGAGGAAACTGAGTCACAGAAAAATTAAATCACTTTCCCAAGGATACCTTGTTAATAAGGGGCAGGGCTGACATTCACACCATTGCAGCATGTCTTAGTGTTTGTGACCTCTAGCAGTGCAATTCATTGACCTTATGTATGCACTATCAAGTCTATAGGGCTCTGCACATTTATGTTTGTCTTCCTCCTCAATATTTAACCATTGTTTAGGAAGTATCTTTATACTTACAGTAGAGGCCCGGTGCACAAAATTCGTGCATGCGGGGGGAGGGTGCAGGCTGGGCTGATCCCCTCAGCCCAGCCTGCACCCTGTCCAATCTGGGACCCCTTGGGGGATGTTCGACTGCCTGTTTCAGCCCGAAACCAGCAGTCGAACATACCTCTCACAATCTGGGACCACTGGCTCCTAACTGCTCACCTGCCTACCTGCCTGGTCACCCCTAACTGTCCCCTATGCCGGCCTGGTTGCCCCTTACTGCTGCCTCTGCTGGCCTGGTTGCCCCCAACTGCCCCCCCCCTCCCCACTGGCCTGGTTGCCCCTTACTGCCCCCCCTCCCCCGCTGGCCTGGTTGCCCCTAACTGCCTCCCCCGCTGTCCTGGTCACCTCTTACTGCCCCCCCCAGATGACCTGGTCGCCCCCAACTGCCCCTCCCCCCCCCCGCCAGCCTGGTCGTCCCTCACTGTCCCCCTCTGCCGGCCTGGTCGCACCACGCAGCATGCTGCTCAGTTGTTTGGTCGCCCCTCACTAACCCCCCTGCCGGTCTGGTCGCCCCACACACCTGCTTGTTCAGTTGTTTGGTCATCCCTCACTAACCCCCCTGCCGGCCTGGTTGCCCCATGCAGCCTGCTGTTTGGTCTTTTGGTCACCCCTCACTAACCCCCCCTGATGGCCTGGTCGCCCCATGCAGCCTGCTGTTTGGTCGTCTGGTCGCCCTTCACTAACCCCCCTGCTGGCCTGGTTGCCCCATGCAGCCTGCTGTTTAGTCGTTTGGTCGCCCCTCACTAACCCCCCTGCCGGCCTGGTCGCCCCACGCAGCCTGCTGTTTGGTCGTTTGGTCGCCCCTCACTAACCCCCCTGCCGGCCTGGTCGCCCCACGCAGCCTGCTGTTTGGTCACCCCTCACTAACCCCCCTGCCGGCCTAGTTGCCCCACACAGCCTGTTTTGTTGTCCGTTCGGTTGCGATGGTCACTTAGGCTTTTATAAATATATAGATATGTACTAATACGTTTCTATTGCAAAGCTGGAAAAACTTGAACCCAAATTTTGACTATACATTCCTATTTTGTATTTATTAATAATACAGTTTAAATAATCTGATAAATATGCTTGAGCTCTTTTTTTTTTTTTTAAACAAAGAAGTGATGTGGTCATTTCTATCGCTCTTGAATGATCCTGTTTGGTCAAATTTCCAACCAAACAATTGGTTTTATTTTTGAGCTGCATTCTTCTGCCTATTATGAACTTGAAGGTAAAATGTGTAAAACATCTTATCTATCTATCTATCTATCTATCTATCTATCTATCTATCTATCTACCTTTCTTTCTATCTATCTATTATCTATCATCTATCTATCTATCTATCTATCTATCTATCTATCTATCTATTTATCTATCATCTATCTACCAATATATCTCTGTAGTACTCCTCTTTATAAACATAAAATATTCGCTAGAATTTTAGCTTGTTCCCCTTTCTTATCAGCTTCCTTAAAATCCAATATTAAGTTTGACACTGTGTAACATCCTGCCTGTAAACTTAGGTATCAGCTCAATTATACAATGGACAATATCTTTCACTGTTGTAGAGATTGTTGTGAAGCATAAGACACTGGAAACATCATCCTTAAAATCAGTGAATTGATTTTTTTTTTTTGCTTGTGATGTCTATCCAGCCACTATTTGTTCTACTGGGGCTAAGGAAAAACACTGGAAAAATGAAACGTACATCTGACCCCAAATTTAATTTTAGGAAATAGTTTAAGCTTCCAGTCCCTCAAAACTCTATTCAACATTAAAACAAAATTACCTGGTTTGAGCAGTCATTTTCTTCTTTAAGGCAAAAATACAAATGAAAATAAAGTGTTTTAATAACAAATAAATGACTGTACCTCCAAAAAAGACACAAACACTGAGCTTTCAGCCTCCAGGAAGAAACACAATGAAACAGGGTGTGTTAATAATTGCTTCTCTTATGTATACGCAGAGTAAAGTATTTTCTTATTAAGTATTTGGGGAGAGACATCCTATGATATATTACCTGCCAGTTCTCTCTTGATGCTCCCTGGCCCTGGAACAAAAGTTAACAAATTGAGAGATCAAACATGTCAACTGTGTTGTGACACTAGGTACCTTGTCAAAGACATAATTAAAAGGCACCAAGTGGAAATATATTTCTTACATTTGACTTATTAAATAATAGTTGTTTCATATGTCATGATTTAAACTTATAATTACCCATACTAAGTCTAGATTACTCCAGATTGTCTTTTGAAAAGAAAAGATTTATGTTAGTGAATGTATTTTGTTTGATTTTAAAAAAGTGGCATTAATCACTTAGGAAGGCTAGGTTTTTTATCAAAATGTATAGATTTGGGGGCAACCATTCTTTGTCTTTTAATGTATACCTGTAGTAATAAGAATAATAATAAATAAAATTGGGGATGAATTATCTTCAACATTTTCCTGCAATGAAGATTCAGTAAGCACTTTCTGAAAAGAAAAGTTAAATGTTTTGAAATATGAAAGTTGTAAATTTTAAAACCGTTAATCTGAAAATATTATGAATTTCTAGGAATTATATATTGCAAATTTGTCAAGTGTGAGTATGTGGATACATTAAATTAAAAATACATTATATTTACTAGAAAGTGAATCCCAATATTTTTGTCTTTTATTCTTTTGGGCCATGTACATTTTTCTCATATCTAGTTATTGTATAAAATAAGAAAGCTAAAATCAAAGTAAAAATATATTAAAGAACACATGAAGTATTATAATTTTTTAATTTCACAGTTAAATCAGGATGGACTTAAATTATATATTTTGGCTTGTGGTAAACAGAAAGCAGCTGCTATAACTTAATTAGCTTGCCCTTCTCACTGGCAGCCTTAATTAGGACACACTAATTGACATAGTATTCTTCCAGAGGGCTTAATAGAATTAACTTCTTTGAATTTGACCTGAAAGAATATGCCATGAACTCTACAACTTTGAGAACTGAAGAGGCTCAAATGATAAAATTCAGCATTTTTAAAACATTCTGAAAAAAACATAAAATGCAAATTTCCCAGTTTACAAAATACGATGCATTTTCTTCAATGTCTTCTTTAATGAATTTCCTTAATTGCCTTCTTTAACTATGTTTTGTAGTACTTGCAAGCTTCAGTGTATGTAAATATGTTGATATAAGGTAATATGGACTATAACATCTGTTTGCATTAAATTATATAAACCTGCTAATTAAATAAATTCTAGTACAAGGTAAGTCACACTTAAATTTAGAAAGAGAAAGTTCAAAATTATATTTTAAGTATTATTTATTAAGTAGAAACCTCATTTTGATATCCTACAATGAAACATCCAAAGGGGAAGAAAATAGTTTTAGACTAATAAAACCAAGTAAGCATCAGATTTCATAATGCCTGAAATTCCATTCTCTGTCTTTCATAAGATGAGGTTGTAGTTGGTAGAAGATAAACTTTACATGTTCATAAGTGACATCTAATCTTAATCAGTCATCTAGTTATTGAAAATTATTCAAGCCTATAAAAAATACTTGGATCACAGAACAAACCTCATTAATGTTTTTTTAAAATTAATAAACATTATAAATGTATTTTAAAGTTGCCTCAGAATATAATCATCCTATATAATAAATAGGTAATATGCAAATTAACCCCCCACGCCCTCAAGAGATGGCTGCCTAAGACCAGACTGGCAGGGGTTAATGAGGGACAACCAAACGACTGAACAGCAGACTGTGTGGGGTGAGCAGAGGGGGGCAGTGAGGGGTAACCAGGCTGGTGGGGGGTGGGGAGCCATGAGGGGCAACCAGGCCGACAGGGGGTGCATTTGGGGGTGACCAGGTCGGCAGGGGGGGCAGTAAGAGGCGACCAGGCCAGTGGGGGGTGCATTTGGGGGTGACCAGACTGGCAGGGGGTGCAGTTGGGGGCAATTAGGCTGGCGGGGGGCAGTGAGGGGTGACTAGACTAGCAGACGGGGGCAGTTGGGGGTGAACCAGGCCAGCAGGGGGGGCAGTTAGGGGTGACCAGGCTGATGGGGGGGGCAGTTAGGAGTGACCAGGCAGGCAGGTAGGTGAGTGATTAGGAGCCAGCAGTCCAGGATTGTGAAAGGGATGTCTGACTGCCGGTTTAGGCCCGATCCCAGGGATCGGGCCTAAACCGGCAGTCGGACAAACCCCAAAGGGGTCCTGGATTGGAGAGGGTGCAGGCTGGGCTGAGGGGCCCCTCCCACATGAATTTTGTGCACTGGGCCTCACACACACACATATATACACAATACATGTAATATACAGTATATTATACTATATAGTACATGAACATTTATCTGCCAATTTATCATATTCTTAATCAAACTGCTGATTATATGGTCATTCTCTCAAAGTGAAGGGTGGCTTCTAGAAACAATGGAGTATCTTGACCAATTACTGTCACAATGAACAGCTTAACACCAACTTTTACTGTATCAGAATTGTTGATATTTGCAGGTTCTTTTTTGCATCCAGATAGATAATACTAAACCAGTCTATCAGATTAATTCATTTCATGATTTGAGGTAACATTTTATGGTTTTTAGTTCTGACAAATACATCAAAATGCAGCTTGACTGAAACATACTTTTCAAGTCATTTTTTCTTGTGTGTTTGTATGTGTTTTTGTCTTTATGTTTACTAATGCCTGATCTCTACCATCTTCAGGCCTTTTCATTGGAATGTGATTTGCATAGATTTATGGTGATAAGACTCTGGAGTTTGAATTTGGAACTGGTGTCAACATTTTAACAGCAAGCCTGAATATTCATGGCCTGACGTGGCCTCGTTTGGCATATGCAGACCATTTCTGCACAATTGAGGTGATTTATAACTCTATTTCTATTTTTAACTGTGTATTATCATAATATTTCCTGCCTATCTCATTCATCGCTACTTCCATCATCATAATTTATTACTTGACATTTATTTCCATGTCTTTAATTATTTAATTGTATCTGTATATATTATTGGAAATTTACTATAAGCCTTACTTTTGATGTAGCTTAGTAATTTATCAGGGTTCACATTTTCAAATATCATGAATGAAGGGCAAAGGTAAGAAAATTAACAGGAGAAACATGAGGATATAAAAATATATGGGGTATTTTCTTTGAGAAATGAATCTATTATTTATACAACACAATACTGACACTAAATGAGTTAAATACATGGAACAGCCTTAGGGAAACTGATTCAATATTTTCAGAGCACCATGGGTACATTAATTGAATTATGGACACATTTTACTAAATGGACCAATAAAACTCAAAACAATTTGATTTTCCCCTTAGTCTAAGTCATTTGTATGGGAATATTTACTCCCAGAGTGTAAGCTCCTTTAAGGTGGAAGCTGATTCTAATTCATCTACTTATCCACTTTAACATCTAGCACATCAAATGATAAATCATTCAAACCAGTGTTTTAAGAATGATCATTATTAGCAATAATGCAAATAAGTGATATTTATTAAGCTATATAATATGTCAGACAGTTTTGCATGTCTTAATTAATTTAAAATTTATATTAATTTTATTCAGTAGGTACTATTATCAATCCAATAATAATACTATTTATTATTATACTAAGGATGTTATGTAAAATGTTGAAGTCATAATAAAAATCTCAGCAAATGGATTGCATGTGCATTAAAAGGTAAAAAATAAAAATAAAAAAAGGAAGTCTTTTAATGTGAATTTCCAAAAAAGGGTTAGAGGAGTTTTTGAGCAGAACTGAGTTGACGGGCAAAAAATGGTCAGGAATCAGCTATCATTATTCCTTCATTAAATTGGGTCTATGGGACCTTGGCCAAAGTCAGCATAATGAGGTAGTAATAAAAAATTTGTTCTGACCTTTTTCTTGCTTGTACTTTGCTCTGAAAGTTTGATATTATCCTTTCTGTTTGTAAGTGGGTAGCTTTTTTCCCCAAAAAGAATGCAAGTAATTATTTTTTGTTTTTGTGTGTGTATGATGAACTATAATTTTACTTAAATGAATAGGTGCTTCATCAAGTATATTTATTTCTTCAGTACATAAAGGAACACAGAAAATTAGATTTTGAAAGAAGGATAACAGTCTTAGAAACGTGATAACAATTAATAGTCAGAAACTCTTTACTACCATGAAAATATTAGAAATTAAGATACAATTTTGAATAAAAACATTGAAAAAATAAGATATTACCTTTCACATTACTTCATATGTAGGTTAACAAAAATAGTTTATGTAATTCCTGAATATGCATATTAAATACTTGATTTCCTATTTAGCAATGGGAGACTTAATCCAAAACACAGGTATTCTTTTTCTTCAAATGAAGATCAACTTTTGAGTCATGTCTTTGTCCTTATATAACTGAAGAAAAACTTACCTATTTTTATCTGTGATAACATTTATGCATTTTGCTCAGCTTATTGCAAACAGCTATTTAGTTAAGTTTACCCCAAATCACCCTTACCCAGGAGCCTAGTGAACTGTAAAGCACATATACCTGGTAATATTTACTGAGATGCTAAACCCTATCTGTCATTAACCATTTGGCCTTTATTAAATTATTTACCATATTTGGGTTTTTACATATATAATTCAGGGATGATATTTTAAGTGTTGAATAAAATGTTTGATTATCAATTCCACAAATTATTGGAAATACCTATTTTCCTCAAATTAATTAATCACTCATACATACAATACACACTTCCCACAGGTAAATCATGGTTTTATAATTTATTGAGTGTACACATCTCTGATATCATTGACAGAAGCCTTAATAAGTCTTTCTGACTTCATTATATTCTCCATTAGCATCCATCATGTCGTGACATTGTTTGATCTTAGGGTATAGATTTATTTAGCAGTGGTTTAATTAGGCCAGGTTGATTGTGGAAAAAAAGAAAAACCTGCTCCCTTAGCTCTGCTGGGAGCTAGAGGATGCTAGGTCCTATGTAGTAGTGTAGTAGAATTCTAGCTTTTTTCCTCCTTTCTCTGTATATTGGGCTCAGAGATTACACTGGGTCTCTATGTAAATATGGACAGTTAGCATTTACCAACATGTATCTGTCTAACAAAATAGACAAAACAGCCTTTCTCTTGTTAAAAACAAACCTGAAAAAAAGGGGGTTATAGAAGGTCAGCAAAGGCTGGATTTGAGATGTTTGGGTGGGTAAAGTGGGCATTTTGACCACATGGCTTCTTCTTTGGCATGTTTAATTGTGATGTTTAACATACACCCTTGCGGTTTAAGATGACACTTAAAAAATAAAATTCTCTCTTAATTGGAAAACCGAAACAACCTTTTCCAAGTGGAAACAATGTTAGTATTCAGTGAAGCAAAGCAATCATGTAAACATTATTTGAATGTTTACTGGGTAAGCTTGTTTTACTGTTTTTAAAAGGGACATACAATTATTGAATAAACTATCGAAAGTATCTTTATTGTTAAGACTCATAATTACTGAGAATTTTGCTATATAACCTTGAGGTCTTTAGTAGAACACTTACTAGTACATCAATTATAAATATATGTTTGAAATAATCTATATATTATGTTATAGAGGCCATACTCATCTTTCAAAACAACGATTTAACTCCATACAGTCACGTCTCATTTTATTGTGCTTCACTTTATTGAACTTTGCAGATATTGTGTCTTTTTACAAATTCAAGGTTTGTGGCAACCTTATGTTGAGCAAGTCTATCGGCACCAATTTTCCAACAGCATTTGCTCACTTCATGTCTTTGGATCACATTTTGGAAATTCTTTCAATATTTAAAATTCTTTCATTATTTTTATATTGCTATGGTGATCCATGCTCATTGATTTCTGTTGTTACTATTGCAATTTTTGGAAGGGTGCCACGAATCAGGCCCCTGTAAGATAGTAAACTTTATAAATGCTGTATGTGTTCTACCTGTCCCCTTGCCTCCTCCCTCTCCTTGGGCTTTCCTACTCCCTGAGACACAGAAACATTGACAACCAACTAATAATCCTAGAATGGCCTCTAAGTGTTCAAGTAAAATAAAGAGTTTCAAGATTCTCAATTTTTATCGAAAGCTAGAAATAATTAAATTTAGTGAGGAAGGCGTTTCTGAAACTTAGGTCAAAAGCTAGGCCTCTTGAGCCCCACAGTTAGCCAAGTTGTGGACAACCAAAGAAAAAGCTTTTGAAGGATATTAAAAATGCTACTTTAGTGAATACTTGAATGATAAGAAAGTGAAACAGCTTTACTGCTGATATGGAGAAGGTTTTAGTGGGTCAAACCAGCCACAATATTCCCTTAAGCCAAAGCCTGATCCAGAACAAGTCCCTAACTCTCTTCAATTCTATAAAATCTGAGAAAGGTGAGGAAGCTGCAAAAGAAAAAAAAAAATTGTAGCTGGCAGATGTTGGTTCATGAGGCTTAAGGAAAGAAGCTTCTCCAAACATAAAAGTGCAGGATGAAGCAGCAAGTGCTGATGTAGAAGCTGCAGGAACTTATCCAGAAGATCTAGCCAAGATAATTAATAAAGATGACTACACTAAATAATAGATTAGTGAACAAATTAGTAGACAAATAAAATAGACAAAACAGCCTTATATTGGAATAAGAAGTCATCTAGGGCTTTCATAGTTAAATAGGAGAAGTCAATGTCCAGCTTCAAAGGACAGGTTGACTCTCTTGTTAGAAGCTAATGCAGCTGGTAACTTTAAGTTGAAGTCAATACTCATTTATCATTTGAAAAATCCTAAGGGCCTTAAAAATTATGCTAAAACTACTCTCTTAGTATTCTATAAACGGAACAACAAAGTTTGGATGAAAGCATATCTTTTCCAGCATGGTACACGGAATATTTTTAAGCCCACTCTTGAGACCTACTAATGAAAAGAATAATTCCCCCCACCCCAAATATTATTGCTCACGAGGAATGCACCTGGTAACCAAGAGCTCTGATGGAGATATTAAATGTGATTAATGTTATGTTTTTATGCCTACTAACATCTTATTTATTCTGCTGCCCATGGATCAAGGAGTAATTTTAACTTTCAATTCATAAAAATACATTTTGTAAGGCTATAGCAGCCATTGATAGTGATTCCATCTGACCAAACAAATTTAAAACCTCTAGAAAGAATTCACTATTCTAGGTGCCATCAAGAATATTGGTGATTCATGGAACGAGCTCAAAATGCCAAATGAACAGGAATTCGGAAGTTTATTCCAGCCTCATGGATGAGGGGTTCAAGACTTCAGTGGAAAAAGTAACTGCAGATGTGGTGGAAGTAGCAAGAGAATTAGAATTAGATGTGGAGCATGAATATAGGAACAAATTACTGCAATCCCATGATAAAACTCTAACAGATGAGGAGTTGCTTCTTATGGATGAGTGAAGAAAGTGGTTTGTTGGGATGAAATCTACTTCTGGTGAAGATGAGAAGATTGTTGCAATGACAGAAAATTACTTAGTATGTCACATAAACTTAATTCATAAAGCAGGAGCAGGCTTTGAGAGGATTGACTCCAATTTTAAAAGTGTGAGAGTAGGTGGTTAGTTAGATATTAACAAGAGAGAAGGGAACAAACTGAGTATCTGATGAAGCAGGTAAACAGCTTTGTGGTCACTCTGGGGGCGGGGGAGAGTAACTGACATTGTTCCCCCCCCTACCTCACCCCGAACAATTTGGGAAGAAAAAAACCACTGACAACCTGCGATGGAAGCAGAGGAAATTCCTTTACTAGTGCATGTGTAGCAGAAGCCAAGATGGCCAACCGTAAAAGAAGGAACACACAAGCCCAGGAAAACCCAGGAAAGATTTGGATGGTTTGAAAAAAAGCTGCTCCTTCCCAATCCAGGGAAATGTAAGAAAGCTCAAACAAAGACCTCAGTGCAGCCGCTTTCTCTAGCCTGTCCTTTCTCTCTCACTCTCTTTGAGAGTGTACATTTTTTTTTTTCTTTAGTAAACCTTGTCACTCCCCTCAAATTTCTCCTATGTGCCTGTTCCTGTGACAAAATGCTATCAAATAGCATCTCAAGCTACAGAGAAATCATTAATGAAAGGAAAAGGCAACTGATATGGAAAACTTCATTACTGTCTTATTTAAGAAATTGCTGCAACCACCCCAACCTTTAGCAACCATCACCCTTATGAGTCAGCAGCCATCAACATTGAGGCAAGACTCTCCAGAAAAAAAAAAAAGACTTTATTGAAGACTCTGATGATGGTTAATATATTTGTTAGTAATAAAGTATTTTAAATTAAGGTATGTACATTTTTTAGACATAATACCATTTCACACTTAATAGACTATAGTGTAGTGCAACTATAACTTTTATATATATTGGGAAAGCAAAAATTTTGTGTAACTTGCTTCATTGCAATATTTACTTTTTTGTGATTGTCTGGAACTGAACCCAATATCTTGTAGGTCTGCTTATATTTGGATCTGATAATGACAGAAAATGGCAGAAAGTTGTGATTAAAGCATGGATATCTATATCTATATCTATATCTATATCTATATCATCTATATCTATATCTATATCTATATCTATATCTATATCTATATCTATATCTATATCTATATCTATATCTATCTATCCCTAATATGCAAATAGAGCAAACGGCGTAACAAACAACCGGTCCGCTATGACGTGCGCTGACCACCTGGAGGCATGTGCATGGAACATGGCGGGCATTGGTAGCAGGCGGCCAAGCACCCAACATGGCAGGTGTCAGCCTCGGCAGGATGGTGGAGCAGGTGAGCAGGGGCACCAGATCAAGGTGGGGTTGCCGGTTGCTGTCATCAGGGTGAGCCTCTGGTGGTTGCTGAAAATTCTTTGCTCCCATGTGCCATGGTCCCGCCTGGTGCTCGCATCTGCTGCTGGTGCTGGCACCATCAGTGGGTGCAAGTGGTGGCTGCTGGCCCCGATTGCCCCTCAGGGCTTCTCCACCTCACCCTGCTCCTGAGGGGCAATCGGGGCAGCAGCCACTGCTTGCACCTGCTGATGGCGCCAGTGCCAATTGCTCTGCACTGTCAGCTGGTGGGAGCGGGGCTGACGCCGTCAGCATGTGGGAGTGGCAGTGGTGAGAGAGGGGCTGCCTGCAGACAGGGGACTGGGGCTGCAGTGGGAGGGGCCAGATGGGGGTGCGAAGGATGGGCTGAGACCTGCCCCTGTGCCCACCTCAGCCTCGTGGCCCACAGTTCCTTTCAAGGTGCACAAATTTGTGCACTGGGCCCCTAGTTTTCATATAAAAACTGGCTCCAGCCCTGACCGGTTTGGCTCAGTGGATAGAGCATCAGCCTGCAGACTGAAGGGTCCCAGGTTTGATTCCGGTCAAGGGCATGTACCTTGGTTGTGGGCATATCCCCAGTGGGGGGCATATGGGGGGCACCTGAGGCTCCAAAGCACTCCTACACTTTAGGGACACTTACATTTAATAAAGGACTGATTACCGCCTCCCCTTGTATTCTGAATGGATCCAAACAATGGAGGGAGAAAATACAGACTGCTTTCAGTTAACATGGCTGTGTTTGGCTTGCTAATTATAATTTAGTTGATACTTAAGCCATATTAAATAATATTTTCAAAGTCTTTCCTAAATTTTTCAATAACCTATTTTAAATTATTAAATAGATATTTAATATCAGTCTATAAAATTTTATCAAAGAAATAGGTTATAATAATGTTACTTAAAAATAATAGACGTTATGGTTATGAAACAATATGTATATACATATGCATATAATTTGTATTTATTTATCTATTTAATATATGTGTAAATGATTGGATATCTTGCCTTACAGACTGATTATAAACTACAAAGCTGAGACAAATAAAATAAATGTTAGAGAATTGCAATGTTGATGAATTTCAATCATGTCTTACATGAAGAAAACAATCAGCATTTTTGTTCATTTAATTTAAATGGAGAGCATAATTCTGCTATCGCTAAACCATAATTAAATTATAATTATAAATTATAATTGAAGCAATTAAATGAGGTCAATTTTAATTTTTCACTATTTGTTTCAATTTATTTCTCTTTGTAACTGAATTGCTATCTCAATTGCTTTTAATTTTTCATCAAGTGAATTCAATATAGTATTAGGTCTTATGCAGCATACTTTATTATGAAGTGTCATATGAATAAGTTTTGAGCTTGCTTAGTTACTTTTCTTCTACTATAATCTTAATTTGTATTTTTAAAATAAACATTGGAATATGTTATTGATAACAATAAATCTGGAATTTCCAAAAATATTGAAAACCTTAAAATAATAAAATTTATCATTCTAGATTCATGTATTCATTCATGTTCTTTTTGTATGTGTATTCATTTATGTGAATGAATGATTGTGGCAACTGGCACTATGCTGTACAGAAAAATGAAAGTAGAGTCTATGATTTCAATGACCCACATCAAGTGACAGATAGAAAAATACTCTCTATTACACTCTGGGTGATTATATTATAAGGTGCTTTGCTAAAATATAGATTGAAAGAGCACAAAACCAGACTACACTGAGAACATAAAAACAAATAATGGGAGAATGTAAAAGGAGGAGATAAGTTGTCCACTTAACACTATGCAAGATTAGAAAGAGTTATGTTCCAAGATCCAAGTAAAGCTAAAATCCTAGACTCTCTACAGTCATATAATGTATAAAATGCTAAAGTCAACTGGGTAAATGTGGTAAATTCATTTGTACTTTAGGACATTGATGAAAAATTGGAAGAGGTTCTACTGGAAAATAAATGGGAGTTAATGATTTAGATTAACTGAGGATATCTATTTTATTTCAAACCATGTCCTCAATCCCATGATATTGCTCAATTCCTTTACTCCAGACTTCTTATGCAAAACCAGGATGTCAAATCTTAAAAAAAAAAAGCAGAAAGGATAAGTTAATATTCTTTAATTAATATCCTGTTCTTGCTAAAACCTACCCAGTCTAAGTAATATGTCCATTGAGACCTGGTTTATAGTGTGCAAGTGTTGAGATGTTCAAAGTTACATCTTAAATTGCAAAAGGATAAGCTCTCTGCCCATGCAGGCCCCACTCTAAAAATTGCTCCATATTTTTGCCTAGTTTCTATATTAGACCTCACCAGTTTGTTCAGTTTGTTTCCCTGTCTCATAAGCACCTAGGCATGTAAGGATGTGACTATTCACATATTTAAAAAAGTGTAGTGTGCCTGATCATAGAGGGAAGGCTCTCAGTTTTTATCGTTGAGTATGATATTAGCTGAGGGTTTGTCATCTATGGACTGTATTATGTGTAGGTATTTTCCTTCTATACTTATTTTATTGAGTATTTCAATTACACGTGACTATTGTATTTTGTCAAGTGCTTTTTTTTTGGCATCGTTTGATATGGTCATATGATTTTTTTAATCCTTTAATTTGTCATTATGGTTTATCACATAGCTAATCTTGTATCCCTGGAATAAACCCCACTTGATTGTGATGTATTCCCTTTTTAATGTATTATTGTATTAGATTTGCTAGTATTTTGTATAGGAATTTTGCATATATGTTTATCAGAGGTATTGGGTCTGTAAGTGGGTATCCTTTTTTATGAATGGCTCACTTTGGTCTCAAGGCACAATGCCTGTGGTGGGATGTGCTAGGCGACAGGGCTCCTGGCCTGTGTGTTCTCTGCGCTGCTTTCCTGCAACCAGGACCTATCAGCCATGCCTTACTCTCTCTGTTATCCCAGCTGCCTCTGCCAGGTCCTTCCATGATGGAGGGGGAGGGGGGTGCATGGGGGCTTGGGGAAAGTGGGTTTTGTGTGTCTGTGCCTTTGTTTTTTATTTTATTTTTCCTGCTGGGTTTAACTGCAAGGAGTACAGACCACTTAGGTTGAAATGCTGCTTCTGCCCATCCGAAGTGAAGAATGTAGGGCCTGGTGGGATAAGGGAGGGTTACGGGTGGGGCGGGGGTTGGAGGGGGGGGGAGGATCCCCACATCAGTGGGTTTGTTCTCGCGGTGATGATGGTTCCTCCACCCCTGCCACCCTTCGGACCACTTCTCTCCTTTCCCCTAACCTTGGGCTCAGCCTTAATGTGTACTGGCCACCCAGGCCGGATTGCTGCCTCTGCGCTGCCTGGTCTGCCCAGTGGGAGTTGTACTCCAGCCCCTCCCTACTACTTTGTCACTGGGGCCGTGGCAGGTGCTGGACTGCATCTGTGGCTCTCATCTTTGTCCTACTTTCTCCCCTGATCGCTCAGATACACCTACCTTCAGATGTCTCTATGCACAGCTCTCTCAGCTGTGTTTGTGTACTGATCCTTTGTTGCATTATATTTGTTCAACTTGTTGTAACTTTAAGGGAGGTGACCAGGAGGTCTCTCAGGTCACCATGAGTCTGACATCACTGTCCCTTTAGATGACACACATTTATTTTATTTTTTAAAGTATATTTTTATTGATTTTTAGAGAGGGAGAGAGAGAGAGAGAAATATCAATGATGAGAGAGAATCATTGATCGACTGCCTCCTGCATGCCCCACACTGGGGATCGAGCCCACAACCGGGGCATATGCCCTAACTGGGAAACAAACGTGTCATAAGTTCATGCTCAACCACTGAGTAACACCGGCTGGGCTATTTTTTTGAGAAAGACAAGGATGTCCATTTTCAATAATTATTATAATCATAATCCTGAGCAATAAGAATAAAGGGTAATTAAAGCATAATTTCAAAGAAAAATTAAAACTATCTTAATTTGAAGATGGCATAATTAAATAGAAAACCTAAAAATTGACCAAAAACTATATAAAGGATGAGTGTAGCAAAATCTCAGAATGCAGCATCATTAAGCAAAAATCAAATGTATCTCTATAAGCAAAGAGCAATTAATTGAAAATATTTGAAATAGTATTACAAACATTTTCTATAGTGTCATAAACCATAAAATAGTTATGGATAATTTAAATCAAATATCTGCAAGGCCTGTATATTGAAAAGTTCAAATCAATTTTGAGAGAAATTAAGCAACATTTAAATAAATGGAGAGATATTTGTATTTATGGATTGGAAGATTCAATCATTTTAAGTTACTGCATCTCACATTAATTTAATGACTCAATACAATATGAGTTATAATCACAGGAGACATTTTTGCTAGAAATTGATGAGAATTTTTATAATTTTAATAAAATACAAAGGATCCAGAGTAATCAAAAACAATCCTGTAAATAAAGTGCTTATTTGGAGAACATACATTATCTGATTTGACATTTACTTTAACAAGGAGGAGATAGACAGAGACTAGGCAGTTGGGGATGGGACCCAGAGAAGAAAAGCCGAATGGAGAAGTCTAGGAGCAATATGAGGCAGCTTGATAACTAAATGCTGCCTGGCCTGGTTCCAGAAAATCACTGAAACAAACAGGATGACCTAGGGATGAACCCGGTGGGGAGGGGAGGACTGAGCCCAGCTCGGGGGTGGGCAGTAATGGCGTCCTGACCTGAAATGACAGTCCCAAATCAGGTCCGACCAGCCAGCAGGAACACAAGTTCTGAAATGATTGGATATTACACGGACTAGCCTGAAAAGACCAATCA
The DNA here is from genome assembly GCF_951640355.1 of Cnephaeus nilssonii. NCBI lineage: Eukaryota > Metazoa > Chordata > Mammalia > Chiroptera > Vespertilionidae > Cnephaeus > Cnephaeus nilssonii. Next base: position 48,928,994 of record NC_137079.1, on the reverse strand, counting down.
AAAGCTAGAAGGGTATCCTATATAATAAAAGGCTAATATGCAAATCGACCAAATGATGGAACTATTGGTCACTATGACATGCACTGACCACCAGGGGGCAGATGCTCAATGTAGGAGCTGCCCCCTGGTTGTCAGTGTGCTCCCATAGGGGGAGTGCCGCTCAGCCAGAAGCTGGACTCACAGCCGGTGAGCACAGGGGCAGTGGCGGGAGCCTCTCTCCCATCTGCCACCTCCGCGGCAGCACTAAGGACATCCCCCGAGGGCTTCCAGACTGCAAAAAGGCGCAGTCTGGGCTGAGGGATGCCCCTTATGGCACAAATTTTGTGCACCAGACCTCGAGTACATCTGTATATATAAAAGCCTAAGTGACTGGTTGCTATGATGAGCACTGACCACCAGGGGGCAGTCAACTTGGACAGAAGGAAAGAGAAACAGGCGATTGAGTCTATGAACAATTGCAAACAGGTGGGTCTGAGCTGCAGTTTGCACTGGGAGGCTGGGCCATTGGCCCAAATTCCACCACTCCCCAGGCACTGCTCCAGAGGCACAGAGCCCCCGACCCCCATCAACCCCTCTGGCCGTGTCTTCCCCAGGCAGCCGGGACCGAGGGACAGTGGGAGGAAAAAAAGAGACCACGAACTCTGTCCCTAGTGCCTGCCTCCTCCTATCAGACTGGAGCTGCCCCAGGACTTGCAGGATGGCACGTGAAGTGGGTGGCCTTGCCGAGCAGCTACTGAGACTCCCCGGTCTTCCCTGGGCACCCCTCGGGCACCCATCCCACTTCTCTGAGCCTCAGTCTGCAACCCTAGTGAGGCCTTGGGAGCCCCGCCCTAGGGACCCACTTCTCCATAGCTGGGGGCAGCAGAGCAGGAGATGCGAGGGGCGGCGGTGGAAGATGGGGGCAGACGCTCAGCTGACCAGGATGAGCGGACAGAGATGAGTGGGAGCGGCTCCTTCCCAGCCGCCTGCCGCTTCACGCACTGCTACCTCCCTCAGGGGATGATGGATGCTGGTTTCAGCCCAATCCCTGCAGGCCATGCTGTGGGACCCCACCGGTGCGCGAATCTGTGCACTGGGCCTCTAGTATATCCACAAACAAAGAGCGTCAGCAGTAACCAGCTTTGGGCCCCCTTCCTGTTGCCTCTTGCTGCAGGGGGTCTGTCTGTCTCTCAGTAAACTTTGTTTTCCACTTGCCGCCTTTGTCCATGAATTCATTATTTGATTTTGCGAGACAAAGAACTCCAACCCGACCGCCACATTCAGGTTTCGATAGTAGTTAAGGCAATGTGGTAATTGCATAAGGATAAATATGGATAAAACAAAATGAAGAATTCAGAAATAGACTCACACTTATATGATAAGTTGATTTGAGACAAAGGCAAAAAAGGAAATGAAATGGCAAAAGAGACTCTTTTCAACAAATGACATTGGAACAACGTGATAGTTATTCACTTCTTTTTTAACTGTGACGTATACTCTGATGCTTTCTGCGACTTTCAGCTTTTTCTGTGTTAGGCCTTCCACCCCCTACCCCCCCCCCCCCCCACCAACAGTTTCTGTCACATTCACTTCGATACTTAGAAATTCCATCATTCCTGATAACCACAAGTGACATAAAATCAAAACAAAACAATAAACACAACAAAATGGTTAATCACAATGGAATCATTTTAAAGGGTATGGCTGGGGTTAAAGGGTCCAAAAGAAGCAGGACTTATAAACGTAACCACGGCGTGTGTAAGTGACAAAGGGTAACTTCAAAACCCTTGGAAACAAAAATACACATTTAGTGGTTCTTGTTTCTATTGTCATTGCTCCTATTTTGTTTTGTTTTGGGATCTATTGTTTCTTTGAAATTGTACATATAAGACATAACAGCAGAGTGTCTGATGTTGAGGTGAACGGCAGCTGTTCCGTGGGCTCTAGGAAACACTTACTGAGAATAATGCTTCTACTTATATACACCTTCATGCATCCCAAGTCAAGCCCTGAGCCAGCAAGAAGAAATAAAGAGACAAAGAAGAATTTTCTTTATCTTCCAGGAAGACTCCTATACATCTACGTACAGGAAAATAAAATAACAGTTCATATCTAGTGGACGAGGGGAATAATACGATAGATTAGGACTCAGGAATTATAGCAGCCCAGAGAAAGAATAACTAATTCATGGGAGTTGATTGTAAAGATTATAATATACTATATTAAAAGGTGTGCAGTAAAAATAAGACTTCTAAATGTAAATGCTCCTGGATTGATCCTTTAAGAAAAGTGGCCTGTGGCCAGGTCTTGAAAGAATTAAGGAGTACTACCATCTTTCAGGCAGTGGACAATTATGTATAAATTGTATATTGTCCTTTAAAAATATATATATTTTCATTGATTTCAGAGAGGAAGGGAGAGGGAGAGAGAAATAGAAACATCAATGATGAGAGAGAATCACTGATTGGCTGCCTCCTGCACGCCCCACACTGGGAATTGAGCCCGCAACCCCGGGCATGTGTCCTGACCGGAAATCAAACCATGACCTTCTGGTTCTTAAGTGGACACTCAAACACTGAGCTGTGCTGGCCGGGCAAATCTTATATTGTCTTTTAACCCTTGCAGCAAATACATGAAGTATTTGTTATTAACTGAAGCCTAGAGAAGTTAAGTAATTTGCCCAATTACTTCTGTATCAATAGCAGAATAAGGACTTAAATCCAGTTGTAACAAATACCAAGGGCTGGCTTCTTTTTATTACAACAGTGATTCATAACTGGATGATTTGTCCCCAAGAGTATATTTTACCCTGTCTGGAGACCTTTTTTATTTTCACCCTGGGAAGGGGTGCTACTAGCATTTTGGGAATAGAGGCCAGGAATGCTACTAAACATCCTACAATGTACAGGCCAGTCCCCACAACAGAATTATTCATCCCAATAGGCCAATAATGTCAAAGTTGAGAAACTCTGCATTATATTATACCAAGTTGAGACGACTAGAAGTGTTTTTCCCTGCCGAAGTGATAGTATGTTCTAAAGAGATGTGAGAGAATATCAGTTTGAATAGCTATCGTCGAGGGCCATGAAAAAGGATCTGAAATGTATTCTAATACCAATATGCCACTAGAGAAAGTGTTAAAGTACCTTACATTTTTCTTCTAAATTCTGTTCTTCTACAAACTAGAAGGTATGTCCATACTGCTGCTATTAAATTGTTCTCACATTCTCTGCAAGAAAAAATTAGAAGTTAAAGACATACACACAGAGACATACCCAGATATCACATTAACATAAAAATAAATGTCAATATAATCAAGAAATGCATTTTGATCATGAGATTGTTTATAATTCCTAACAGTTAATAGAATGAAATGTTTTGTAAAAATTTTAAGAATACATGGGAGTGTTTGTTTTCATAAGAGACGTTTAAACATGTAGAGACTTTTTTGTGAGTTTATTTGAGCCAAACTGACAATTGCCAGGAAGCGAAACCTCAACAGATTGAGAAAGTACTCTGGTAAAATGGGTAGCCTTGCACCCCATTATTATTATTTAAAAAATATTTATCTTTATTCATGCAAGTATTACAGGTGTCCCCCTCCGCCCCCCCCCCCCCCATTAGCCCCCTCTACCCTGCACCTGCCCCTTGCAGGCCTTCACCACACTATTGTCTGTGTCCAAAACCCTAACCCAAGGATATGTTTTATTGATTTTAGAGAGAGAAGAAGGGGGGAGATAGAGATAGAGAATAGAGAAAAGAGAGAGAGAGAGAGAGAGAGAGAGAGAGAGAGACATTGATTAGTTGCCTCCTGTACCTACCCCAACCAGGGATATTACCCACAACCTAGGTATGTGCCCTGACTGGTAATCTAACCTGCAAACTTTTGGTGTACAGAACAATGCTCCAATCAACTGAGCCACCTGGCTGGGGGCTTGTCTCCTATTTTATACATTACAATCAAAAGAGAAGGCCTAAATGGCTTACATGAAACCCTTTGGTGATAGATTAAGGAGATGGGAGAAAGCAAAGCAGGAAAACCCCTGAAACCGCAAAAAAGTTTTTTTTTTTTTTTGACATCGTTTATATAGGTGGGTGCAGGATAGGTAAGGGTCAACAATGATCGTGATATCAATAACAAAGAGGGGATTTGTGGTCTTCTCTCTGGTCTGGTGCCTGTACTTGGAATTGCTTTCCCATTCCACCCGTGTATTATCCTGGATGCAAAAAGAAAATAGACAGGCTCAGTGAAGGTAAAGACAGACTTTTGTCAGGGAAGATTCTAGCCTAGGACATGACTACCCGGCTTAAAGTGCTTTTAGTTAAAAAGTTTTAATTTCATCTTGTGTGGTTACTTTAGGTCTCTGGGTTTATAAGTCTGCCATGCAGGCCTACCCTGAAATTTCCAGATTTAGTATGTAGCCCCTTTTCATTCACATGTTCAGGCTCAGAGCATAGAATGCCAAGTCCTATTTCTCTAATGCAAAATTCTGGAAGCACTTCCATTAACAGGAAACATTTTGTATTTCTACACCAGGTGGAATTTACAGAAGGAGCAGTGATCTGAGAAGAAGCTTACCAACTCATTTCAGTGCCGCCAGTACACACAGAGGAGATGGGAAAAGGAGGGGGTAGGAATCTACAAAGACAGGACAAAGAGTGAGGTTTCATGGCACAGACAGACATCTAATCAGCCGTCAACTGCAAGTAGGAGGCGAAGGCAGTTTAGGCTTTGGTGACAAAAAATAAGTAGGTAAATGTAAATATAGTTAGCAATCATCATTTTTCAGACAACTACTAGAGGTCCCATTAAGATTATTATAATTTTGACTCTTATATCATGTGATAATGATGGCCATTATGATATACAGTTATCTGCATTACAGTCTTAGTTTTCCCCTTAAGAGTATACTGCTTGGCTTAAAGCAAAAGTTTGAAATTACAAAGTATCCAATGCTTTAAGACATCTTAAGTCAAAAGTGGGCTAATTACTCAATTACCCAGCAAGATATGTGAAACAAAAACCATAAGACAAAAGAGAAATAGACAGGTTGGCCGGTATTGCTCAGTGGTTGAGCCACAACCTATCAGCCAGGAGGTCATGGCTTGATTCCTGGTCAGGGCACATGCCCAAGTTGTTGCTCGATCCCCACTGTGGGGTGTCTAGGAGGCAGCCAATCAGTGATTCTCTTTCATCATTGATGTTTCTATCTCTCTTTCCCTCTCTCTCCCTCTTTGAAATCAATAAAAAAATTTTTTTTAAAGAAGAGAAATAGACAAATCTACAATCATTAAAGACTTACATTCCTTTTTCCCAACAATTTATAGAACTACCAAGAAAATCAGAAATGATATAGAAAAAATCAACAATATCAAACATGCTCTAATTGAAATTTATAGAATACTCCTCTTAACAAGAACAGAATATACATATTTTGCAAAGGTCAAGGAACATTCACCAACAGATCAAATACAGAGTCATGAATAAAATCTCCACAAATTTATAAGAATTGAAATTATACAGAATGCATTCTCCATCCACAATGAAATCAAATTAGCAATAAATAGATAACAAGGAACATCTCCCAATACTTGGAAACAAAAAGAACACATTTCTAACCTAGGAAAAAGAGAGAAGCTTCAAAAGAAATTCAATACTAATAAATAAATAAGTAAATAAATATAATAAATAATACATTGAACTGAATAAAAATGGCATACAACATTTCAAAATTTGCAGGATACAACCAATGCAGTGCTGAGACCGAAATTCACAACATGCTTAAAGAAAAGAATCAAATTAATAATCTAAATTTTTACTCAAAAACAAAAAAAACATGAACAAGGGCTTGTGCATATAAGATTTTTGTCATATATGTTATTTTAAAATATATTCTCTCCAATTTTTCATTTTTAATACTCCTTAGTGTCTTTTTAATGAATTTTTAATTTCAAAATACTCCATTTGCAATGAAAAAAAATTCTGACTATAATCTTTCACACACACACACACACACACACACACACACACACACACACACAAAATGTCCAGGAATTCCACCACAGGTGAAATTTACAGGAGTAATAAATAATCTAAGAAGGTCAGTTCCATTTCAGTGTTTTTAATACACATTAAGGAGAAGAGAGAAAAATAAGGAAAATGAAGGCAGTCAAGAGCTCTTCTGATTAGGATTGAATCATAAAGGTAAGCTTGTGAGTGAGCTTCTCATGGCACACAGATTGATATCTAGTCAGCTGTCAACTGCAGAAGGTTACCATACAGAAAGTTGAAACAGTTTGAGATTTGGTGACAAAAAAGAAAGTAAATATAATGCATTCCTAGGAATTGATCAGATTGCTACAAAAAAGATCACAGGCGCACCACTTTATGTTTTAAAACTCAGTAGCGTTTGTTTTTACTTTCTTTGCCCTCAGTGTACAAGAGGATTCAAATCCCTCCAGCATTACATTGTGTTTCGAGTAAAGCTGGTTTATAAAAATACTAGAGGCCTGGTGCATGAAATTCGTGCATGGGGGGGGGGAAGGGGTTGTCCCTCAGCCCAGCCTGCACCCTCTTCAATCTGCTATCTCTCTCACAATCTGGGACTGCTGGCTCCCAACTGCTTGCCTGCCTGCCTGCCTGAGTGCCCCTAACCACTTCTGCCTGCCAGCCTGATCACCCCCTAACCACTCCCTTGCCAGCCTGATCGACACCTAACTGCTCCCCTGCTGGCCTGATGACCCCCAACTGGCCTCCCCTGCCAGCCTGATTGCCCCCAACTGGCCTCCCCTGCCAACCCGATTGCCCCCAACTGCCCTCCCCTGCTGGCCCGGTCATCCCCAAGTGCCCTCCCTGCCGGCCATCTTGTGGTGGCCATTTTCTGACCACATGGGGGTGGCCATCTTTTGTGAGGGCGTGAGGGTCAATTTGCATATTACCTCTTTATTATATAGGATATTTTTTACCTTCTGCTTGCTCTCCTTTTTTGTGTTAGACCTTCTCTTTGCATGAGTTTCAGTGAGCGTTTCTCTCTACCCTTCTTATCACTCACAGCTGTCTCCACTGTGAAAGGTGATAGAGTTACTTCTCTGATTAAGCCTACTCTTAGGCTCACACTTAACCCTGGACATTTGGTGTGTAGCCTTCTCCGTGCTCTTCACCCCACTAGCTCCAATTGTAATTCTGTGTTCAGAAGGTAGTCTACCCTTTCCTTTTCTAATACTGTGACATTGGGGATTAGGTTTCAACATGTGACTTTTGGGGAGACACAAATTTTAAGTCCATTGCACTGTCCCCCTCTTAATATCTCAATAGAGATTTTATTTCTTCTCACCTATATAAAAATACATTCCATTATTTTGTCTCACAAATTCCTGATCATTTCCTTCATATGACTTGTCATAATCTGCAGTGATTTATGCACATGTGTTAAGGCTGTTTTTCTTTTATATCATGCTTGCATTATTTGTGTCTGAGTACATTGCTTTGTGCCCAATACATATCCATTGATTAAATGAACACTTACTTCCAATAACATAAATATTCATAGCTTGCCTTATTATAGATATTTTATATTCTAAAACTTTCTAAAATAAAATTTAATAAAAACATGAAGGTTATGGATATGAAAGAGAGAGTTTATATTGCTTGTAAATGCAAGTAGCAGATCATTTCATCACACAAAAATTCTCCAAAACTGTTCATAATTAATTAATATCCATGATTTTTCAAGATGCACCTGTGGACTCATATAACAACATACAATATTACTTTCCTCTAGTACTAAATGAATCACAGTTCATTTAAGGAATCATAATAGTAAGCTAATAGCGAAATGGATTATAGCATTTATTTTATCTAGTGTTGAATACGTTCTACCTCTCTGAAGTGCTGGAAAAAATACTATTCAATATAAACTTACTTTTTAACTCTCAGTTGGATTGTATTGGCCTTTTAGTGTTAGCACCTTTCTCAACTATATAATAGTTACCATAACGATGAACTGAAGGATAAACAGATGTGAAAGTGTGGAGGAAGAAGTGCTATATCTCTAAATGTCAATCTTCCTAGCTAAGAGTCTGCAAAAGTAGGTTTATTAAATATTATGTTTAACTGAATTCACAAAAATTAAGGGAGGATACAGTAAATGTAGTGTGAGGAAGAACCCTGGCAAGGTAGATGGAGGGGGAATGAAAACTGAAAATAATTGTTGATGAAAAAAAAAAAAGAATGAAAAATATAACACCAATGAAGAAATGAACTATGTACATTTTTTCTTTGTAGTTTTATGAAACAACCCCCTCCACACACTGATTTTAATTTTAATTTTTTTGTAATTTTTTCCTTTACATGATAAATCCCTCAAAGAAATTTATACTATCCTCAGGATATCTTAATATAATGAAATTATATCTATACTAATAAAAGGGTAATATGCTAATTAGGCTGGAAGACCAGACATCTTCCTGCCATCCAACTTCCTTCCAGACAATGCCACGGTGGTGGGGGCCGAGGAAGAGGCAGTTAGGGGCAATCAGGCCAGCAGGGGACGGCAGTTGTGGGCCATGAGGCTGGCAGGGGAGGGCAGTTGGGGGGAATGAGCCTGGCCAGGGAGGGCAGTTGGGAGCCATGAGGCTGGCAGGGGAGTGCATTTGGGGGCCATGAGGCTGGCAGGGGAGTGGTTAGGCAGCGATCAAGCCAGTAGGCAGGCAAGGGGTTAGGAGCCAGCGGTCCCAGATTGTGAGAAGGATGTCCGACTAAATGGGCAGTCGGACATCCCCCGAGGGGTCCCAGATTGGAGTGCTTGCAGGCTGGGCTGAGGGGCTCCCCCATGCATAAATTTCATGCACCGGGCCTTTAGTTTTTTTATAAAAACAATTTGGTCAAAGTCTTTAAGCAACAGGAATGTTTCTATATAATTTTTAATTATATAAAACTAGAGGCCGGGTGCACAAATTCGTGCACGGGTGGGGTCCGGCTGGCCCGCCCTGATTGGGGCTGATTGGGCCGGTGGGGAGGAGGGGCCTAGGGTGGTTGGTGGGCCGGCCCTACCCCCTGTCCAATTTCAGGTCAAACTCCCGGTCGAGGGGACAATTTGCATATTAACCTTTTATTATATAGGATAGCTATAGGAGAGTAGCTTTATTCCTTTATTGGAAGATAGAGAGACATAATTTAATTTATCGTTATATGTTTATGTGATTTTGATATCTATTACTATAAAACAACTTAAACACTTCTTGCACATTTTCCTATATAGCTTACTTTGAGTAAGTGAAATTAGTGTTTTTAATCTACATTCACTAAAATATTTCTAGATTTGTGTCTTTTATTTTCCCTGCCTTGTGAGGATGAGTCAATAAAAGAGCTATTATACCTGCACAAGTTGGAACAATTTCAGTACAAGGTATTTTTTACCCTATTCTCACTATTGCCGCTGTGATAGAAGTTACTGGTGACAGTAGAAAAAACACAATTTCAGCATTCTGATGCTCAAATTGAAAAAGAGAAAATGTATCAGCAAAATACCTCTCAGTCTTAACTCCAAGCAGTTAAACAGGTGCAACAGTTATTTATTCTTAGAAATAAAGATGCTACCAGCCACCACTCTTAATGTGATTATAAATTCATTCCTCCCCTAAATGTGTAGATTTTCTTAAATCCCCATGGAGCCCCCCAGCTTGATCTGTGAAAAGCAGTTGAAATGGTTTTAGTATTAGTTTGGAGACTTCTGCTCAATGTTAATATTTCTTACATTTGCAATTATAGTAGAATTGTAATACATGTACACGCACATATACACCCAAGTTGATCTTTTCTAAAATCTTGCTCAACAACAAGTGTATTTTTCACAAATTAAAAAAACCCACACAAAACACTGGAAGATTACCCCACCTGTGATTAGAGATGACTTAAGCATTTAATTTCCAGAGCTAAAATATTAATTAAATATGGAGAGTCATGGAGATATATTAAACAGTCAAAATGAAATAGAATTATGGACATTCATTGCATTCAGTCATCTATCACCATAGATACCAAGGCTAAATCTAGTTTTATATATAAATAGCTTTATTATAGTGTTCTACAGTGTTCCTAAAATCATCAATACTTTATGGAAAAGTTTATGAAATTTGAAAAACTTCTGAAATTTTATGCAAAACTTGTTTTCAGGGAAATATGTACAATATGTTTATAATGTTAATCAGATTCTCTTTGTGTCCATAAAACTCTAATCGCACTGTTAAAGAATCCAGAGCTAAAGTAAATATTTGGGATTCAGAAACATCATAGTTATGAAAAATTAAAGGGAAGAGATTGTAGATTGACAGGAAGAATTTAAATTAGAAACATCAGTACTCGAAATGATAAACCCATCATTTGTAAAATTAAATGTCACCCAGAAAACCTACATAGTTCTTGTGCAATATAAGAGGAAGAAAAAAAGAGAAAATTAACAAAATTGACATTAAAATTAACAAAATTCATAAATAGTTATTCCTTTTGTTAGAATACTTGACATTACTTGTATTATAAAGTCATGTGATAAATGTATTTATAAACAAATCCATGACATATTTTTAACATGAGATTTATTTAGACTTGATTTCCTAAGTAGAAGTATTATAGAAAACTGGAGAAGAACCAAGCAATGCTTAGAGAGATGGAGTTACATTTATTATTATTATTATCATTGTGCGCGGGCCCAGAGGAAAATGTCTCTCAAATTCTGGGCCCCATCACACAGGAAGTTTCCTGTATTTATATCTTTTACCTTCTTTGTCTCCCAAATATGGGGTTTTCTGGTCCTCTTTGCAAGTTCTTAAAGAGCCCCTATGTGCTGGGGCTTTGAGACCTCAACCAAAGGCTTGGCCTGGTGCCAGCACTGATAACTTCATCTGGGGAAGGTTTAATGGCCTCTCTGAAATTGGAGTAGTCTTATTTTCCTTATTATTTAAGCAAACGAGCATTTATAGAAGCCAAAATAGCAGGGTTAAAATTTTAAACAGCAGTTTTTATATAAGATGGATGCTTTATTAGCATGACTATCTGCCCACTATACAGTCTATATAGAGTAAGAACTTGACCAGCATTCTCCTAATATACACATATGTGCTCATGACACATTCATGCACACACACACATTTGCATTATGCACTTTAGCATTGCTGGCATTTAGCACGCAAGAGGTTGCATATTAGTCATTTATTAAATTTGTTTTAAAAATTATCTTCATTGTTGAAAGTATTACAGGTGTTTCATTTTTTCCCCATTGACCCCTCCACCCTGCACCGCTCCACCCCTGCCTTCACTGAACAATTGTCTGTGTCCATGGGATATGCATATATGCATATAAGTTCTTTGGTTAATCTCTCCTTCCCTATCCCCCTTCCCTCTGAGATTCACCAGTCTGTTCCATGCTTCCATGTCTCTGGATCTATTTTGTTCATGTATTAAATTCTGATGAATTAAATTGATAAAGGAAAGCGTAAGACACATAATGTTATTCCAGATATAGATAGATAGTGATTCCTTGGGAGTGTTGCCACAATTAGTATACTCCAAACACCTGTAAAATTTAGAGTTAATGCTTATAATAACATTAGTGATGCTTGTATCTTTCAAAAATAAGCACAGAATACATCTAATAATATATTCAGGTGCATATTCTATGATGAAAATTATGCCAAAATATTTTATGAGATAGTAATGCTTCTGTTCTTGTTTATAAATTAAATGGATAAAGCATACCTATGTGTTCTGTTTCTAAACAAAAGAGATGGGGTTATACAGGTTAAACATTAACTAAAGAGCATTTATTCCAACCATCAAATTGAATCTAAGTAAAATATTAAAATGAGTCTAGATGCGTTTTATTATGCATATGCAGATGCTCCTTGACTTACAACGGGTTTACATCCTGATAAACCCATCATACTTTGAAAATATTATAAGTCAAAAATGCATTTAAGAACAGACCGGCATACCTTGAACTTATATACTTATATGCATAGCCCATGGACATGGGCAATAGGGTAGTGAAGACCTGGGGGGGACGTGGGGATGGGGGGAGGAGGAGGAAGAGGGGGAGTGGGAGATATTTGTAATACTATCAACAATAAATATATATATATTAAAAATGTGGAAGAATAGCTTAAGGACCTCTCAGTGGTTGGTTGTTCCTACCCATATAGTGGACCAGTCTTCAAAGGCTGGCTCATGCTTCCGTCTTCAATAGGAAACTGCTAGATACACACAAGGCACCTGCGTCCCTTCAGAAAAAAACAACATTTAATACACAACTTACCAAACATCATTGCTTAGTCTAGTCTACCTGAAACATGTTTGGACCCGAATGGTACATCAAGGAAGCATCTGAACTGCCCTCCTAGTCTCACCAGAAGCAGGGGACACAGATGGACAATTTGTAGACATGATGGGATGCCAAAACACAAAACACCATATCCAAGAATGCCAGCAACACAGGACACTGCAGTGTATTGGTTGTTTACGCTCAGGATCACCTGGTTGAGTGGGAGCTGCACCTGGCCACTGCTGCCCAGCACTGTAAAGAGAGTATTTCACCTCCTGTCACTACCCTGGGAAATGATAAAAATTCAAAATGAGTGCATATTGCTTTCACACCATCATAAAGTAGACCCGTAGGAAGCAGACCTTCCTAAGGAGGAGACCCCCCAAAAATTTATTCAACCTTCTCAGTGCACACTTTCTACTAGGAAGGTTATTGAACATGCAAAACCTTATCTAATTCAGTCACAAACTAGAGCCAATGCAAGAATCCCGAGAAGAAAAAACAAAACAAAACAGAAAACAGTTTACTATAGGAATTACATTTACAGATACTAAAATCCTCAGAATAATAAAAGGAAGGGTCCTGTTCGGTTTGGCTCAGTGGATAAAGTGTCAGCCTGGGTTGGATTCTGGTCAAGGGCATGTACCCTGATTGCAAGCTCCTCCCCAGCCGGGCCCTGGTCTGGGCTCTTGCAGGAGGCAGCCAATTGATGTGTTTCTCACACATTGATATTTCTCTCTGTCTTTCCCTCTCTCTAAAAATCAATGGAAAATATCCTCATGTGAGGATTAAAAAAAATAAAATAAAAAATAAGAAAGGGAAGGTAAAGGGCTGCCCACATCAGGGGTGCTGCAGCTGGAAAGACAGGCAGCAGATATTGAATGCCTCACTAGAAAAAGGGAACCATTTCTCAAAATCAAACCCAGAAACTTCTGCAATTCTCCAGAATCCCTGACAAAGGAAACATGCATAGTGAAGTTAATTTTGGTTTGGTTTCATTTCTTTTTATGCTCACCTGCTTAAATATATGTAATTATGATGATCTCTGTATAAAATCTGGTTTCTAAACGTTGCTGTTTCTCTCTAGTTATGGTGATATTTATTGGTTAGGATTTATGAGTGTAAAGGTAGTCAGATGTTCTAATGCATGAAAAATAACTCTTCATACATGCTTTTTACTTAGTATCTGTGACTTCCTTTTGTTCATACTGCAGAATACTAGTACATTCATTGCTTGAATTTGGGTTCCCACCACACATGTGAGCATTTGATCTGCTTTCTATGTGTAGTTCCACATTTCATATGATTATATTTGATATATGGATAATAAGTTGTGATTTTTTAGTAATATGTTTACATTTACCTAAGTTTCAGGTAAACTTTCCTAATGTTAATGAAAATGCAACGTATTTTATGTTTATATAGACACTAGAGACCTGGTGCACGAAATTAGTGCACAGGGGTGTGTGTCCCTCAGCCCAGCTTGCACCCTCTCTAATCTGGGACCCCTTGAGGGATGCCCGACTGCCCGTTTAGGCCTGATCCTAAACGGGCAGCCGGACATCCCTCTCAGAAACCAGGACTGCTGGCTCCCAACTGCTCGCCTGCCTGCCTTCCTGATTGCCCTTAACTGCTTCTGCCTGCCAGCCTGATCACCCCCTAACCACTCCCCTGCCAGCCTGATTGATGCCTAACTGCTCCCCTGCCAGCCTGATTGCCCCTAACTTCCCTCCCCTGTAGGCCTGGTCACCCCTAACTGCCCTCCCCTGCAGGCCTGGTCCCCCAACTGCCCTCCCCTGCAGGCCTGGGTCCCCCCCAACTGCCCTTCTCTGCAGGCCCGGTCGCCCCCAACTTCCCTCCTCTGCCTGCTTGGTCACCCCTAACTGTCCTCCCCTGCAGGCTTGATCACCCCCAACTGCCTTCCCTTGCAGGCCTGGTCCCTCCCAACTGCCCTCTCCTGCTGGCCTGATCGCCCACAACTTCCCTCCCCTGCAGGCCTGATCCCTCCCAACTGCCCTCCCTTGCAGGCCATCTAGTGGTGGCCATCTTGTGTCCACATGGGGGCAGCCATCTTTGAATACATAGGGGCAGCCATCGTGTGTTGGAGTGACAGTCAATTTGCATATTACTCTTTTATTAGATAGGATAGAGGCCTGGTGCACAGGTGGGGCCTAGCTGGTTTGCCCTGAAGGGTGTCCTGGATTGGGGTGGGGGTTCCGTTGGGACATGGGGTGGCCTGGGCAAGCAGCCTGTGGTGGTTTGCAGGCCGGCCACACTCCCTGGCAACCCAAGCAGAGGTCCTGGTATCTGGGATTTATTTATCTTCTATAATTGAAACTTTGTAGCCTTGAGCGTAAGCCAGGGCCAGCCAGGAAGTTTGGCTTCCTCCATCGCTGGGGAAACCCAAGCCTCCTGCTTGCTTTGTGGCCACAGCCATTTTTGTTGGGATTTATTTATCTTCTATAATTGAAACTTTGTAGCCTTGAGCAGAGGCCTGGGCCAACCAGGGTGTGCAGGAAGCTTGGCTTCCTCCATTGCTGGGGAAACCCAAGCCTCCTGTTCGTTCCGTGGCCACAGCCATCTTGGTTGGGTTAATTTGCATACTCGCTCCTGATTGGCTGGTGGGCATGGCTTGTGGGTGTATCAGAATTTAAATTATTTCTACAGTGGCAGAGTAAGCTATGAAGCTGGGACTTACATAAGGTGTTTGATTCATATTTACTTATGAGTTTGGCACTGTGCTAGACACTAAGGATAGTGAATACAAAAACCCATAATGTCTGGATCTATTACAGTTTTCTAATGCATATTCCTTGCACTTTAACCTTTTGCACTCGGATGTCGAGTGTGACTCGACACGGTTAGCATCGGTAGCAGGAATTGAGAAAAAAGCAAGGGAGTGCAAAGGGTTAATGGCAACATATAGCTTCTCCTAAACACAAAAGAATTTTAAACTATGAGATGATATAGTCAATATATACAATGCCATGTTGGGCTAAGAAAGACATAGATGAACAGAGAGGTAAGACACTATTCAGCGCATTGGGAAACTGCAGGTAATTCTATATCACTAGAGCAAAAGTTGACATAGTGGAAGTCAAACTAAAGAGGTAGATAAAAGAAATTATGACACAGATTTTGTCTCACAGACAAATTTGCACATGATTCTATATGCAATTTATTTTTAAATTTATCTTTATTGTTGAAAGTATTACAGATGTCCCCTTTTTTCACCCATGGACCCCCTCCTCCCGATTTCCACCTTATGCAATTTATAGCTATAAAAAAATTTAAAGGAATGACTATACAAATAATTGTATTGTAGAAAAACAGAGAGAAATTTAAGAGTTTGGTACCAAAGCAGAGAAAATATTTAAGACCCCATTGCTGTCATCTAGGTAAGCCATACTGAGCCTGGGGCAATGCAGCTGGAGAATTGGAGATGGATGTGGTTTGTTGAGGAGAAAATAAAGTCAGTTGGAATTGCTCACAGATAAGGGAGAACCAGTATTTGGCTTAGGAACTGGGTGGATGGTAGAGTTATGACTACTGATGTAACTTACAGGGACATAGCAGGTTTTGGAGAGGAGAAGATGATTTAATGTTTAATTGTTGTATTTCTAGAGCATGTGGTTCTATAAACATGTATAGTAAGTACTCAGCTCAACAGAGCCCACTAGTTTAGAAATACAGATTTTGAGGATTCTTTATAGAGACTAATAAAGTTTATATAAATAGATTAAATGTCACATCAACAATGAATAACCTGAGAAGCAAAGGGGTTCAGGGAGAACCAATTTTTAAGCCATAAATAGTAGAAGTGGAAGAAGAGGTAACAAATGACAAAAAAGAATCACATCCACTATCTCTGTAGGAAATTGCAAGCAGAAATGAGAAAATTTCCAGGAGTATCAAATAACAAGATTAGGAGGGATATGATGATACTGAAATAACCCATTGCAACTACCAATTAGAAGATTATTGGTGATTCTTGCTAAAGAAGTTTTTTTTTTTAAAATATATTTTTTATTGATTTTTTACAGAGAGGAAGGGAGAGGAATAGAGAGTTAGAAACATCGATCAGCTGCCTCCTGCACACCCCCTACTGGGGATGTGCCCACAACCAAGGTACATGCCCTTGACCGGAATTGAACCTGGGACCTTTCAGTCCGAAGGCCGACGCTCTATCCACTGAGCCAAACTGGTTTCGACGCTAAAGAAGTTTTGGTGGAGTAAAGAATGAATACCAGACTAAAGTAGGTTAAGGAGAGATTAAGAAGCATTAAGGATGTGCAGATATATTTTACAGCTATTATCCTACTAGAGGCCCAGTGCATGACGTTTGTGCATTGGAGGGGGGGTCCCTCAGCCCAGCCTGCGCCCTCTCGGTCTGGGACCCCTCAGGGGATGTCCAACTGCCGGCTTAGGCATGCTAGGGTTTTATTATATAAGATATAATAAAAGGCTAATATGCAAATCAACCGAACGGCAGAACGACCAGTTGCTATGACATGCACTGACCACCAGGGAGCAGATGCTCAACGCAGGAGCTTCCCCCTGGTGGTCAGTGTGCTCCCACAGGGGGAGCGCTGCTCGGCCAGAAGCCGGGCTCACAGCTGGTGAGTGGCAGCACTAAGGAGCAGCAAGCAGGTGGGCGGTAAGGAGGGAGGGGTCCTGGACTGTGAGAGGGATGTCTGACTGCCGGTTTAGGGAGTGGGTCTAAGCTGGCAAGTGAACATCCCTCGAGGGGTCCTGGACTGCGAGAGGGCACAGGCCAAGCTGAGGGACCCCCCTCTCCCTGAGTGCATGATTTTGTGCACCGGGCCTTTAGTTTTGAATATATAATGACAGAGAGATTGGAACTCAACTTAAAAGGGTGTTTTCTTGCTGTTATTACTTTTATAAAATAGAAAGATTTGGGATTGTTTATGTGCTTTGAAAAACAAGAGACAGCATCCCTCCAAATATTTACAGGTTCCACAGATTATACAAATTAAATGTCTCCCATTTCCCCACTTTATTTTCTATTTCCACTATCAAATATCACACTTACTGCTCTGCCTTATCAATGAACTCACTACCCCTATATTTTATACCCTGAAGCCTGTTATCTGATGTATTAATTTTCTTTTGTTGGTGGCAAACATCCTCTTTTTTCATTGTGTGTGTGTGTTGGGGGGAAGAGAAAGAGGGAGGGAGCGGGGGGAGGGGAGATGATAGATAGATAGAAGTGGGTGGATGTACTGGAGGATGAAGAGGGATGTTTTCTTGTGAATGTGTGTTTACCAGCTTGTGTGATTCAATATGAGGAGGAAGGGGTTAGAGAAAAGATGAAAAAAAGTATGATGCTAAAGGTATTAGGAGTGGATTTTTAATGGAGAGCAAGAGAAAGTGTCAGTCAGAGACTAAGAGAGGAATGGGGATCAAAGATGCAAGGTAGAGGAGGTAAACCAAAATATGAGGGTTTGAGTGTGACTGAATGTGTGCAAGAAAGAGTAAGGGTGATAAATATATGGTGACAGATGGAGATCTGATTTGGGAGGTAAAGATACAATGCATTATACAGATAATGTATCATAGAAATGAACACCCATATATTATTAAGCAATGTCACCCCAATAAATTTATTTAAAAACAAAGAGTATGGGAATGTGAGTAACAATATATAATATGAATTTCTGTCTCTGTGACTGTGTGAAGTGTGTGAGGTCTGAGGGTCCCAGTGTTGGAACCTGTGAGGGATTGTGATGAAGTGTCAGTGGGTGATTGTCTATGAATATAACTCTGAGTGTGAATGTGAGTGAGAGAAAGTGACTGCATGGGGAGGTAGATGGCTAGAGGTAGGCAGGCAAGAAGGGATTCCCTAATGACTACCTCTGGGATTGACATGAAATACTCTTTTGAATTGCAGCTCTATTTTAGAAAAGTTTAAAACGTATTTTCTAACTGGAATTTTAGGGGAAAAATTCTCTGAAGTAATTTGAGAAACTCATAATGAGAAAGGAGGAAAAATAAAGTAACATTAAATACAAAAAAGATATACAGACTGAAAGTAACCATTTACAAATTATCTTCCTCTTCTGTTTTTCTAAATCAGATTGATTAACTATACAACTATTACTGAGTGCCTGCTCAGTGTCTCGTTCTGAGGTTACAGTGATAATAAACTAGGTTGACAGGATGTCTGTCCTCATGGAGTATATATTCTTGTTGTGGGAAAGAAATGACCAAAACAGACAAACAAGGTCTTACAATTTTTGAAAAGATTAATAATGAAGGAAATTTCAATGATAGGGAATGAATAAGTAAAGGGGGGCTATTTATCTGAGGAACTAGCAAGGTTCTTTGAGGTGATGATTCTTAGATTGAGATTGAAAAACACAATGTTTCTTCTGTCTTTTAGTGTTTTTTTTTTGTTTGTTAATGTTTTTTTTTCATACTGGCTTACCTCCTGGAGTTGCTCAGAAAAAATAAACAGTACATTCCTGCTGAATTGTATTTTATAAATTTATTAAATTTTGCCATACTAAAATTCATCAAATCGTCAAACAGTCTCTGTATTTTAAAGCATCTCCCTTTTCTGTGCATGTAATAAATAGCATGATCACCACTGCTGGGACCTTGTTACCAAAGGAGACCCTCAGGCCCTTCGCTAGAGCTAAGGAATCAGGAAACTGCATTTTAACAAGGTCACTGAGATGCTGAGTTGCCTTATTGTAAGCACATTGAAGTTTGAGAAGTACTGTTAGGAAATATGTGAGAAATCATCATTTGTTTTCTGTTTCTAAAACAACTTAATACACATGAAACAACGGTGTACAATAGAAATTCAACTTGACGCGTAGGTAAATTTACCTTTTCGAGTGGCCACATTAAAAAAGTTAAAAAGAGGTAAATTCATTTTAGTATAATATTTGTATTTAACCTATGTAATCAATATAAATTATTTATAAAATACTCTACATTTTTAACAGTGCTAAGTCTTTGAACTCCAGTGTGTATTTAATTTTCATGAAATATTTGAACTCTGTTATATATACACCAGTTCAGTTTTTAAACTTGTTATTTCACATTAAAGAAAATTAAAAATTTAGTCCCACAGTTTCACTAACAATATTTCAAGTGTTCAATGGCAACATGTGGCTGGAGTCTACCATCTTGGAGATGCACCCCAATTCAATATTTCTCTACAAGCCTCGTATAGCATGTAGGCTCAGTCAGTCTACAAGATTACTGCCATTTGTTTTTTTTAAAAATTATGATCCAAAGTGTAAATCCCATATTTATGTAAACCCCATATTAGCTATATTTTAAGTTATGGAAGTGTACCTTCCAAATTTCTTTTAAAGTCTCTCCAGCTATTTAGGTTGAAAAACTGAAACCTTGTATAGATAGATTTTTCAGATATAGGTATTTCAACTCTCTGAAATTACACAGTTTAGAAAGTAATTTGTTAAATTATTATATTTTAGTAAAGTTCAGCCAAAAAACATAATTTTTATCAGTTATATGTGATTAATTTAAAAGAATAAAAGTGCCCATTTATTGAGCATATACTTTATACAGAGGGTATATATAGTTATATGCACATGGTTATATTAAACCTTTATGGTACTAAACCTTTATGGTATATGCACATAGTTATATTAAACCTTCATGGTAGTTTAGAAAATAATTTGTTAAATTATTATATTTTAGTAAAGTTTAAGCCAAGAAACACAATTTTTATCAGTTAATATGAGATTAATTTAAAAGAATAAAAGTGCCAAATTATTTAAGCATATATATATATATATGCATACATACAGAGGGTATATATAATTATATGCACATGGTTATATTAAGTGTAGTGTTTCATATGACCATTTTGGTTGTAATTCAATTTTGGTAACTTTCTTTAAGTTTTCTTGTCAGTGCAAAGTCTTAACTTTCTCTGTTAACTTCAACCTTAAAACATTCATGAAATTCAAGAATATAAACTTAAATGTGTAATAGTGTTCTCTTTAATTATAATAGCTCTAAGAGAAAAAAATGTGGACATACATGAAATAATCAAATTTTCAAGATGTACTTTGCTTATTTGGCAAATATTTTGTTTTAAAGAGTTTAAACTTTCTTACTAGATTAACACTGCCACAATTACTGTTGCCATTTTAAGTATCAAAAATAGCTAAGATAGAGTGATATAATTGAGAAATGCATTAAGGCAAAATTTAGCTGGAGTTTTGTACATTGAATATAGTAAAAATATATTTTTGGATAATTTAGAGTTAGTTCAGAATCATTTATTTAAATACTAGAGGCCCAGTGCACGAATTCATGCATGGGTGGGGTCCAGCCGGCCAGGCAACAATTGGGGTGGATCGGGCCGGGCATGACAGAAGGAGGAGATGGTTGGAGGTTGGTTGGATGGCCCGTCCTGATCAGGGCCCTATCAGGGCTGGGCTGGCTGAGGGGAAGGGTAGAGGACGATTGGCCTGCAGGCCCTGCCCCAATTAGGGTGGGGGGCCAATCGGGGGTCATCAGCTGTGGGAGGAACTGTGGGAGGTTGGCTGGCCAGCTCCACTCCCAATTGATGTGGGGGGTGCTGATCGGGGGACAGAGCTGGCTGGGGGAAGGGGTCGTGGACCAATTGGGATGGTGGGGGCTGATTGGGGGTGGGACTGGGTGGAGGGAGGGGCTATGGGTGGTGGACCAGCTGGCCCCACCCCCTATTGGGATAGCGGGGGCAACCAGGGGCAGGGCCAGCCAGGGGGAAGGGCTGCGAGGGGGTTGGCTAGCCGCCCTCTATTAAGTGGGAAAGTCTGATCAGGGCGGGGCTGGCTGGTGGGAGGGTCTGCAGGAAGTTGGCCAGATGCCCGCCCCCCCTCCCCCCCCCCCCCCCCCCGCCCGATTGAGCCAGTTTGCTGGCCACAGTGGGCGTCATAGCGACTGCTGGCTTTTTATATATCTAGAATATTTAAGAATTTATTCTAGTGGGAAGATAAACCATAGCTTGATTTATTATTTATTGTTTGTATTTTAGTCTCAATAAAATAAAGAGAATTTATGTCATGCCAAAATATTTTTGCTGAATTTGGGAAGGGAAGTTTAGCTTAAATATAGCAGTATGAAAATTAAAATATTGTAAACATTTTAATTGTGGAACTTTTTCAGAGTAGTTCGCAACATCATTTTTGAAAATGAACAATAATAAAGGCTTTTTAAAAATTCTCACCTGATAAGTTTTCATGATTTTCAGAGTGTGAAGAAGGGGGAGAAAGAGAAAAGAAACATTGATGTGAGAGTGAAACACTGATTGGTTGTTTCCTATATGCCCCTGACCAGGGATTGAACCCGAAACCTAGGAAATGTGCCCTGCCTAGGAATTGAACATGAAACCTTTTGGTGTATGGGAGGATGCTCCAACTGAGCCACACCAGCCAGGGCCCTTTGCCCGTTTTTAAATTAGATTGTATTGTGTGTGTGTGTGTGTGTGTGTGTGTGTGTGTATGTGTGTGTGTATTTTTGTGTGTGTTGAGTTTTATAAGTACTTTAAAAATTTTGGATATTAACTCCTTATCAGATGTATTATTAGCGAATATGTTCTCCTATTCACTGGGTTGCCTTTTCATTTTGTTAATGGTTTCTTTTGCTTTGCAAAAACTTTTTAGTTTTATGTGGTCCCATTTGTTTAATTTTTCTTTTGTTCATCTTGCCTGAGGAAATACATCAGAAAAAACATTATGAGAAATGTCCAAGATGTTACTGCCTATATTTTCTTCTAGGACTTTGACCACCCAATGTGAAAGTCATTTCTCTTTATCCAGAATCATACAGAATGAAAAACAGGTAGTTCATTTTTTTCGCACTTTTTACAACATTTAAGTAGAACATATTAAACAAAGGCTGCTTATCTCACTGTTCAATCTATCCTCTGTAATAGAAGATGAAATATCAGGTAGATTTAGTGTCTCTCTGAATTATAAAACAACTGCACATCCCATTCAGAGTGAATTAGACCTAGGTATACAGGCTCCTGGAGAGACTAAGATATGGCAAACAGTTAAACCAATAATCCTCAAGTAATTATTTTAATGAAGGCAGAGAAAAGTTTGTCTATAAAAATATTAATTTTTTCCCTTTTATATGTAAATTAGCCATTTTAAGTGCATTTTTAAGTGATTTTCTGAAACAAGGTATTGGGTCTTTCAAAGTAAAAATTAAATATTAATTTGTTATAGTCGATGACTTACATTTGATATTTTGAAAAGGCAATATAAAATAGTAAAAAAAATGCAGGAAATACTCTACACATATATTTTTTGCTGTATTTCCATTAAATAGAATCTATAAGGTGCATTTAATCTCCTGAAATAGAGTACAAGCAACCTGAGAGTAGAACTGCAGTAGGAACTATCAGTGAGTCACTTTTTTTTTATACAAACTTTGTACATAGGACAGCAATAAATCAGAACTTTCCTAGGTTCACTTAAGCATAGAGTAATTTACTTACTTAAAAGTTGTATCAAAGACCTAGAACAAATTATCCAAAAATTCATCTGGAATAAAAAAAGACCCCGAATAGCCGCAGCAATCCTGAGAAAGAAGAACAAAGTAGGTGGGATCTCAATACCAGATATCAAGCTGTATTACAAAGCCACTGTTCGCAAAACAGCCTGATACTGGCACAAGAACAGACATATAGATCAATGGAATAGAATAGAGAACCCAGAAATTGACCCAAACCACTATGCTCAATTAATATTTGACAAAGGAAGCATGAACATACAATGGAGTCAAGACAGTCTCTTCAATAAATGGTGTTGGGAAAATTGGACAGATACATGCAAAAAAAAAAAAAAAAAAAGAAACTAGACCACCAGCTTACACCATACACAAATATAAACTCAAAATGGATAAAGGATTTAAACATAAGACAGGAAACCATAAAAATACTAGAGGAATCCACAGGCAGCAAAATCTCAGACATATGCTGAAGCAATTTCTTCACCCATACTGCTACTAGGGCAATGGAAACTAAAGAGAAAATAAACAAATGGGACTACATCAAAATAAAAAGCTTCTGCACAGCAAAAGAAACCAACAACAAAACAACAAGAAAGCTCACTGCATGGGAGAACATATTTGCCAATGTTATCACCAATAAGGGTTTAATCTCCAACATTTACAGGAAACTCATACAACTTAACAAAAGGAAGATAAACAACCCAATCAAGAAATGGGCAAGGGACCTAAAAAATAGTTTTCGAAAGAAGACAGAAGGAAGGCCAAGAGACATATGAAAACATGCTCAAAGTCACTAATCATCCAAGAGATGCAAATCAAAATGACAATGCGGTACCATCTCACACCTGTCAGAATGGCTATCATCAACAAATCAACAAATGACAAGTGCTGGCGAAGATGTGGAGAAAAAGGAACCCTCCTGCACTGGTGGGAATGCAGACTGGTGCAGCCACTGTGGAGAACAGTATGGAGTTTCCTCAAAAAAACTAAAAATGGGACTCCCATTTGACCCAGTGATCCTACTTCTGGGAATATATCCCACGAAACTAGAAACACCAATCAGAAAGGATATATGCACCCCATAGCAGCACAATTTACCATAGCTAAGATTTGGAAGCAGCCTAAGTGCCCATCAGCAGATAAGTGAATTGAAAAACTGTGGTACATCTACACAATGGAATACTAAGCTGCGGTAAAAAAGAAGGAACTTCTACCATTTGCAACAGCATGGATGGAACTGGAGTGCATTATGCTAAGTGAAATAAGCCAGTCAGAGAAAGATAAATATCACATGATCTCACTCATTTATGGAACATAATGAACAACATAAACTGATGAACAAAACCAGATCCAGAGACAGAGAAGCATTGATCAGACTGTCAAGCCTCAGAGGGAAGGTGGGGAGGGTGGGGGTAAGGGGGAGAAATCAATTAAAGGACTTATATGCATGCATATAAGCCTAACCAATGGACACAGACAGCAGGGGGGTTAGGGCATGAGTTGGGGGGGTCAATGGGGGATAGGGACACATATGTAATACCTTTATCAATAAAGAAATTTAAAAAAAGTTGTGTCCATTGCTCTTTTCACAACTATATGTTTAACATTAATTCAGAACAGGAACACCTTTTCTCTTATTCCTTTCCTTTCTTTTTTTTTTTTTAAATTTCTTTATTGATTAAGGTGTCACATATTTGTCCTCATCCCCCCATTCCCATCCCACCCCCCTCCCCACGGATGCCCCCACCCCCCTGTTGTCCTTAACCATTGGTTAGGCTCGTATGCATGCACACAAGATCCTTGGTTGATCTCTCCCCCATACCCCCACCCTCCCCTATCCTCCCTCTGAGGCCCGATAGTCCGATCGATGCCTCCTTGTTTCTGGTTCTGTTCTTGTTCATCAGTCTATGTTGTTCATCATTTCCCCTAGATGAGCGAGATCATGTGTCACTAGAGATATACTTATAAGAACTGAATGTGAGACGAGCAATAATAGTTATGCTGACAGGCAAATGAATCAGTCTGTAGTGAGTTTCTTTCTGGACCAACAGTTCTTTTGAGACCCAATTTCAATGTCCACCAGTTCCTTATGTGTACATGTCGGCACTGACTTTTCAGCTCTGGATGGTGGACAAATGGTGGTAATGCAGGTTCAATTCCCTCTGGTTTGGTCTTGCCCGGACCCAGGGGCATGGCTTCACCCGGACCCAGGGGTGCGTGGCCTCACCCGGACCGAGGTGCGCGCGGCCTCACCCGGACCCGGGACCCAGCCTCACCCGGATCCAGGGGCACACAGCCTCACCCGGACCCGGGATCCAGCTTCACCCGGACCCAGTGGCAAGTGGCCTCACCCGGACCCAGGGGCGCGCGGCCTCTCCCAGACCCAGGGTCGCGTGGCCTCACCCGGATCCAGGGGCGCACGGCCTCACCCGGACCCGGGATACAGCTTCACCCGGACCCAGTGGCGAGTGGCCTCACCCGGACCCAGGGGCGCGCGGCCTCTCCCAGACCCAGGGTCGCGTGGCCTCACCCGGACCCGGGACCCAGCCTCACCCGGATCCAGGGGCACACGGCCTCACCCGGACCCGGGATCCAGCTTCACCCGGACCCAGTGGCAAGTGGCCTCACCCGGACCCAGGGGCGCGCGGCCTCTCCCAGACCCAGGGTCGCGTGGCCTCACCCGGATCCAGGGGCGCACGGCCTCACCCGGACCCGGGATACAGCTTCACCCGGACCCAGTGGCGAGTGGCCTCACCCGGACCCAGGGGCGCGCGGCCTCTCCCAGACCCAGGGTCGCGTGGCCTCACCCGGATCCAGGGGCGCACGGCCTCACCCGGACCTGGGATACAGCTTCACCCGGACCCAGGGGCGCGCGGCCTCACCCGGACCCAGGTGTGCGCGGCCTTACCCAGACCCAGGATCCAGCTTCACCCGGACCCAGGGGTGCGTAGCCTCACCCAGACCCAGCGGCATGGGGCCTCCCCCGGACCCAGGGGGGCGGCCTCACCCGGACCCGGGATCCAGCTTCACCTGGACCCGGGGGCGCGCGGCCTCGCCCGGACCCGGGATACCTTTCATTTCTTTTAAGTGCCATGTATGCTAGCCTACATTTTGCCAAAGTTATATGGATATAGTTATTAAGATGAGTTTTAGATCAGTGTACTATAAAATACATAATAATTTGACAGAATTTTATGTCTATTAAATCTATTAACACCTAAAGTGGGGTTTTTGGCTTGTATATTATTGTTATTTTTAATTTTATTTTTCTAGAAATTAATTTTTATATTTTAAAAAATGTGTGTGTGTGTGTGTGTGTGTGTGTGTGTGTGTGTAGTGAATTTGTGAAAAAATACAAAAAATGTTATTTTATCAAACATAATTTGAATAACATTGTTCTAGAATTTTTTAGCTAGGAACACTAATCTGGGTCTCATATACATACCCAATCCACAAATATTTCCAATCCTTTCTATTTTATATGCAGTCCCACCATCTATACATTTTTCATACAAATATCATGACACTTAGCTAAGAAAATACTGTATTTGTTTCTTGGCAACAAGTAATAAGGGGAGTTTACTTTCAGCCATTTCCCTGTGCTCTCTCTACTTGGGCTAGTTTAGGCCTCCTCAGCACATGATGGCTTCAGGGCATGGATTTATATGCAAGTTCCAAAAGAAAGTGTCCCGGTGACCTGGAAAGATGCTCACCTGTCAGTCACACCTGGGAACAAGTCAGTGGCCAGAATAGGCATGGCAACTGCAAGGGTCTGGACTCTGAGATACTTAACTCTGGAACAAAGAAAATTCCCTCTCTTGGCCCTCTTGCTCTCTTGGGAATTTGAGGAGGCATTCTCCTCTACGTTAGCCCACACAATGAACTAATTAATGGATGGTAATTAGCCTGAAACTACATCGGACTCAGTTCCACCATGGAACATAAACTCTGGACACTGGCCTTCCTTTGGCTCTGCTGGAACCCCAGCTGCACTTTTTCCAGGACTGGGTTAAAGGCCATGGGACTTTGCAAACCGAGGGATATAATTTCATGCAAAGTAAAACCACTCATTTTCCCATGTGAGCCTTAGAAAATTCCTTTTCTCAAGATATCTCAAGAACCCCACTCCCACTAGTGACAGAGAAATACCACCCATTCCATCCTCTGGCAACACTATCATATTTGGAAAGATAAAGATGATTTAAAAAATGCTATTTTTTATGCATAGTTTTACTGACTTGATAATTGTTAAAGTTGCCCTAGATCAATCTCTTTCCCATAGGCTTTTATATCCCAACACATTAAAGGATTTATAGAGTTTTTATCGTTTTGAATTTTCAGTTTTGATTCCAAAAAATTATTCAGATGGTTACAAAGGAAAGAAATTAGGTGGATTTAAGACATTCAGATTTCATACATGTTCTGTTCACCAAAAGAAAGGCTACATTTCACTGGGATGTGAGAAACCCTTCAAAACAAATTAAGTGCCAAAAATATGTGGAACAAAATTGTTCCCTTTAGACTTTCTGTATAGAGAAATATTTTAACTACTGTATCTAAGTTTTGCTATAACTGAGCTGGAGAAGTCCTATAGGATTTCAGTGCTAAAAACATGCAGTCACATGTTATTTCCAAATACAATATATACCACTGATATTTCAGGGACTAGAATAAAGCATTTTGCATCAAGATGAAAGCTATATATTTAATAAATGCATTAACCTATTTCTCAATAATTTCTTTTTTATTTTTAATTTGGTACTATAAATTAATACCATTAAAGACTTTGCTCTGCTTTGCTGCTTAATACATACATATCCCAAATTATCTGTTTCTCATTTGGAGCATAGCATTTTCAATTTAAGTTTGAAATGTAATTCTGAACTCATTTAATTGCCCTAATAAAAAGTAATGAAAAAAGTGATGTGTGAGAGCATATGACATCCACTATTTTATTTTAATAATTATAAAGCATTGTCTACTTTTTAATTTTTAAAAATTTTGATTTTTGGTTTGCCAACTCTATTTCTAGGAAATTTCCTCAAAGAAATTGTGATATATAATTATATTTATGACAAAAGTCATGAGGTTTGATTTTTTCCACATTTTTGGCATCATCTTTAAAAATCACCAGTTGAATAGAATGTACTAATCCACTAATTAGTCTTCCTTTCTGTTCCAATGATGTTGAATAAAAGATTAAGTTAATTTAAATTAGTTATAACAATGATTTTCAGACTCTGGCACATTTTACTTTCCTATATAAAATGCATTTTATTTTCCATGGGTAAATTCAATAATATAATTAACATTAATTGGGTTACATATTGTTTTTCTTAGATTCTGGTTTGGAAAACAAATATATTATTTAATTTTTATTTATAAATAATTAATACATTGGCCTATCAGTATTACAGTTAAAAAAGAGCAATGGCCTGTGTTATTTTAAAAAATTTTACTTATTTTATTTTCTCCATAACATCCTATATAATAAAGAGGTAATATGCAAATTAACCCTCACCCCCTCGTCACAAGATGACTGCCCCCACATCATCACAAGATGGCCACCCCTACATCATCACAAGATATCCACCACAAGATACCACCCCCACGTCATCACAAGATGGCCACCCCCACGCCGTCACAAGATGGCTGCCCCCACATTGTCACAAAATGGCTGGCAAGGGAGGACAGTTGGGGGAGACCAGGCCTGCAGGGGAGGGCAGTTGGGGGAGATCGGGCCAGCAGGGAAGCAGTTAGGTGTCAATCAGGCCAGCAGGGGAGCGGTTAGGGGGCTATCAGGCTGGCAGGCAGAGTGGTTAGGGGCAATCAGGCAGGCAGGCAAGCAGTTAGGAGCCAGCAGTCCCAGGTTGTGAGAAGGATGTCCAACTGCCGGTTTAGGCCCGATCCCACCAAGATCGGGCCTAAACCGGCAGTTGGACATCCCCTGAGGGGTCCCAGATTGGAGACGGTGCAGGCTGGGCTGAGGGACACCCCCCACCCCCCCAGTGTACGAATTTCATGCACTCTAGTTGTCATATAATTCTATTTACTTGTCTTTGAAACTGGCCTAAATGATCCTCAAGTACTTTTGCCAGCTGCTGTGAAGCCAAACACACTGACACAGGTGCTGATGGAAGGAAAGTGGTTTATTCAGTTGCTGACTACCTGAGAAGATGGCAGGCTCATCTTAACCATCTTAACATACCAGGGTAGGCAAAGGGCTTTTATAGGGCGATAGTGGGAAGAGGAGGACTGGACATTTTGATGACAAACATTTTCACCTTCCAGCTCTCCATGTTCTCTTTTATGTGTGTCAGCTCCTGGCATTTTTTTTCTCTCTATGTTTTTTTTCTGGGACAGAATGTTGCAGGCTTGGCCAGCCATTGGCATCTCCTACACTCCTGTGGGTGAGGCTGGGGAAAAGGGGAACTCGAAGTGCTGTTGCTTGTAAAATGCTTAACTGTGAAACTACTAATATTTTAAACTACAAGTTTTGTTAGTATATGCTTATGTTTATATGGTTAATTATTTAATTAAATATGAGGGTGTTTTTTATACACTAAACCCTATTACATCCCCAACACCCTCTACCCTGCCAGAGCTGTCTGTCTACTTTCTATCTATGAGTCTCTATTTGAGTATGCTAATATATAAAAACCCAGGGTCTGTGACATCCACAACGACCAGAGGCTCGACCAACCGAAGTCAGTGCTGGGTTGCCATGGCGACCCAGCACTGACTGCTTCGGCTGTGGGAGCCTGGACCCAGCACTGACTGCTGAGGGGGCTGCGGATCAGGCCTGGAGAGAGGCCTGGGGAGAGAGAAGCAGGGTCTGATCCCTAGCCTCCATGGCAGCTGTTGATCAGCCCTTGCCTCTCTCTTTCTCTAAGGGCCTGGCCAGCAGCCTTGCCTCTCTTTCTCTCTGGCCTCCACTGGGGCTGCTGATCAGCCCCGCCTCTCTGATCAGGCCCGTTGATAGGCCTGAGACCCTGACTGGCATAGAAACCGACCAATCAGAACCAAATCTGGGTGAAGTGTGGCAAGCAAATGGCTGTCTAGGAGGCCGAGCTTTTGAGGCTGACTGGCATAGAAACCGACCAATCAGAACCTGTTCTGGGTGAACTGAGAAGGCAGAACCTAAGGTGGGGGCTCAGGAGAGGTATTAAGGGTAATAGCTGTTTGGTGTAAAGTGTAAGAAAGTGGTTCAATTTTTTAATGACTGGTTTGGCAGCATAGTGCATATGGCTGTCTATTAGTCCAGATATAGGGATTATGTATTTTTGTCTGCCAAGAGCATCTCCTCCTGCTGAAAAAGGCTTTCCCCCCATTTAAGCAATCCTATCCTATATATTCTATCAATACTACTAAAAGGGTAATATGCTAATTAGACCAGGTTGACCAGCCATCTTCTGGACGTCTGACTTCCTTCCGGACAAAGCCATGGTGGTGGGAGCTGAGGCAGAGGCCGTTAGGAGTGATCAGGCTGGCAGGAGAAGGCCATAGGGGGCAACCAGGCTGGCAGAGGAGGGCAGTTGGGGGCGAGATCAGGCTGACAGGGGAGGGAAGTTAGGGGCAATCAGGCAGGCAGAGGCAGTTAGGGGCTATCTGGCCGGCAGGGGACAGCAGTTAGATGCGAGGTCAGGCTGGCAGGGGAGGGCCGTTTTGGGCAAGATCAGGCCAGCAGGGGAGGGCAGTTGGGGGCAACCAGGCCAGCAGGGGAGGGCAGTTAGGGGCTATCAGGTAAGCAGGTAGAGAGGTTAGGGGAGATCAGGCAGGCAGGCAGAGGGGTTAGGAGCAATCAGGCAGGCAGGCAGAGGCAGTTAGGGGTGATCAGGCAAGCAGGCAGGTGAACAGTTAGGAGCCAGCAGTCCCAGATTGCTAGCGGGATGACTGACTGCTGCTTTAGGCCTGATCCCCCTAAATCGGTGGTTGGACATTCCCCAAGGGGTCCCCGATTGGAGACAGTGCAGGCTGGGCTGAGGGAACCCCCACATGCACGAATTTTGTGCACCTGGCCACTAGTATTTTAAAAATACAATTTGACAGATATTTAAATCTAAGAAATATATTGTTAATAAAAATTATTGTAAGTTCAATAATCATTTAAAATTAGGTATAATGAATTAATTTTATGGTTGGAAGATAAATAAGTAAATATTTTCAAATATTTTTTAGCATGATATTACTATCTTTCAATAATGGATAATAAATATAATTAGACTAGAGGCCCAGTACATGGATTTGTGCACTGGTTGGGTCCCTCAGCCTGGCTTGCACCCTCTCACAATCCGGGGCCCCTTGGGGGTGTTAGTCTACTGGTTTTGGCCTGATCCCCACCAGTTGACCAGTTGCTTAGGGTTTTATATATATAGATAATATCAATGAGCTGATAGCTTTTAAAATTTTGAATATTTTCTTTTCAATATTGAGACTTGTATTAACAATATTTAGTTACAAGTAATAAATACAGCAAAATAAAAAATAAAATAGGAACATAGTGTTGCATTTAAGGATTGAGGAAATACTGCAAACTCATTTTCTTGAGACATTTATAGAAAAATATAAAGGCACTATCATAGATAGCACAAGAATTTTCTTAATTCAACTACAGTATTCCACAGTTTTATCATCTTTAGATTAATAGAATGAGTTATGGTCCTTTCAACAATGGATGACCAAGTTTTTCTAAATAATGAATATGAAGCTAAAATGTCTACAAAAATGATGACGAATTATTTTATATCACAGAATGATTTATCAAGATAGTTTGCCCTTGTAACAGGAACATTGAACCTAAACAGCAAGATATTTGAAGTTAAAAATGTTCTCAATATTTTAACACCAGATCCTATTCTACTTGAATATTGTGAGAGGTAAAATAAAAATACTGTTCCAACAAATCCCCATCTGTGTAAAAGAAATTTAAATTACAGAAATTTAATCCCAACATGAATATTGCTTTTATAGCAATAATAACTAACAGTGTTCCCAGGTCTTGAAGCATAGATAGGTATATATTCAAAAATATCATAAATTAAATTAGACCAATATATGTTCAAGAACAAAAGTATTCTCTAAAGATCTTGAGAACATACTAATCCAACAATAAAATTACCTATACCTAAGTATGTTTACTGGCATATCTTTAAATTAAAATGGGAGAGAAATCTTTTGATAATGAAGCACATACAAAACAATTTGCTGTCTTAGAATGCTCTTTTGCTTTTATTTCTTTTTCTTTATATTACACTAGAGGCCCAGTGCACAAAATCATGCATGGGTAGGGTCCCTAGGCCTAGCCTGCGATCAAGGCCATCTTCTGCCCACTTGCCAGTCCCCAGTCCCACCCTGCTGCCGCCCACCCTGGTTCCCCGTGGTTCCCCATTTGCCATCCAGCAATTGGAGCCTGCAGGCTGGGGGGAAGGGTCAAGAGGTCTGCCGTTCGGCCTGCTTGCTAGTCCCCAGTCCCGCCCCACCGCTGACACCCACCCTAGTTCCCAGTGGTTCCCATTAGCCATCCAGTGATCAGAGCCTGCAGTCTGGGGGGAGGTACCAAGAGGTCTGCCTTCCGCCCACTGGCCAGTCCCCAGTCCCGCTCCACCCACCCCAGTTCCTCATGGTTCCCCATTAGACATCTAGTGATGGGAGCCTGCGGGCTGGGGAGAGGGACCAAGAGGTGGTCAATGCACCACATAGCAGCTGGTTGATTGGTCATTCTGGTCATTACGCCATTATGGTCACTGGCCTTTTATTATATAGGAGTGTAAAAGTGTAATCAGAGACTTGCTACTATGGGATTTATTAACAAACATGTCCTATTTCCAATATTTATGAAAGATCTATTTCTAAATGTTTTATTAAAACATGTTTTTTAAAATTTATTTTTTATTGACTTCAGAGAGGAAGGGAGAGGGAGACAGAGATAGAAACATCAATGATGGGAGCATCATTGATTAGCTGTCTTCTGCACAGCTCACATTGTTGGATTGAGCCTACAACCTGGGTATGTGCCCTCAAAGGGAATAAAACCATGACCTGCTGGTTCATAGGTTGACTTTCAAACACGAAGCCACATAAGCTGGGCTATTTCTAAATATTTCAATGTTTAGAAAAATAATTAGCATTTTTTACTTTGATTAAAATTAGTCTTTGGAAAAAAATGAGGTTGATTCTTCAATAAATTTTTGATTCTAGATGACAAAAAGACTCTTAGTGTCCTAGTGTCTTCTTCCTTTATAATAATTCATTGCTTAAGGGAGGCTTGAATGGATGTTTTATGCTTACCACCTTCCTTTTTTAACTAGTTTCCTTCATTTTTAATAGAATAACTTTTTATTATACATGAAAAAACAAAACTCATTATTTTTAAGCAGTAGCAAGGTAAATAAAAAAAAGTTTTTTTGTTTTCTAATAAATTTTAAAAGAAAAATCCACTTAGATAACATTTTATCCGAAAGGTTCATATCATTCTTGGAGTTTCAGGAGATAACCATTCTGAGTAACAAAGTTTTTTTTCAATCTAAACACTTCTTGTATCTATTGATTAAAATATATCCCTTAGGCATCCAGTGTGCTCAGTGGTTGAGCAATGACCCATGAACCAGGAGGTCATGGTGCGATTCCTGGTCAGGGCACATGCCCTGTAAAGGGCATGCAGGAGGCAGCCAATCCATGGTTCTCTTTCATAATTGATGTTTCTATCTCTCCCTCTCCCTTCCTCTCTGAAATCAATAAAAACATATTAAAAATGTATATATTCTTTAAAAAAATTGTGTTTACTCTTTAACCTGGTCATTACTAGAGACCTGTAGTGGAATAACAAATGTAGTTATTTTAGTCATAAATATGTTATAAATTTTTATATATATATAACCTACACTAATAAAAGAGAAACATGCAAATTGACTATCACTCTGCTATGCTACCAGCCAATCAGGAGTGAGTATGCAAATTAACCAACAAAGATGGTGATGCCCATAGTGGCCAGGCGATGCTGGAGCTGCTGGGGGCTGGATCAGAGACACAAACCCACAGAGGAGCCTGGCACCCAGCAGCCCCAAGGCCCGCCATTGTGGTGCTGGAGCTTCTGGGGCCTGATTGGAGACACAAACCTGCAGGCCTGGCACCCAGCAGCCCCATGGCCTGCCACTGCTGTGCTGGTGCTGCTGGGGGCTGGATCAGAGACACAAACTTGCAGGCCTGGCACCCAGCAGCAGCAAGCCCCACCTCCGAGGTGCTGGGGCTGCTGGGGGCTGGATCCGAGACACAAACACGCAGGGGGCCCTACCACCCAGTAGCCCCAAGGCCTGCCACCATGGCGCTGGGGCTGCTGGGGGCTGGATCCGAGACACAAACCCACAGTCCTGGCACCCAGCAGCTGTAAGCTCTGTGGCCGAGGCGCTGGGGCTGCTGGGGGTGGGGGGCGGGCAGCGGAGACACAAACCTGCAAGAAACCTGTGGAAAGGGATATAAACTATCATAACTTTAGCTCCCTTTCCACAAGATGAGAAAACTGCCCCTGGTTTATTTAGTGATGTGGCCCACACCTTTCTACAAGCACAGGGTATGTTGTGACCACTCCCAGGAAGGTCTGGTCAGAATACCATCTCCAGGGAATAACACTACTGTGGCAAACCATCTAAGAGAGGAAACAAGCTTTTGTTGGGTTTATATCGAAGGTCAGAGAACATGCCACCCCAACATATGCTGTGATCTTGAGCTGCAGATGCTTGAAAAACAGCAAATGCATGCAGAGGCTTTCACTAAAGTCTCCTGATCTGCCTAAAATCAGACCCCCCAAAAGGAGCTTAAATGTCATAGGTCCCCCTGATGGGAGAAGTGTCATCAGGCAGAGAAGACTGACTCCTGTCACAGGAAAGGAGAGTAGAAGTTGACATCACACTCAAACTTTGTTACAAACTATTTCCCCCCACCCCCATTCATCTTTCCTAAATATCATTTACTCTCCTTTAAGAGGCCTACATCTCCTGTCCCCTTTCCCTAGGAAGAAGGTATTTAAATCTGCATTGTAAGCCACCTTGGGGAGTTACTCATTTTTCCCTGGGATCTCCCACATATACATGAAGTACACATGTTAATGAACTTTTGTTTTTCTCTTGGTGATCTGTCTTTCATTACAAGGGCCTCCACTAAGAACTCAGAAAGGTAGAGGAAAACTATTTTTCCATCTCCATAATTCTATCTCAGGAAATCAAGTCCCCAGCTGAACAATGAGGTTGGCTCAAGTACCAAGCGGTCCTGGCTGATGGGAGGGAAGCTTCTAGGGAGAAATCAATGATATTGGCATCAAAGTGGGATGGAGGGCACACACATGGTTGCTGTTGGGAGTTTAAATTGGTTCACCATTTTTGGAGGATGATTTGGCAAATTTGATAGAAATGTTCAAGGTACCTCCAAGAGTCTTCTTCTAGGAATTGTATCTGCTGAGATAAAGCACAAGCGCATAAGCCCTGGTCAGAACCCAGGATGCTATTGTGGGCTCCCCTTCCACAAGAGGAAAACCTGGGAACAATCTGCATTTTTAGGACAAGGTGGCATCTATACTAATAAAAGGGTAATATGCTAATTAGACTGAACATCTTCCGGATGACCTTCCGGATGTCCTTCTGGACAAAGACATGTTGGCGGGGTCAAGGCAGAGGAGGTTAGAGGCGATCAGGCAGGCAGAGGAGAGCAATTAGGGGGACCAGGCCAGCAGGGGAAAGCAGTTAGGGGGATCAGGCTGGCAGGCAGGTGAACGGTTAGGAGCCAGAGGTCCTGAGGGGTCCCAGATTGGAAAGAGTGCAGGCTGAGCTGAGGGGACCCCCTTCCCGTGCATCGTGCATGAATTTTGTGCACTGGGCTTATAATATAATATAATATAATATAATATAATATAATATAATATAATATAATATAATATAATATAATTGATATAATATGTAACAAGATTTTTGTGTACAAGTTTAAGGAATCATTCAGAATTGGTAATATAAAATGTAAATAAATGTGCTTCTCTGTATTCTAACTGATCAACTTATTTGCTCTTGCATAATTTACTATATAATAGTAAAAGGAATTTTAGAGACAGGAAAGGCAGTTTTAGGGAATAAGGGGGGTCCATGGGAGAGGAATGCATACATGAAGGGTAGAAATAGCTCCAAGCCACCAAAATGCTTGTCTTAATTCCACAAAGGATAGAGGAAAATTGCAAGAGGGAAACATATTTTCACAGAGGATAGAGGAATGTTGCAAGAAAAAGGGGAGAGATAGACAGGGGCACCATGTGGGCTTTGATCTTTGAAACTGATACCATGCAGCCATGTAACCAATGAGGAAAGCACAGGGGTCCTAAATTAAGGATCCAATTAGAAAGGGTCATGTTCAGACAAAGAGCTGCAGCCTTTATAACCCCGGAGACAAGAGACTCAGATTTTTTTTAGATTGATTTTCCCCATTAGAGAGAGAGAGAGAGAGAGAGAGAGAGAGAGAGAGAGAGAGTACAAGCAATGGGGGGTCCGCTTTGGGACCCCTGCCCAGGGGGAATTTGTATATGTTTCCAATAAACTTCCATATTTTTATTAAAGAAGCCTTTTAATCCTCGAGTTTATTCTTCAAACTTCGTGAGGCAAGAACACACAAGGGGGAGATTCGACTCACCTTAAACCCCACGTATCAATAGGATTGTTAAATTTTATTCATAGCTCTTGCTAATGTGGGAAGTACATTGTTTTTGGGCATGCAGTGCTTGAAATATGTTTTAGGTATAAACACAATAATGTAAAAATGTATATTGATTTAAAAATTCACGTATCTAATAATTCACGTTCTCTATCAATTTTTACTTTGTAAATGATCACTTCATTTTGTATTTCTCCTCCTCTTCCAACACTTCCTCTTACTCCTTCTACTTTGCTTTATGTTCTAGGATAGCAAATAGAAAAATATGTTACACTTTGTTCATTTGGAAATATTCAGAGTGTTACTGATATGAAAAACATATCTCTATTGGATGCAAAACAATACACTGATCTTTCTCAAGTAACACTAATACTAGTAAACATTCTCTCTGCTCTAGTACCTGAAGCTTTTAAAATACTTTTTACCATTAACATGCTGGTAATTTATGGACAATTTTGTATTACTTGAAAAAGTTTACCCCCTAATGCAATTTATATACATTGCTTTCCCGTTAATAAACACTTATATTCTCTCCTGTGGAAGTAGTTGTTTTTAAATATTACATGAATTTCATAGGAGAAAAATTGTAATAAACTTGTGCAAATAAAAGATTATCCTTGTTGAATATTAATATTTTAAATAACCTCTTCTTTTTTATTAATTGTTGAATATTAATATTTTAAATCACTTATTTTTTATTAATATATAATTTATTATATATTTCTGGTGACATCTTATACAAAAAGAAGGTGCATTGTTACTGAAAGTAGTGAAACTTCCTAAATATTCAGACTATTTTCTTTAAGAACCATATTTGAAAGATTTTTATATTTGATTGTGACTACCAGGCAGTTGGCTACATTTGGAAGTTAAAAAAATAATGCAGGTTAAAAAGCCAGGTGTTAATTTTGTTGAGTTTCACTAATTAGTAGTGGCTTGCTTCCAACTACAAGTAGCCATTAAACCTAAATTAAAGAAGACAAAGCTGGAAAGAATTATGCTTACAGCATGCTAAATTAAAACACAAAATGACCATTAGTTCACTGCTGATGACAACATATCTCAGTACAGCTATTAGGAGTGCTAAAGATTTTGCACATTCTTGTACCTCTTTGCTACTTTGGGATGTGATACCTTGATAAAGAGCTCATAACATCTGCTCTGTTATTAGTTTTAACTCAATCAATGTGGTTGGGTCAATGATCACTATTTCCCCCCCTAAATGTATATGTTATATCATATAGTTATGGTAAAATTTACATAGTTGTTCCATCTTTGATATTTATTAATGTAAAAAAAGTTCAGATACAGGTTTACAGTTCTTCATATGGAAAATAACACAATAATTAATAAGTAATAATATAAGAATGAACTTTGTATTTCACATACTCACAAATGTAAACCTAGTTTTGCCCACCCCTGTATATAAGAATACCTTCATAAATTTTAAAGCACTAGTAACAAGTAGCTTTGTATAGTGCCAGTGACATTTTTTCACTTTTCCTCTTTTCAAATTGGATTTCAAGGTACATCTTCCTTAAACTTTCTATATTAGAACTTTATTTAAGGAGGTAGACAAATCCACGGTGTCTCAGTTTCCTCGCTTTCTCTCTTCATCATTCAAAACTATTCTCTGAGTATTTCCTAGTCTTTAAAATAATTCACTTTGCCTTTCTTCCTTTGTAATAAGTAAAAACTTATTTCTAGATCTTTAGGCCTAAGTTTACCCTAATATTGAAAATACATAAATTTATACTGATAAATTGAAATTTTCAGCAGCGACTTTTATGTGACTTTGCATTCACAAAGTCAATGACATTTTCCTCTTAAATAGAATTAATCTGTAAGATACACATATAATTTTAAATGATAATACCTAAGGTACTATTGTGGTTTCAGGCATCCACTGTGAGTCTGGGAACCATCCCTCATTGATAAAGAAGGACTACTGTATGATGATTTTATGAATGAGAATGAAATATGGATGGAATGGAAATGATTGATTCTAGCTGGATTATATTTAATCCCTTTTGCTTACTATCCAAAAAATAAATTAATAAATAAAAGCTTTTAGGTATAGGGTTTAAACAAAATTTTTTATTTATTTTTCTCACATAATATACACTGAGTGGCCAGATTATTATGATCTCTGATCGCATAACAATCTGGCCACTTAGTGTATATCCTATGTAATAAAAGGCTAATATGCAAATTGTCTCCTTGACCAGGAGTTCGACCAGCAGGCAGGCCGGCCAACTGCCCATGTCCCCTCCCCCTGGCCAAGCTGGCTGGACCCCACCAATGCATGAATTCATGCACTAGGCCTCTAATTATATATATTAATTATATATATACTGAGTGGCCAGATTATTATGCATTCAGAGGTCATAATAATCTGGCCACTCAGTGTACATGGTGATACACCCAGGACCAACTAACTCTGGATGACCAGAAAAACTTTATGTGCCAACAGTACATACTTTGTCTTGGGCTCTCATTCAAATCACAGTGTGACTTTTAAAGTGATAAAGTTTGGTCATATATACTAGTGTAATAAAGAGAAATATCATCTCATAAACTCCTTGCCCTAAAGTTCCCTAGTTTACTAGTAACATTTTGAGAAAATTGTTACTTCTTTGTCTATTTTCAAAAGGAATGAATAAGTCAGATAATTAACTCATATAAAAATACAACAACAAACAAATGAAAAAAATCCTGTTCTGATTGCTTATGGAATTTAATAAGCATTAATAAGAAAAATAAAAATTCCCAAGGAAATTAAATCTCTAATACTGGTAAGTAAATTGCCATATAAAAGTAACTTAATCTGATTAAAATGCCAGCTCAATTAAAAAAAAGAAAAGAAAAAATGTAGTTTAATTGTGTTAATGAATAATTGGAAGATAAATAACAAAGGAATTAAAAAAGTAAATGATAAGCTAGCAACTAATAATTTTTTATTCATCATAACACCTTATGACAAACTAATATATTGTAATCAAAAGCATGAATGGTTGTCTGTGAATAAAGAGGATGGGAAGGGACATGAAAGAGCAATTCAAAGAGACACAAAGACATTTGGGATGATACAAATTTATTATTTTGATTAAATAATAATTTCATGGATATGTATTACATCAAAACTTATCAAACTGTACATTTTATGTATGTGTAATTGATTGTATCATGATGGTTAGGCTTAAAAAGGAAAGTAAATAAAAAGTCAAACACAAGAAATAATTATTAAAGATGAAATTAAAAATGTAACAAACCAGACAACCTGGAAGAAAAATATGGTAGAAATAATAAATAATTCTAAGTATTACTTTTTTGGAAAAAAAGGTAAAATAATACAAATATAATATAACAGGTATTACTCTTAAGGAGAAAAAAAGCTCAAAGAAACATTCTATATATATAAAAGCCTAAGTGACTGGACAACCGGACAACTGGATGACCGGCCGGTAGCTATGACATGCACTGACCACCAGGGGCAGACACTCAATGCAGGAGCTTCCCCCTGATGGTCAGTGCGCTCCCACAGTGTGAGCACCGCTCAGCTGACAGATGGGCACCAGACACTGGGCTGACAGCAGCTGGTGAGTGCCGTTGCAGTGGCGTGAGCCTCTCCTGTGGACACTCCCCCTGCAAGCCTGAATGGCAGCAGCGGCAGGCGCAGTGGGGACAGGATGAGTGGGAGTGGTGTGCGCCCAGCCCAGGAGTGGGGTCCTCCCCAACTGCCTGCTGCTTCCTGCACTACTTCATGCTGTGCGGGATCGATGGGGACAACGGGCTGGAGCCTGATGAGCTGGTGGGTAAGACCAGGCTGTGGTGGTGCAGAGGTCCACTGATCCCCGCAGGCCAGGCAGAGGGACCCCCACCAATGCATGGATTCGTGCACCAGGCTTCTAATATATAAATGAAATTGCAAGAGTAAAATACAGTATTTTGCTTAATTTTTGCAAATACATTTGAGAATCCTATATAATAAAAGGCTAATATGCAAATTGTCCCCTTGGGAGTTTGACTGACTGGGAGTTCGACCGCTTGCTATGACATGTGCTGACCACCAGGGGTCAGCATGGAACGAAAGGAGGCCCCGGCCAGCAGCTGGCAGCTGGGGGAAGGAAGGCCCTGATTGGTCCTAATAAGGCCTAGGGATCCTACCCATGCACAAATTTTGTGCACCGGGCCTCTAGTAGAGAAATAATGCTTTTCTTTAAAAATAAACATTAACAAATCTAATCATATGAAGATATGAAACAGATAACGCATCATAGGCAAAACAGATAAAGTTGAGAATTAACTTGATTTCCAAAATTGAAAATTGTAACAATGTCAAATAAAATATAATTTGAAATGCCCTCAATTCTCCTGCTTATATACAAATATAACTTGGTTACACTAAAAACCATTAGCAGGATTCTTTATCCTATATAATAAGAGAGGAATATGCTAATTGTCTGTTATGCCATGAGGTGTAACGACTGACCTCGTAACGACTAGATCATGGGTCTGCAGGAGGGTGGGGCAGTGAACTACAAGTGGGTGGCGGAGAGCTACAGGAGGGGGCAGGGCAGCAAGCTATGAGGGGGGAAGGGACAGGGGGAGCTACAGGAGGGCGGCAGTGAGCTACTGGCGAACATAAGACTGATATTAATAACCTATGTGCTTTTACTGAACTTTCTTATCCTAGCACATACTTTCATAGTTCAAGGAACATTAAAGATACTTTTTTTCCTTTCCCTTACTCCATCCCTGTCTTTACTCCCCTCACTTACTGTAAAACATTAATAAAATAAGAATTAAAAGTCTCATGAATCCCACACACACAAAAAAATAACCTATTGCATAAGATATAGGCAACTATAACCAGATACATTTTTAAAGGGAGCTATAAGGAACTAGCCTTAACAGAAATTAGAAATAATTAAGAAGGAGAAAAGATGAATGATTTTTAGTGTAGATCTGAATTTTAAATAGAGCAAAGTTACTGTTAGTCAATATCGATCTTTACTTATCACTACTAGAGGCCCAGTGCATGAAATTCATGCATGGGTAGGGTTCCTAGGCCTGGCCTGAGAACAGGGCCAATCAGGGCCTTCCAGCTGCTGGCTGGGGCCTCCCTTCCCTAGCTGCCAGATGGGCCTTCCTTTGTTCTGTGCTGCCCCCTGGTAGTCAGTGCACGTCATAGCAAGCGATTGGTCTCCCGGTCGAACTCCCGTGGGGA
Organism: Cnephaeus nilssonii; assembly: GCF_951640355.1. Classification (NCBI taxonomy): domain Eukaryota; kingdom Metazoa; phylum Chordata; class Mammalia; order Chiroptera; family Vespertilionidae; genus Cnephaeus; species Cnephaeus nilssonii. Next base: position 48,887,279 of record NC_137079.1, on the reverse strand, counting down.
CAATTTGCATATTAGGCTTTTATATATATAGATTGAATGTTCACGCTCTAATCTTAGTAATGCAATTTTAGAAATGTTTCCTGTATATAAACATAAGCAAAACCTTCTATATCTATATCTATATCTATATCTATATCTATATCTATATCTATATCTATATCTATCTATCTATCTATCTATCTATCTGCAGGTAGATGAATTGATAGTAACAGATATGATTATTTCAGCAGTGTTTCTAGGAACAAAGATGAACAAAAGCTAACTTGTCCATCAAAAGGAAGTAGTTAAAAAATGCATTGTACTATGTAATAAAATAAAAGAATCAGTACATAGCTATTAAATATATGAGGAAATTAATAACTTATCAAAATTATACTTATACATTTTAATAAGAAAATTATGCCCATAAAATATGGTTATAAATTTAAGTTATAACAAAATGCAGAGATATTTTTTGTTTTGAATAGTAGGCTTTAATGTATGACTAGGATATCTTTGAAATTGATACAGATTGTGCCTATGAACAAGGGTAGCTCAGAGTAATGAACTGTATGATTTTGGGACTAGGATAAAAGAGTTTTATTTTAAATACTTTTGAAAGTATGAAGTTTTTCAAACTTACAGAAGATAAAATGTATGGTTAAAATTATAAAATAATACCATGCACCCATATAAAAAAATCTAATGAACAAAATAAACTGATGAATAAAATAGATCCAGAGACATCAAAGCATGCAACAGACTGAGGAATTTCAGAGGGAAGAGGTGGGAGGTGCGCAGAAAGAGATTAACCAAAGAACTTATATGCATATATGCATAACTCATGGACAGACAATAGTGTGGTGAAAGCCTGGGAAAGGGGTGAAGGGGGCCAATGGAGAAGAAAAAGGAGATATCTGTAATACTTTCAACAATGAAGATAAAAAAAAGAAGTTATTTTTGTCTTTTGTATAATCCTCCCAAATTACATCCCCTCCTTTCTTCCTAGATGTAGTACTTACATCTAGTTTGTATTTAACACATATTTGCCTTGCTTTCTAGTTTTAACACATTTATAAGGATGCCTATAAATTATAATGTGCAATATTGCATTGTTGCTGGAAGATTGGATTGGTGGGATTCCTCCATTGCTAGTGGGAGTAGAGTTCTTACGATATCTTTAGAAAGTGAATTTTCTAAGACTCTCATGGGAGATAGTGGTTTTTATTGGCATGGAAAAGGTGCAACTGGGGGTTCAGTAGAGCCAAAAGTAGGGCAACTGTTCAGCGTTTTGGTTCCATGGTGGAGCTGGGTCTGATGTAGCACCAGGCTAATCACCATCCATTAGTCCATTGTGTGGGTCCCACGTGGCCATGAGCCAAGTCAGTGACTGCAGGGGAGCATGCCCCCTGCAACACCAGTCCCAAGAAAGTAAGAGGGCTAAGAGCGCAAGAGAGCAAGAGAGAGAACTCCCTTTGTTCAGGAGTTTAAATATCAAATCTTCCCTCACTGCAATGGCCACATTTATTTTGGCCACTGACTTGTTCCCAAGTGTGACTGACAGATAAGCACCTTCCCACATCACCCAGACCTTACTGGACATGCATCTAAACTTCTTTTGTCCAGTTCTTCTCCCCATTGATCTGCGGAGAACAAACTTGGAAAATGTTAATGCAGCTTTCTGGCACAGCTGTATAAATGGCATGCCTATATTATCTAGTCTTCCTTTTACTCCTTTCCTGTTAATAATAACCAAATTATTAATGGTATTAGCATGTTGTTAAAATTAAATGAAAAGATACTACATGAATTAATTAGCAAATTGCTTTGTATCCTCAGTATTATTATTATTATTATTATTATTATTATTATTATTTTTACTTTAATCAAATCACTGTGTGCACCTAAATTTTGTCTAAAGACATTGAATTTTCTTTTAGGACTTTTAGCTATTGCTTTGGTCATCTTTGTATATGTCTTTTAGGGAACATATGCAAAATGAATATTTGTAGTAGATTTGCAGGGTCCTAATTTATAAACAGTGACATGTACCAATAAATTAAAGGGGTTCCCAATGTAGTTGTATTATTTATGCCCCATCTGCCATTTATAAATTACCATTTGCTAGACAACCTAACAAAATGTATAGTTGACAGATTTAAAAAATATTGTCAACGTGGTGACTCTAAAATAGAGTGATTTAATTTTTTATATCATTGATTATTTAGAGGTTGAACTGATTTTCATATGCATAATGGCCACTTATCTTCTGTGAAGTAACTGGTGATGTATATTTTGCCCATCTTATCAATTAAGTTGCTCTCCCTTCTTATTGAATTTTTCATCACTGCTTAAAGATTAAATATTTTATAAATGTCATTTGAAGTTTTTGATTTACCTTTTGAATTTATGGTGTACTTCGATAAGCAAAACTTCTAGTAATATTTTCTAGAGTGATTTATGTTATTTTTATTAAAACTTAATTGTAAACTAGAATGTTGCACCCAGAAAACACAGGGCCTAAAAAGAGCCATTTTCAGAAAAACAAAGCCTGAGATCATTTAGTAGTAACAAGAGCTTCATTAAAGGGCTTTTGAAAGATGTACTTCAGAAATAAGGAATAAAGTTCCGAAAGCTAGAAAAACAGTGGAATAAGAAAGTATGAAACCCATCAATAAATCCAAATAATTAGTGACTATATAATCCCGGTGGGAATATTATAGATCTAGGTGTATACTAGTAGATGTTTATATATTGTGTAAATTGAGAGATGATTTGAGTTAAAGCACTTTCAGTTTATGGCATTATACAAGTAGAGGTAAAACTTCATAAGGCATCTTATGTTTTCATACTTTAAATATAAAAACTAAAATTTATAGTGTAATGATTGAGGTATAAAAACATTCTGAATTTGTAGAAGTGAGAAAAAAAAAAAAGAATAATTAGGAAAACTTTCCTGTCCTAAGAAAGAACCATAAAAGGAGGTAAGAATGCACTATAAATAGAACAAATAGTTAATCGAAAGTAGCATAAATAAATCCAAAAACATTTTATATATAAAGATCTTCATTTTAATTTCATGATTTAAATATTAATCTCTCAGGAACTCATTTTTTTGACAATTAAGCTCTAAGAAAGCAGTCACTGGAACTAGTTCTGTGGCAAGTCATTGGATAATTCTAAACATAATAATAAAACCCCATTTCACAATGTTTAGTGACTACTTCACATCCTCCGCAGAGTGATCAAGGACTGAAGGAGCATTAAAACGGAATAACACAGTTACTCCTCAGATTGGTCCCTCAGGTGTAGGGTTGACTGAGCTTTAAATTGCCTGCATTCTATTGACTGTTCAATTCTCTCAGTCAATTGGTAAGTAAAATACTTTAGTCATCAGAGTTGTTAATCTACTTTCATGACACTTGCTTTTCTTGAAACATTGGATTAGCTCTTTTGTTTTCTGAATTTAAGATTCAGGCCAAGTTAAATGGAATTTATGTCATTACAAATTGTCAGACATAACTCCTCCTGGGAAATGTGAGGGTTTTTGTGAAATAAACAGCAGAGAAAATCATAAAGAGAGCAATATGATTTATGTCAGCCAGCTGAAATAGTTATTTTTTTAATGGAAAGTAATTAAATCAAAATACAATATTTGAAGGTTCCTATTTCATAAATATTAGAATGTAGCATGGCTGGACCATTTATTTCTAGTAACTAAAATATATGTACCTATGTCATATTTACATGTAATATAGGTTGCTTTGCTTTTCTAAAGATATATATATATATATATATATATATATATATGTATTTTTTGTTTGTATCTTTCTTTTTTCCCTGCAGTAATTAAATCTGGAAAAAATATATATTATTTTGTTTTGATAATTTCCTTAAAAGTCAGTATTTTAAATTGCTTTAGTTTTCTTTGACATGTGAATGTGTTTATTTCCTCTTCATTCCTGAAATATATTTTCACCCAATATAGGATTCTGGATTGACAGGTTTTTTGTTGTTGTTGTTTGTTCATTTTTTGTTATTTTCCCTCAGAACTTGAAAAATGTTTGCCACACACTCTAGTTGGATTTCTTATGAGAAATCCATTGTCATTTCATTTTTCTCCTCTATAGATATAATGTCTTTTTCTCTCTCACTGCTTTCCAGATATTTTCTTTGTGTTCAGTTTTCTTATGTTTGAACATTCTTCACCCCTGGGTTAGGCATTCACTGGAATTCTTGGGCAGTAGATTTATGGTGTTTTTATTTTTTTCCAAATTTGGGAAGTTTATTCTATTACTAGAGGCCCAGTGCATGAAATTAATGCACTCAGGGGGAGGATCTCCCCCCGCCCCCAGCCTGGCCTGTACCCTCTTGCAGTCCAGGAGCCCTCGGGGGATATCCAACTGACGGCTTAGGCCCAATCTGTCAGTTGGACATCCTTAGCACTGCTGTGGAGGTAGGAGAGGCTCCCACTACCTCCACTGTGCTCACCAGCTGTGAGCCTGGCTTCTGGCTGAGTGGCGCTCCCCCTGTGGGAGCACATTGACTACCAGGGGGAAGCTCTTGCATTGAATGGGATCAGGCCAAAACCAGTTCTCTGACATCCCCCAAGGAGTCCCAGATTGTGAGAGGGTGCAGGCCAGGCCGAGGGACCCAACAGGAGAGGAACGCGGGAGGTTGGCCAGCCAGGAAGGGACTGTGGGAGGGCTCCAGGGCGTGTCCAGCCTGTCTTGCTCACTCCCAATTGGCTGGACCACAGGAGCAAGCTAACCTACCAGTTGGAGTGTCTGCCTCCTGGTGGTCAGTGCACATCATAGCGAGCAGTTGAGCAGTTTTAGCATATCATTAGCATATTACACTTTGATTGGTTGAACAGATGACTGGACAACCGGAAACTTAGCATATTAGGCTTTTATTAGATAGGATTTTTCTGAGGGCTTTAAGCCAACCCTACTTCTCTTTTTCAATGTGATATTAAATATTTTATCATAAACATGTTCATGGATAGGAAGAATTAACATCATTCAAATATCCATACTACCCAAAGCAATTTATAGATTCAACGCAGTTCATACCAAGATACAATGGTATATTTCACAGAACTAGAAAAAGTATTCCAAAAATTTATATGGAACCACAAAAGACCCTGAATAGCCATTGCAATCTTGAGAAAAAAGAACAAAGTTGGAAGAATCTTGTTATCTGATAACAAATTATACCACAAGGCCATAGTAATCAAAACAGCATGGTACTGGCATAAATACAGACACATAAATCAATGGAACCATATAAGGATCCCAGAATTACACCCACGCCTTTATGGTCAATTAATATTTGACAAAGGAGGTAAGAATATACAATGGGGTAAAGATAGTCTATTCAATAAATGTTGTTGGGAACACTGGGCAGATACGTCCAAAAATTGAAATTAGACCACCTTATTATACCATACACAAGAATAAATTCAAAATGGATTAAAGACATAAATGTGAGACTCAAAACCATAAAAACTCTAAAAGAAAACATAGGCAGTAAAATCTTAGACATTGCTGGTAGCAGTATTTTTTCTGACATATCTCCTTGGACTAGAGAAACAAAGGAGAAAATAAACAAATGGGAATACATCAAACTAAAATGTTTTTGCATAGCAAAGAAAACCATCAATAATATGAAAGGACAATCCACTGAATGAGAACACATTTGCCACTAATACATCTGATAAGGGGTTAATATTCAAAATTTAGAAAGAACTTGAACAACTCAACACCAAAACCAAGCAATCCAATTACAAAATGGACAAAGGACCTGAATAGACACTTCTCCAAAAGAGGACATACAGATGGCCAATAGACATGAAGAAAAAATGCTCAGTATCACTAATCATCAGAGAGATGCAAATTAACCCAAAATGAGATATCACCTCACACTTGTCAGAATGGCTACCATCAATAAAACAACAAATAACAAGTGTTAGTGAGGATGTAAAGAAAAGGTAACACTTGTGCACTGTTGGTGGGAATGAAGATTGGTACAGTCACTGTGGAAAACTATAAGTTTCCTAAAAAAATGGAAAATGGAACTGCATTATGAACTAGCAATTCCACTTCTGGGATATATCCGAGGAAACCTGAAACACAATTCAAAAGAACATATGCACTCCTATGTTCACTGCAGCCCTATTTAAAATAGCCAAGATTTGGTAGCAGCCCAAGCGCCCATGAGTAAATGATTACATATAAAAGCTGTGGTACTTTTACACAATGGAATATTGCTCAGTTATAGAAAAGAAGGAAATCTTACCTTTTGTGACAGCATGGATGGACCTGGAGAGTATTATGCTAAGTGAACTAAGCCAGTCAGAAATAGACAAGTATCATATAATTTCACTTATCTGCGGAATCTAATGTACAAAATAAACAAGCAAACATTATAGAAACAGACTCTAAGATAGAGAAAACAATGTAAATTTTATAACTAAAAATTATAACCATTTAAAAATGTTAATTGATGAGCACAGCAAAAAAGAGAAAATAGAATTTTTAAATGACTAAAACTTAAGAAATGGTGGGAACATAAAAATATTTTTATTGAATTTATTGGGGTGACATTGGTTAATAAAATTATATAAATTTCAGAGGTACAATTCTATAATACATCATCTCTATATTGAATTGTGGGTTCACCATGCCAAGTAAAGTCTCCTTTCATCCACATTTATCAACCATCACCACCACCATCCTTCCCTCTGGTAATCACCACACTATATTTTTTCTGAAAGTCTTTTAAAATTTATTTCTAGCATGATCATTGGAGCAGGTTTATAATGACTGCTCTAAAATATGTGTTGATAATTTTAACATTTCTGTGACCATTTGTTGGTATCTCTTAATTGTCTTTTTTCATTCAGTTTGATATCACAAGTGATTTTTATTAAAAATGCTGGGTCACTCTTGCAATAAGTTGCTTAGAGAGAAGAGATGACTGACCCAGACTCCTGATAAGTGGCATGTGCTTACCCAGAGATGCCACTGTGCTGAGGTTAAATAGGAGTGTCTGCTCTACCTGGACAGTAAATTGCAAGAGATTCTGATACTCAATCAATAAAGAACTGGAATGGGAAGAAATACAGCAATATTTTTGTTGCAATTTACAAGTTTATTAACATTAAAAGTACTCTTGAAGAGAAAGAAAAATTGGGAGGTTTACACTACTGGATTTTGGGGATTATTATGAAGTTATAGTTGTTAAAGTTAATTAAAGCTAATGTAATATTGAATCCAAAAGAAACAAAGAGAACAATGGAATAAAAAAGAGTCTAGTAGACCTATGCATATGAAGACATTGGATGTATAATAGAAATTGATAGCCAAACAAAAAGAATAAATTAAAAATTTATTTATTAAATTGATTGGGGTGACATTGGTAAACATGAACATATAGGTTTCAGGTGTGGACTTCTATGTTACAAGATCTGTATATTGCACCATGTACCCACCACCCAAAGTCAAATCTCCTGTCACCGTATATTAGAACCCTCCTTCTCCCCCACCCTCTTCCCTCTGGTAATCACCACAATGCTGGTTGTGTTCGTGAGTTTCAGTTTTATATCCCACATATGAGTGAAATCATATAGTTCTAAAAAGAATAATTTTTTTCAGTGAATGTTGCTATATTAGTTGGATATCAATATGAGTGGAAACAAACAAAAACAACATTAACTCCAACATTACACCATATGCAATATATACGCAAGACTGAGAAACAAATAAGAAAAGTAAAACAATGCACCTTTTTATAAATGATTTTGGATATTATGTTCATTACCTCGGAGTAGAGAAAGATTACTAATAACAAGACACAAAAGACCAACCACTGGAAGATGGTAAATTCAATTCTCTTAAAAATTATGAATGCTGTTCTTCATAGCAAAACTTAAGAGGATAAAAAAATAGGCACAAAACTACAGGGACATAATACATTTATGGCATATATAATAGTAAAGGTCCATGAACAGATGGACAGTGGAATGGATGCATCAGTTGGTTACAGTCAGAAAGTGAATATTCTACAGCAATGAAAATGAATGGTGTAAGGAGACAAAATTATATAATGGAGAGGAAAAAAAAGCCCCTTTAATAAAATGGTGCTGGAAAACAGGAAAGCCACATGAAAAAGAATGGAAGCCATATACAAAAGTTAACTCAAAATAGATCAAAGACCTAAATATGAGTTGAAACAATAGATTACATAGAAGAAAACATAGGTACTAAATGTGTGGACCTTGGTCTTACAGAATATTTTATGAATCTGACTCCAAAGGCAAGGGAAGTAAAGGCAAAAATAAATGAATGGGACCATATCAAACTAAAAAGCTTCTGCACAGCAAAAGAAAGCACCAAGAAATAAAAAGGCAACCAACTGAATGGGAGAGAATATTTGCAAACAGTAGCTTCGACAAGGGGTTAATATCCAAAATATGTAAATAATTTATACAACTGAACAACAACAAAAAACCAAACAATCCAATTTAAAAATGGGCAGAGAACCTGAACAGATACTTCTTCCATGAAGACATGCAAGTAGCCAACAGATATATACAAACATGTTCAACTTCACTACCTGCTAGGGATATGCAAATCAAAACTACAACGAGATACCACCTCACTCTTGTTGGAATGGCTATTTTCAACAAGACAAGTAATAACAAATGTTGGAGAGGTTGTGGAGATAAAGGAACCCTCACTCACTGCTGTGGGACTATAAACTGGTATAGCCACTATGGGAAACAGTATGGAGGTTCCTCAAAAAATTCAGAATAGAGTTACCATATGATCCAGCAAGGCTTCTTCTGGGTATTGACTAAAAAATTTGAAAACATTTATTCGCAAAATATATGGACCCTTATGTTCATGGCAGCATTATTCATGGTGGCCAAGACATAAAAACAACAAAAATGTCTTTTGATAAATGATTGGGTAAAGATATGTGGTACATATATACAATGGAATACTACTCAGCCATAGGAAAAGATGAAATACTATCATTGAGGCAATATAGATGGACCTTGAGAATATCATGCTAAGCAAAATATCTCAGACAATATGATTTCACTCATATGTGGGATATAAAACTGAAAGTAACAAATGAAAAAAATGAAAAACAAAAACTCATAGAAACAGACACCAGTATGGTGGTTATAAGAGGGGAAGGGGGATGAGAAGTTAGTACAGGGTAAAGGGGATCAAATATATGGTGATGCAAGAACATTTGACTTTGGGTGTTGGACACACAATGCAAGATACACATCATGTATCATAGGATTGTACATTTCAAACCTATATAGTCTTATTAACCAATGTCATCCTAATAAATTTAATTTAAAAATAACAAGAGAAATATATGTTTGTATCCCAAAACAAAACAATACACTAATTTGAAAGAATATATACACCCCCATGTTTATTGTAGCATTATTGCAATAGCCAAGGTATAGAAAAGAGAAAATGAAGGAATTACTGCTACTTATGGATAACTCTTCTAAGCATAATTTTAACAGAAAGAATCTAAACACAAATGAATGTAGAGTGTCTGTGTTTAAGCAATTACTTTTAAAAAACAGGCAAAAACAATCACTCTTATGGAGTGATTATTATGTTTCTTGACCTGGATAGTGTTTCCATAGGTGATAATTCACTGTGCTACACGCTTTTGTTTTACATACTTTTATATATGTGTAGCTTACCTAATAAAATACGGTTGACTTGGTTTATGCAATTGAAAATTATAGAGGTAAAGTCTTACTGCAGGCAACTTTCAATTACTAAACCAATAGTGCTATGAGGGATTATTTTTTCCTTTTTCTAATCTCCACATACTGCTGCATCCTAAGAATTTATGATTTCAATATTTCTGTTAGTAGTTCACAGAACTACATACTTTATTCTTCATGTTTGAGAGATTGAGAATATATTTTCCTAGCATACACAGAACAAAACCTGAGATAGAATAATTGCCCACCACTGAACCAAAAGATGTGGTAAAAGAGGAACATGAAAGGATTGGTTTCACTTAGTTTTAGGTTGGGTTGTGCAATCAGCTTTAGTACAATTGTTTGATGCCTTGATAGGACTAGAGAGCTGCTGAGAAGAGGTGAGGGGGGATGAAAGTTACTAGAATTCAATTCAGAATGATAAGAAAATAAAAAAAATTAGGCCTTGATTACACCAATTACATTCTCAAAGCCAGGGTGGGCCAAATAATGATTATTTTAATATATTGACTATTATAATCTAACTTAAAAAATGAGATTGTAAGTACAAATGAAAAATAGAGTACACTGAACTGACACTTGCTAGACATGATTCTATTCTGCTCCCAAAATGACTCTTAGCAAATACATTAGTGTTTATCCATGCACAATGCCATTAAATGGAAACTATTGCCTTGGAAAAATTAAATGTGAGGTTAACAAAGTTAATTCACACAGGGAGCATTTAAACTATACCAAATTAATGCAAGATTCAACATTTGGTGGAAAAAGTAACCACATTAGTGGCATTAATGAACTGTGTGTAACTAAGCTCTCCTTTCACACCAGAAAGTGCTTCTAATTTATTGAGGTCTTTAGAAATTAACCAGGAGTCACTTTCTAAGTCAATATGCAAAAGAAGCTGGTGGTGCTATTAGACTTCAGATGCCGGTCATGTTAAGTCATCATAATTAGTTTCTACCGTATGAGAATACTTATCACACATACTAAGATCAAAAGGTCTTTTAATGGAATGTATGAAATGCATGTTTAAATACATTTGTGACTTTAAAAACGTTTTAAAGTAGTAATAGAAAATAGAGTCAACCTGCAACTTCCATATAATTGTAGATTCTATGTACTTCTTAGGACAATGCATCTTGAGCCAGAATGTGCCATTTTTTCTTACTTTTGATGTTAAGAGAAGTTAACTTATTATAGCTGGTAGCTATTAAGAATGTTAATAATAAATTAAATTATCAGCCAGTATATTGAGAATAAACTTAAAATTTTAAACAAGGTGGAAAATTATGACTAATCTAAAAAATGTTTTTATTAATTTTAGAGAGAGGAAGAGAGAGAACTAGAGAGATAGAAACGTAAATCAGCTGCCTTCTGCATGCCCCTTACTGGGGATCGAGCCCGAAACACAACCCGGACACGTGACCTGACCAGAATCGAATGGGTGACCTCCTTGTTTATGGGTCGACACTCAACTACTGTGCAGCCTGTGAGGCATGACTAATTTTCTAATAGCTTTTGGAACAAACCTTTAGGTGTGAGAGAGATGAAGAAAGCAAACTCACTATAATTAAATTCTGCTGTAAAATGAGGTAAGAAGAGGAAAAGTACAAACTTGTTTTTCAGATAATTCAGGTCATTATGGAGAGTTAATCTGTTGTCTTAGCATTTGATACTTTCATCATATATTTTGCTTTTGTTCTTTCCATTTTAAATAGTATCTGTGTCTGTGTTACAGACCTAACATAATTCCCCTATCCACCAATATTATACTACTACCATCCTCTTAAATGTCATCAGGATTGTAGTATTATTTATATTTACTCAATTAGACACCTGTTGGTAAATGTCTTTATAATTATGCCAAAGAAAATAAATAATATATTTTTATTGTTTAAAGTATCACATATGTCTCCTTTTTCCCTGATTGACCTTTCCGCCATCCCACCCCCCGACAAGCCCCCACCGCCCCAGTGTCTGTGCCCATTGGTTATGCTAATATACATGCATACAAGTCCTTTGGTTGATCTCTTACCCCCCAAACCTTCCCCTGCCTTCTCTCTGAGGTTGGACGGTCTGTTCAGTGTTACCTTGTCTCTGGATCTATTTTTGTTCATCAGTTTATGTTGTTTATTATATCCCACATACAAGTGAGATCATGTGATTTTATCTTTCTCTGACTGGCTTATTTTGCTTAGCTTAATGCTCTCTATTTCCATCCATGCTGTTGAAGATGGTAAAAGTTCCTTCTTTTTTATAACAGCATAGTATTCCATTGTGTAGATGTACCACAATATTTTTCTTTTTTTTTCCTTTTTGATTAAGGTATTACATATATGTCCTTATCCTCCCCATTGCCCTCACACCCCACTCCCGTTCATGCCCTCACCCCCCTGGTGTGTGTGTCCATTGGTTAGGCTTATATGCATGCATACAAGTCCTTTGGTTGATCTCTCCCCCTTATCCCCACCCTCCCGTACCTTCCCTATGAGGTTTGAGCATCTGATCAATGCTTCTCTGTATCTGGATCTGTTTTTGTTCATCAGATTATGTTGTTCATTATAATCTAGAAATGAGTGAGATCATGTGATATTTATTTTTCTTTGACTGACTTATTTCGCTTAGCATAATGCTTTCCAGCTCCATCCACACTGTTGCAAATGGTAGCAGTTCCTTCATTTTTATAGCATCATAGTATTCCATTGTGTAGATGTACCACAGTTTTTTAATCTACTCATCTGCTGATGGGCACTTAGGCTGTTTCCAAATCTTAGCTATGGTAAATTGTGCTGCTATGAACATAGGGATGCATATGTCCTTTCTGCTTCATGTTTCTGTTTTCTTGGGATATATTCCTAGAAGTGGGATCACTGGGTCAAATGAGAGTTCCATTTTTAACTTTTTGAGGAAACTCCATACTGTTTTCCATAGTGGCTGCACCAGTCTGCATTCCCACCAGCAGTGCAGGAGGGTTCCTTTTTCTCACATCCTCACCAGCACTTGTCATTTGTTGATTTGTTGATGATAGCCATTCTGACAGGTGTGAGATGGTACCTAATTGTTGTTTTGATTTGCATCTCTCGGATGATTAGTGACTTTGAGCATGTTTTCATATGTCTCTTGGCCTACTGTACATCCTCTTTTGAAGTGTTTATTTAGGTCCTTTGCCCATTTTTTGATTGGATTGTTTATTTTCTTTTTGTTAAGTTGTATGAGTTCCTGTAAATTTTGGAGATTAAACCCTTATCTAAGATAGCATTGGCAAATATGTTCTCCCATGCAGTGGGCTTTCTTGTTTTGTGGTAAATAATATTCTTATAAAATTATATTTCTAGTAATGTAAGCAAAATCATTTGGACCAATCCTCAAACAGAAAATAAATATGCTATATTAAACAATTGAAGAACTGAGATAATATTAAGAATGTATTAGTACAGAATATAAAAAGGCACAATTTCAGATAAGTAAATTGAGTTCCTGGGGATATATATATATATATATATATATATATATATATATATATATATGCGTGCGCGCACGTGCAGACACACGTATGGAAGAAAGAGAAAAATAGAGCAATTGGACAAAAGGTGAACAATTATTTAATCTTGATAAAAAAGTATGAGTTTCTTGAACTATTCTTCCAACTTTTTTTTCTAAGTACATTATAACTTTATTTCTTTTCTTTTTTTTATTAAGGTATTATATGTGTACATATCTTACCATTGCTCCCCCCACACCACTCCCATACATACCCTCACCCCCCCCCCCCAGAGTTTTGTGTCCATTAGTTATGCTTATATGCATGCATACAAGTCCTTCGGTTGATCTCTTATCTCCCCCACCTCTCCCTAACCTTCCCGCTGTAATTTGACATTCTGGTTGATGCTTTACTGTCTCTGTATCTCTCTTTTTGTTCAACAGTTTATAATTTTCTTTATTATCCATAAATGAGTGCGATCATGTGGTATTTTTCTTTCATTGACTGGCTTATTTCACTTAGCATGATGTTCTCCAATTCCATCCAGGTTGCTGCAAATGATAAGAATTCCTTCTTTTTTATGGCAGCATATTCTTCCAACTTTTTGAAAAGATTATATATAATAAATATATTTTAAAAGTTATATTTCTAATAAAATCTAAACAAAACAACAACAAAAAAACTACTACTTTTAACATGGTCTTTGTGTTGAAGAAAATTCTTTTGACCTTAATATATGCTTAGGAAAGATTATATTTTAGGTATTATTTAAACTACTTGGTTGAATAGCAAAAATAATTAGAAAGTGATTTTAGAATATACAAAAATATATGAAAAACAATATAGTAATGCCTAGAAATAATATGTGAAATGTTTAAAATTTTTAGCTACAACAATAGTGTGTAATCTGGTAGGAGATACATGGAATTCAAATATTTTAAAGCCCATTATTATATGAGAGTGCAGGATCAAACTCTCTATGAAGACAACATGGAAACTTCTCCTATAGTATATTCTATTAGATGTCAACTCCAAAGTCGGTCTCTCTGCTTGCAAGATGATCTGTAAAAATCACCTTGATTTTTTTACTTCCTTATGTCGTGCAATTTTATTCTGTCAAGATGCCTTCCATGTGCCAACCATACTCCTTATATTTGTGTTTCTAATAATGTCATCTAGAATATGAGAAGTCTACTGTCGTATCTTAACTATAAACTATTGGAGATGTTCTGGTGTGTAGGAGAGCACGAGACTCCTATGATTCCAAAGGTATTGTGCCTCTCCTGGAAGTATTTGTCCTGATTAATATCCCGCCTTCCTCCACCCACCCCATGCTGCTTCTTGATGTTTCACTTTAGTGCTAACCTGCCTGGCTGGACCTCCCTGATTTTGAGGGTCTCAGAGCAGCAAGTGAAGCAGAGAATCAGCCAATAATCAGCAACACCACTTAATGGTATAAGTGTTACCAGTGTAGACTTTAGATCCAGTTCTAGGAGAAAAGTAGAAAAAGTGGCCCACCTACTCACACTGTCAAGTGCCCTCCTGAGAAATATTTAATCAGAGGTTATGTTCTCACTTCTAGTCTTTAAACCATGCTGCTGCCTCTAAGTGTAGCTGCCCTGGGCAGGTTTTGAGTAAAACTCAGAGGACTTGCATATGCTGAGGTGAGATAAAAGAACACATTCCACAGCTAGCAGCTGCACAATACAGTAGTCACCTCTCTTCCCTGTGTGTGTAAAGGTGGGGTGAGGAGGAGTGTCTGGGCAGAGGGGTGGGAGGTAGGGCACTTAAATAAGTAAGGTGATAAGTAACTCATTTTTTATCATGAAAGATGCTGTTGGATAGTAACAATTCTTGAGTAAATTTAGTTTTAACCCCTAACCTCTCTGTTTTGCCAAGGACTATGATTAAAGCTAGTCAAATAGAAGTGTGTGTGTGTGTGTGTGTGTGTGTGTGTGTGTGTGTGTGCATACACATGCTCATGTGGTGTGTATTGAAGCTTAGGTTTAATGCGTGTAGTAAACATAGTGCACACTATCACCAGCTCTCTTTAAAATACTTTATTTTTATGATTTCTTTTTATCTTTTATCCCTAACATTAATTTTGACTTCCTAGTAACATAAGAATTCATAAAGTGTATCTGGTATATAGAATTACAGTGCATAATTGTGAAATCCTGTGGTTTGAACCTAGGTGTTTTTAATTTACATGATTGGAATATGCTATAGACTGTTAAAAATTCTACCTTTTAAATATATTCTTATACTCCTAAATTCATGAAAAATGATTTTATAAGAAGTAGCTTTCTAATAACTGATTTCTATAACTACAGGTTTTCAAGGAATAAAGTAAAAAAAAGTTAAAATAGTTAATATGTGAATATATACCTAGTGTCTATGTCTCTTACAACCATGCTGCTGCCTCTACATTTTCATGAAAGTCATCAATGACTGTGTGATTTTAAAAAAATATTTTATTGATTTTTCTTTTACAGAGAGGAAGGGAGAGGGATAGAGAGTTAGAAACATCGATGAGAGAGAAACATTGATCAGCTGCCTCCTGCACACCTCCTACTGGGGATGTGCCCGCAACCATGGTACATGCCCTTGACCAGATTTGAACCTGGGACCTCTCGGTCCGCAGGCCGACGCTCTATGTGTGATTTTTAAAAAATGTACGGCGACCTTTTCTTTATTTCTAAAAAATCTTTATTGTTAAAAGTATTACATATGTTCTCTTTTTTTCTACATTGCCCTCTTCTGCTTGCCCCTGCCTCCCACCCCAGGCCTCCACCACCCTTTTGTCTGTGTCCATGGGTCATGCATGTATGCATTCAAGTTTGTTGCTTGATCTCTCCCCACCACCCAGTGACCTTTATTTTTATACTTCACAACATGATTTTGGTATTTGACAATGTTTTCAGTTACTGAAGAAAATATTAAATTTGAGTTTATTGTTGATTAAATGATTGATACAAATGTATGTTGTCAGATGTTTAAATCTATATCAAATCAAAATCATTGGTTTTGGGGCTTTTATGACTGTACTTATGACATTTGCATAAAAAGAGTTGGGTTGTTGTAATGAGAAAGAGAGAGAGAGAGAGAAAGGCTGAGGAGATTTCTTTAGAATAAGTTTGGCTATAAGTCCTACTCATACCTATCCCATGGGAGAGCTGGGGGTTCTCTGGTCCTATTTCTCAAGCCTAAATTTTGGGTGAGTTGGTTTTATCAGGATCATTTAAAGAATATATTTGGATTTTAGAGTTTGGGATCTGACCACTACCCTGAGAAGTCTGTTAAACACCACTCACTGGACTATGAGGTTCTTGGGGATAGAATCATGGTGGGTTGCTATTTGTGTTTGACTGTCAATCAAATAATGCAATGAGTGTTTCATTTGAACAAGAAGTGAATCATAACAAGAGCAAGCTCATGAGAGTCACTAAATTCTGCTCAAGAAGACCACCTGGAAAGAAAGAGAACTCAAACATTTAGTAGTCTGCAGATTGACAGGCTGGAGATCCAGGTGTCAGGGAAGAGTAACAGGCTAAATAAGTCATTGCCCACATCATTTGTAGCTGTAAGAACTCGGCCCAGAAAGAGTGATGTTCCCACAAAAATGCCAAAGAAAGTCAATAGTGTACACAGCCCCAACATTGTATGACAGCTACACCCTTCTTGTAAGACTAAGCTTTCTTCTTAATTAGTTGTCACATTGGACCCCACTCTACAGGGGCTAGCAACAATAAATAGCAAATAATGGAGATTTGAGGAAAAACGAGACAATAAAGATAATGATTCTTCTTTTGGTGCAGATGCTAAGACTAGGAAAAACAGTTATCTACCAAATTTAGGATTTTCATTATAGTTAGCTAAATGGGCATTTAAATTGAGATTATACTGTATATATTTGAGATCTAAAATAGGAGTAGCACTTTGGATAGATGAACAGAAAAGTCATTGACTTGCTTTTTTTTCTGGTAGAATAGAAGAAAGAATCAATGTCAAAATAAAGAGTGAGAAACAAAATTAAAGTTGTAATCATGAAAGAGCATTGCTTTAACATAATGATTACATCTATTATTTATAGATTTTAGTTTTTTGATTCATCAACTTGTCTATCTTATTTCTCTGTGTGATATTACTTTTTAAATAGCTTCTTAGTCTCTAATTTATTATGTAGCTTGTTAAGTATAAGTATTCAAAACTTCCTTACACCAATTTTTTAAGTCTCCCATTTATGATCTCTGTCAGTAACATTTCTTCAATTATTACAATTATGTAAAGTATTTACGTACTAAAAATGCTCTTTCTATTCCTTAATATGACCTTGAGACTTCCCATTTCAATGCTAAGTAGAGATCTACTTCTCTGGGGTGAGGGCATGGTTCTTCAGTGCAACAATATAATATACTTCATCCAGTTTTTTATCCTTTATTTCTAGTTGACTTCAAAGCATTAGTCAAATTCGATTATTTATACTTTATCCATTGCCTCCTAATTTCTTTTTCACTTGTCTCCCTGTGCCACCCAATTATTGTCATCCTATATACTACTGATTTACCACTTAAGCATTATCAATATGTTTCTTGTGTCTCTATTCAAATATACTCATATAATATGTTCCTAAGCCCTTCTGCTGATTACACACTAAGCTGTCTCAGAGTTCTCTTTGTTCCTAACCCACTAGCATAATTTTGCATTTTAGCCTGCAGCAGTTTGAAAATAGAGAAAACACCATGACATTGACTGTTAGTTGGGAAAATCCAAGTAGCTGAAGTGACAACACATTAAGAAAGTGACCTTAACTACAGATTACTGCTCTCAGACCAGGAAGCCAAGGCAATCTCAAAAGCCATTTATGAAGCCATCTCTCCTAGAGATTTTTAATGAATCCAAGATCTATTATATTTATACTAGTGGCCTGGTACACGAAATTCGTGCACATTAAAAGGGGATTAATTAGAGGAAATAATTTAATATTGCTATTTGCCCTTTCTCTATAATAGAAGTGTCAGAGATGAAAGAAAATTGGTAAAATGTATATGAAAACCTTCTTCCTATCAGAGTCTGGGGCTCACCAGGGGACCCAGAGTCAAGTCCCTGCCCACCCACATGCACCTCAAAATAACGTGAGACCCAGATCCGGCCCTCATCCCCATTGGGCTAGATCCAGACCCGGCCAGTCCCACCCTTGTCAAGCCCTGCCAGGCAGGGGGCATAGCCTCAGGTCCCCTGGCCTGGGGCCAGTATAGGGGGAGTGGCCTGAGGTCCCCCAGCCCACACTGGGGGGATATGCCTTGAGGTCCTCTGTCAAGCCCCGCCAGGTGAGGGACACAGCCTGCGATCCCCTGTCAAGCCCCGCTTAGTGGGGGGCATGGCCTGAGGTCTCCTGTCAAGCCCTGCCAGGCGGAGAGGCGCCGCCTCAGGTCCCTCGGCCCAGGACTGGGAGGGGGACACAGCCTCAGGTCCCCTGTCAAGCCCCACCGGCAAGGGGGTGCAGCCTCAGGTCCCTCGTCAAGCTCTAATTGGCTGGTGGGTGTAGCAAAGTGATGGTCAGTTTGCATGTTTCTCTTTTATTAGTGTAGATAATAAAGGAATAAATAAAAATAAAAGGGAAGAAGGTATATATGGAAACTGTTTATTTAAATATTTTTTATGATAATATATTTATATCGCATGTATACATGATTTCCAGGGAAAATATCAGTGTTTCTTAGTTCCAAAAATTATATAGGATGCCCAGACAGAGTGACTCGGTTGAATGTCACCCTGTGCACAGAAAGGTTGCTGGCTTGATCCCAGGTCAGGGCTCATATGGACAACAACCAATCAATGTTTCTTTCTACAATCTCTCTCTCTCTCTCTCTCTCTCTCTCTCTCTCTCTCTCTCTCTCTCTCTCAGCAAGTCAGTCCTTGGGTGAGTATTAAAAAAAGTACATAGGAGTAAGAAATGGGGAAATAGGGACACAGAGACAGGAGAGAAAGCCCTGCATGGAGGCTCATTCATAGGGAGATAAAAAGCATCATGCTAATGGGCCAGCTGTTGGATTACAGATTAACAGCTGTTTGGAGATGGTGCTTTTCCTTCCTTTGCATGGTGCTTCAGAAAAATGTGGCTGACTACTCCCTAGATTTGTACAGAGCAAAAACTAAGCCATCCTCAGTTCTCCCACTGATTTGACAGCTGAACAAATCAGCAGAGTTCTGATTACCTGGCCCATATTCTTGATTCAGTCCCAAAAATGAATGTAAGAGATGCTCTCCACATTGTCTCTCATAAATTCTTCCTCCAGCTCAGAGCCAGATTGGGAAACCACACAGGAGTATTGCTCAATACGTGCTATGTGCAACTGTCAGGTCTTGAACCACTTCCACGCTCAGATCCTTAAGTGGGTGCACTGCATGCCTAAGCCTGGAACTCCTACATGTGTGTTGCTGAACCCTATTAGTTCCTTCCTACAAAAACAACACTTTACTTAAATCAAGGTCCTCACTTTTTGTGGTATGGATAAATTATTTTAAATTAAAGGGAATGTAAGAAAAATTTTAAAGAAATACTTTTTGGTGGGCAATGGTGAGGAAGATAATCATGCATGCCAAGGCAACACGATTCCTCCACAGGCCCCAAGGTGAGAGATCAATGCCCCGATTTATTAAAATTCTTCACCAGTGTACATTGCAGGCGTTGCATTAAATCCTTGGCAGTAGTTTGCTGTTGCGTTAAATCTGGACAGTAGTTTTGCCCTCCAAATTTATTATATTGCGAAGCCGCATAGCAATATCAAGGAATGCTTAAGTTATGAAGCCATGAATGTCAAGGCATAATGGTTCTGAGATTTATCAACAGCCCTGAAACATCATCATAAGCACAAAAGACATGGTCGTGAGAAGTGTTGCTATGGATACCACACTGTGACCTGCTGCTATGGACAGTGCCATATCACCACATGTGGAGCAATTCCTACACATGAAATAGTTTAGGTCATAAAGTGATATTTGGAAAAAATATAACCAGGAAGAATAAATCCTAAAAAGAAATTAAATTAAAACTTATAGACTATCATTTTTTAACTTTATTTTTATTGTTGACACTATTACAGATGTCCCACTTCCCACCCTCTCACTGTCTCACCTCCACCTATCTTACCCCCTTCCCCCTGCCTTCCCTCTGGCCATCACCACACTGCTGCCTATGTCCATGGGTTATGCACATGTGCTCTTTGGCTAATTCCTTCAGCTTCTTTCATCCAGTGCCCTCCTTCCCCATCGCCTCAGACAACTGTCAGTCTGTTCCATGCATCGATGCCCCTGTTTCTATTTCATTCATCATTAGAATGTTAACTAATCTTTACCTAAAATAAACATGGAATTTTAATGTGAACATTGTTTTGCTATGTGATCCAATTAAAGTGGATTTTAAATATACCCTGATACAACTAACAAAACTAATTTAATATTGAAATATTTGCCAAACATAATAATTTGAATAGGGCTCTATTGCTTTGGTGTAATATGCTAGTGTCACTTTAATCACACTGTTTTAACTGTGGAGGTCTTTAACATTACTTGTTTCCCCTGATTTTATTGAGAAATAATTGACATAAATCACTATGTAAGTTTAAGGTTTACAGCATAATGGTTTGATATATATATATCAAATTTTTAAGACTAAGCTTTCTTCTTAATTAGTTGTCACATTGTTACTAATTTTTTTCATATATATATATATATATATATATATATATATATATATATATACACACACTAGACGCCCGGTGCATGAAATTCGTGCACGGGGTGTGTGTGGGGGTGTCCCTCAACCCAGCCTGCACCCTCTCCAATCTGGGACCCCTCTCACAATCCAGGACTGCTGGCTCCCAACTGCTCACCTGCCTGCCTTCCTGATTGCCCCTAACTGCTTCTGCCTGCCAGCCTGATAACCCCCTAAACACTCTGCTGCCAGCCTGTTTGCCCCCAACTTCCCTCCTCTGCCGGCCTGGTTACCCCTAACTGCCCTCTCCTGCAGGGTTGATCACCTCCAACTGCCCTCCCTTGCAGACCTGGTCCCTCACAACTGCCCTCCCCTGCTGGCCATCTTGTGGTGGCCATCTTGTGTCCACATGGGGGCAGGATCTTTGACCACATGGGGGCAGCCATCTTGTGTGTTGGAGTGATGATCAATCTGCACATTACTCTTTTATTATTTAGGATAGAGGCCTGGTGCACGGGTGGGGGCCAGCTGGTTTGCCCTGAAGGGTGTCCCGGATCAGAGTGGGGGTTCCCTTGGGGCATGGGGTGGCCTGAGCGAGGGGCCTGTGGTGGTTTGCAGGCCAGCCACGCCCCCTGGCAACCCAAGTGGAGGCCCTGGTATCTGGAATTTATTTACCTTCTACAATTGAAACTTTGTAGCCTTGAGTGGAGCCAAGCCCCCTGCTTGCTCCGTGGCTGGCTGCCGCCATTTCTGTTTGGATTTGTTTACCTTCTATAATTGAAACTTTGTAGCCTGGAGTGGAGGCCTAGGCCGGCCAGGGTTGCAGAAGCTTGGCTTCCTCTATTGCCTGGGAAGGGAAACCCAAGCCTCTCCCCTGCTCTCTGTGGCTGCAGCCATCTTGGTTGAGGTTAATTTGAATACTCACTCTGATTGGCTTGTGGGCATGGCTTGTGGGCATGGCTTGTGGGTATAGCGGAGTGATGGTTAATTTGCATATTACTCTTTTATTAGGTAGGTGATCTCTGAACGCATAATAATGTGGCCAGATTATTATGATCTCTGAATGCATAATAATCTGGCCACTCAGTGTATATCCTATATAATAAAAGGCTAATATGCAAATTGTCCCCTTGACCAGGAGTTCGACCAGCAGGCAGGCCGGCCAACCGCCCATGTCCTCTCCCCCTGTCCAGGCTGGCCGGACCCCACCCATGCATGAATTCATGCACCGGGCCTCTAATATATATATATTACAAGTATATATATATATATATATATATATATATATATATATATATATTGTGATGTGTCTTAATATAATATACATTAAGTATATATATATATATACAAGTAATATATATTAGAGGCCCGGTGCATGAATTCATGCATGGGTGGGGTCCGGCCAGCCTGGACAGGGGGAGAGCACATGGGCGGTATATATATTGAGTGGCCAGATTATATATAGCCAATTGGCCTGTATATACTGAGTGGCCAGTGTATATACATATTCACAATAGGATTAGTTAATATCCATCATCTCATATAGATATAATAAAAAGAAAAGAAAAAAGCAACTTCCATGTGATAAGAACTCTTAGGATTCAGAGGTGTTTAACATTAGTTTAGTTTAATTAAGTTTTTTTTTTTTTTTTAATTGTTGTGACAAACCCCTGTGTGAGAAATACTTGTCAGGGCTAGGAGTGATTGTCATATAATTGGACTTGAATCAAATGTGAATTTTTATCCCAGTTCCTCTAATAACAGGATCTATGTATGCCTCTTTATTTCCTTCCTTTTATAAAAATGTTGCTATCAGCTGAAAATGTGCATTGAGACATCACACCAAAAATATTTTTTGGAAGAATGCTACAAACAGAAATGCAGCCAATCTTTTTATCCGGTCCTTGAGTTGAATGAAAGTTAGGCAATTTGGAAAGCAGCATTAAATGTTTTCAGATAAGGGTCCCACACTTACTGCTGTAATGTGCCAAACAGCACTTCAATGACCTGGAATAATTGGTTTGACTATCCAAATTGGGATAGATTCCTCACAGGCCTGGCAGAAACTATTTTCTTAATTTGATTTTTTGAACCATATGAAATTTTTCTGGATAGTTTTATATTTTGGGTAGAGACAGATATGAAGATGGTTTAGTAGAAGTACTGGTAGTAATAGTAGTGGTTGGTAAAGTGAAGCAGAGTTTAGTTTCAAAGTACTACATTTTTAAAAATTAATCTTTGTTGTTGAGATTATTACAGATGTCCCTCTTTTTTCCTCCCATAGCTCCCCTCCACCAGGTTCCCACCCCACCCCAGGCCCTCGCCACTCAATTGTCTGTGTCCATAGGCGACGCATACATGCATATAAGATCTTTGTCTAATCTCTTACTGCACCCCCCCGCCACATCCCCCACATCCCTTTCCCTCTGAGAATTGTCAGTCTGTTCCATTTCCATGCCCCTGATTCTATTCCATTCACCAATTTATTCTGTTCATCAGATTTTTTATTCATTTGATTTTTAGATTCAGTTGGTGATAGGTATGTATTTGTTGTCACTTTGTTGTTCATATTTTTTATCTTTACCTTTTTCTTCTTCTTCCTCTTCCTGAAGAATACCCTTCAGCATTTCATATAATACTGGTTTGGTGGTGATGAACTCATTTAGCTTTTTCTTATCTGTGAAGCTCTTTATCTGACCTTCAATTCTAAATGATAGCTTTGCTGGGTAGAGTATTCTTCATTGTAGGTTCCTGCTATTCATCACTTTGAATATTTCTTGCCACTCCCTTCTGGCCTGCATAGTTTCTGTTGAGAAATCAGCTGACAGTCATATGGGTGCTCCCTTGTAGTTAACTAACTGTTTTTCTCTTGCTGCTTTTAAGATTCTTTCTTTGTCTTTTACCTTTGGCATTTTAATTATGATGTATCTTGATGTGGTCCTCTTTGGATTCCTCTTGTTTGGGGTTCTCTGTACTTCCTGGACTTGAAAGTCTATTTCTTTCACCAGGTAGGGGAAGGTTTCTGTCATTATTCTTCAAATTAGATTTTCAGTATCTTGCTTTCTCTCTTTTTCTGGCACCCCCATAATTCGGATGTTGGTATGCTTGAAGTTGTCCCATAGGCTCCTTACACTATCTTCATATTTTTGGATTCTTTTTTCTTTTTGGGTGTTTTTTGCTTCTTCGTATTTCAAATCATTGATTTGATTCTCAGGATCCTCTAATCTCCTGTTGAATCCCTGTATGTTATTCTTTATTTCAGTGAGTGTATGCTTAATTTCTGACTGGTCCTTTTCCATTTTTTTGGCATTCTCACTAAGATCCTTGAAAGTCTCACTAAGTTCGTCAGAGGTTTTTAGAAGATTCTTGAGTAACCTTATAACCGTGGTTTTGAACTCTATATACAGTAGTTTGCTTTCTTCCATTTCTTTCATTTGTGACATGTTCTTTGTCTCCACATTTTGGCTGCTTCCCTGTGTTTGTTTCTATGTATTGGGTAGCTGCTAAGTCTCCTTAAGTTGATAGAGTGGTCTGTGTAGTAGGTGTCCTATAGTGCCCAGTGGCTCAGCCTCCCTGATCACCTGAGGTGGACACTGTTGGTGCACCCCTTTGTGGGCTGTGTGCACAGTTTTGTTATAGTTGAGCCTTGATTGCTGTTGCTGTAACTGAGAGGAATTGACCTCCAGGCCAATTGGCTGTGGGGACCAGCTGCAACTACAATGGGAGAGCTGCTGTGCAGGAGACACCCTTATAGAGCAGGACTTGCTTAAGTGGGGTTTTGGTGCTCACTGAGTCTGCCCCTTGAGTGTGTCACTTATGGATGTGTAGAGTTGTAATCTGATAGGGTCTCACACTGACCACTGGGTACACTGGCTCTTTGGTCTCCAGGGAGGTGCAAAGTCAACCTCTGCCTGGGGCCATCCAACAGGAGCTACAGAGATATGCAGATTCCTCCTCTTTGTATTGGGTTTGGAAGTGCCCAGACAAGGCCCAGCTGTGAAGCAAGGCAGGCTGGTGCTTGTGCCAGTTTTGGGGCCTTTTATTGACAGGTTTGGGGCTCTCTGACCCAGCTATAGCTTGTTTGACAGAATTTTAGACTCTCTAGTTGTAGTACTTCCACTCAGCCAGCTTTCCCACAATTGTGGGTGACAGTTGTTCTATATTTTAGTTGTAATTTTCATGTGGTTGTGGGAGGCAGCAAGTACAGGCGTTTAGCTGTGCCACCATCTTGGTTCTCCCAAAGTACTACATTTTTGACTTAGCAATATATTTTCTCCTTTTCTTACAGATGTCACTTGTAAATGATATTATTGTACATATAGTTTATTCTTAGTATTCTTTCTAGATATCAATAATACATTCAGCAAGGTATAAAAATTCTTATTCTGATTTATATTGATTCTACTTAATATATAGTCATGTTTTATATATAAGATTTCAAAGAATATATGTTACATATGGATTTGAGAATCAAACTTAGTAATTAAGATATACTGTTTTAAAATTTTAATTATTTATATCTATAGTTATGTACCTATTTAAACAGTGATAAACTGGGTTATTAAATTTTAAATTTGTTACACTGTTGTTATGTACATCAATATCATTTTTGCACCTAGTAATATAATTGAATAAATACTAAATGGATAGGTAACATATAATTTTATTTGTCCATTATATGTTTCAGAAACACCTATTTTTATATTTACATTACCACCAGACATCATTACTCAATACATTAAGTTGAAGGTAGACTAGGTGATATAAAATATAAAGTACATAGGTTGTATTATTGAAAATTATCTTTCTGAAAATCACCCTAGCATATTTAAGTTTCTTAAAAACACTAATGTCAGGGCATTAACATCCATAAATGTGATGGTGTATGCATTATTCATTATGTTATATGTGAATAAATTAATAATATTGCTGTTAAACAGTGAGGTATGTAAGTAGTAAATGAGCAAGTGTGAAGTACCCTGTGTATTGAAAGCTGATGGGATCAATTAAACAAAATTTGCAGCGAGAACAGCCCAAGTAATTCACAGTAGAAAACCGTCAGCTTCTAGTGAACCTTGTCCATTGACATGCTACTCAAGTTATTGACAGCTGTCACTCAGCCTTCCCAAGAAGGCACTTTTTTTTGGATCTACACATTACAACAAACACTTAGAGCTAATATTATGAATCAATTTAGTCTTTCATTCACTTATAAAAGAAAATTAATAAAAGAAAATCCAAATTCACATCACAGTGCCACCTTAAAAGGGGAAGTAATTAATGTTTTCTTTTTTTATGCATGTGAGTCAAAGCATCTAGAGCATTACTTAGGTAAATAATATTTGATGCATAAATGAACCAACAACATAAGTGAGAATTAAACCAAACTGAACAACTAATGTAGATGTAATAATTCAGAAATTAGATGAAAGCATTTAAATCACACCTAGTATATTTGACAACATTAAGAAAATGCACACATAATACAGAAAAGCTCTTTGAAATAAAAAATATGGCTGAAATAAAAATGGAAGTGTTGAGAAGTAGAATTAAAATGACTAGAAAATTAATTAGCTATTATAGAGGTAAAGTTTAGAACTCTTCCAGATATAGAAAATAAATGCTTGTAGAATATGAGAATAAAATTAAAGCTGGAAGACATCCAGCTCCAGCATGTTAAAGGTCATCTGAACCTCTTATCATCAGCAATGAGATGTTCATGGCCATGGAGCCATAAAGAGAGCCCCATCTCCTTATTCTCAGTTTAGGTTCTGATACCAAAAATATTGGTTTCTTGGCAAACAGACACTTGGACTTTCATGCAGAAAATATATCGGAGCATGTTCTCAAGAGATATACCAGTAAGGAAGTGAGGAGGCAAGATTGGGCTGATGGAAAAGCTGACCTGAAAGTTGGTGGTAAATGAGTTGTTGGCTGATCCAATGGTAGTGTACTGAGCTAGAATGGTCATTCAAATTTGTACCAAAAGATAGTATCTCACTGCCTTACTCAAGGTTTATTCCTAGTGGTATGCTGTTAAAACAGCTCTTCAGAAGAATGAAAACAGTAAATGAGATCGGAATTTGATGGCTCATTTAAAGCTACCATGCATTTACCAACAGAGCAGCAACATTCCTCAATATTTCAGAATTTAGTCTTCTAAATTTAGACTTCTTAGCAGAAGCTGGTTCCTGGACACCTTTGGACTAAACATCAGGCCCAGTGAACTGGGGCCAATCCCAATGAGAGATGCAGCTTGGAGGAGCCATCTGCCCGCAATAGTCCCACAAGCTGGGGCATGGATGTGTCACACTGAGAAGGGCTTCAGATTTTGTCGCCACAGTCCCTGCTATACCTCTCTTACTTACTTTTTTCTCTGTGCTCCCACATTATTGCCCATGTCACTCATTCTGCCAAAAAGAAAAAAAAGTACCAACATAAAATGTCAGAAGTTATATATGGCTTACATGCTGTCAAATATAATTTAATATGAAACATAATTGTTTTGTCGGAAAATAAATATGAACTTAAATGCCAAAAATAATAATCATACATAAATATTAGCCCTGTTTTTAAAAAAATAATTTTGAAAATAAAAATAATCTGGAATGTATACAGTTAGTTATATACTATTATATTAGTTATTGGGTAGTTATATGCTATTAATTTATTGGTAACAGGCATATAAAACAAAATAGAACATCATAAATGATGGTAAGAACAAAGCAACTAAGCAAAATCAATTTGTCATTGTTTGAAAAATTCTAGGTATTAAAAAAATAAAAATAAGCTTATTGATAAGTAAACAAATGGTTCAGAGAAAAAATTGTAATAAAATAGCACCAAATTAACAATGCTTAAGCTTACCAATAATCAGTGAAAAAAATAGCAAAATAAACAAATTAGCATAGTATTATCTGTGTGATTTATTTTACTTATTTTATATTCATATTATAAAATATGAATTAATGAAGTACAAATAAATGTTTTAAAAATTATTATTGTAATTAAAATTCAGTCATGTAGTTTATAACGGTTTAAGAAATAATTTTCAGTAACAAAATAGAAATACTATCTAATTCAAAGAAAATGAAAAATAACACAGTAAATAACAAAATTGCATAAAATTATTTACTTAAGTATAGTGTATCTAGTAGCTAAGTAAATCTAATGAATTAATTGCCATTTGTTATACTTTAAATTTTGGGAGAAGTCTCCAGGTGCAAACTAAAATTCAGTCATGATAAATGTTCTCTTATGGAACAGAATCTGGATAATTCTCAGACTTTGCAATTATTCACTTGCTCTTTTAGAAATGAATATATTTCTGACTAGTTTATTTATCTTTTATTTCTAAAATTTTTATAGTTTAGTAATAAGTTTTATGAGAATAAAATCCTTTATTTTATTTTTTTAACTTTTATACTAAATTCCTTTTTATTATTGCCCTGAAGCCATAGAGCCAATTTTTTTTCCTTCATAAGCAATTTACCTTGGAGAATTGTAAAAATGAAGCTTCTACACATTTTTCTTTCTTTTTTTAAAATTCTTTATTGTTGAAAGTATTATATATATCTTCTTTTTCCCCCATTGACCTCTCCCAGCCCACTCCCACCCCCCATATTCTACACATTTTTCTAAGTAAAAAAGCAACATTTGGACTGGATTCATATATGTATTTTAAAGTTTAATTAAAGTTTTGGTTGAAAGTATATGGCTAATAAGTATATATTGATTTCTTTTTGTAACTGAAGATTACTAACTCTATATTCTATCGAAAAAGAAAGCAAGTAAGTACACATAATTTTTTCTTATTTTTTTCTATTACACGAAAGTCTGTTCTGGAAAAACTTTATGCCTCACCTCAGAAGTCATGATTTACAATTGATAAATAAATATATATTTTAGTCACTTATTTATGGTAAGCATATTAGCTATATATAAGAAATATAACAACAAATAATAAGTACATTTTATGGTTTTCTGTTTTATATGTAATCATAGTAGAGTTAAAACACTTAAAAATTATTTTTTAGCCAATTTTCTGGATAGCAAACAACAAAAAAACAGGTTATAGATTTGGGTAAATGAAAGAAAATGATATGGTTACTCTCTCTTCAGTGAAGACATTTTGCATGTGCAAACAGGAGTAAAAAGCAGAAGAATCAAATACCAAATGTGATCAATAAAGACAATACATTTATGTAATGTAGCACAATCTATAATAATAAAAGTCTAATATATTAATTAGACTGAACAGCAGAACAACCTTCTGGATGTCATTCTGGATGTCCTTCTGGATGAAGCCGTGGTGGCGGGGGCTGAGGCAGAGGCGGTTAGGGGTAATCAGCAGGCAAGCAGTTAGGGGTGATCAGGCAGGCAGGTAGAGTGGTTAGGGGCAATCAGGCAGGCAGGCAAGTGGTTAGGGGCAATCAGGCAGGCAAGAGAGTGGTTAGGGTGATCAGGCAGGCAGGCAAGTGGTTAGGGGCAATCAGGCAGGCAGAGGCAGTTAGGGGTGGTCAGGTAGTCAGGTAGGCAAGCAGTTAGGAGCCAGTGGTCCCGGATTGTGAAAGGGATGTCCAACTGCCAGTTGGACATCCCCTGAGGGGTCCCGGATTGCAAGAGGGTGCAGGACGGGCTGAGGGACCCCCCACCCCATGCACGAATTTCGTGCACTGGACCTCTAGTATCTAATATTTAGCAAATGATGGGTGTATTCACTTTTCCGTTGATTTGTCTAAATAATTGCTTCAACTCTTCCATTTAATCAGAAACTCCATGTGTACTCTCCAATGCACTCATCTACCACCAATCCATATAAAGAAATTGCTCCTCATAGTTAAAAACTATAATTAGACACACCCAAATATATAAATATTGAATTTTTTACCTTAGATAATGTCAGAGACATACTCTTTCCAGTAACCATCTGCAGAACTTTAAGTCTTTACTCATCTAAACTACTATACTTATGTTATACATATTTTATGCTGAATATTAAATATAGTGGAATCATTTCAAAAAATATAAAAATGCATATTAAGAGCTTTATAAATACTCAGATTTCTAAATCCAATAATCATTTTTGCAGGTTACATCTTATTGGTGAAAGTGAGGCATCTCTTCCCCAACTGAGTGCTTAGGTGGTGTCCTTATAATATCTCGAGAAAAAATAATTTTCTGAAACTTGCACAGGAAGAAGAATGATTTTTATTTGCATGGAATTATATCCCTGGGTTTCCAAAGTCCCATTTCCCTTAATCCAGTTCTGGAAGAAGTATAGCTGGGGATTCAGTAGAGCTAGAAGCAAGTGTCCAGAGTTTCCCTTCCATGTTGCAGCTGCGTCCAGTTTAGCATCGAGCTAGGTACTGTCTATTAGTCCATTGTGTGTGTGTGGTCCATATAGCCATGGGCCATGTGGGCAAATGCAGAGGAGTCAAGAGAGTGCACCCCCTGCAACAAGAGTCTCAAGGGGGCCAAGAGCGCAAGAGCCCAGAGAAACCAAGAGAGACCAAGAGCAACAAGAGAGGAAACTCCTTTGTTTAGGGGATTAAATACCTCACATCTTCCCGTGCTTGTAGTAGCCATGCCCATCTGGCCAATGACCTGTTCCCAGGTGTGCTGGCAAACAAGTACCTTCCTGACATCATCCCAACCTCCTACACATGTCTGTTCTCACTGTCCAGTCCCTTCTCCCAGGGATCTGTGGGGAATAGATTTGAGGCTCCCCCAGGAGTGTAAAGCTGCAACTTACTGGCAAAGCTGCTCAAGGACATGCCTGTAATATCCAGCCTCCCTGTTTGCTCTTTTTCTGTTATTAATAACTAGGTTAATTACAATAGTATCAAAGGGGAATATGTCAAAAGAATTGCATTACTTTACATTGAAGATGTCGCACTGTTGTTTATAATAGAGAAAAATATAATCAAATTATTTTTCTAATATGTTATATACAATACTAGAGGTCCTGGTCTGCAATCAGGGCCATCTTCCCTGGCTGCCCGCAGCTGGCCCCACCCCCTGCTGCCACCCACCTCTGGTTCCCCTTTTGCCATTGGGTAATTGGTGCCTGACAGCCAGGGGAAGGGACCGAGAGGTTGGCTGTTCCTGCCTGCTCGCTGGCTCCACCCTGGGGGCCTTGGCCTGGTGACACTCCTGGTTTCCCATTCGCCGTTAGGCGATCAGAGTCTGCCGCCCGGGGAAAGAGACCGTGAGGTGGTCAGTGCGCCTTAGAGGGACTGGCCCAGCGGTCGTTCTGGTTGTTCCGCCTTTGGGGTCAATTTGCATATTACCCTTTTATTATATAGGATAGAGGCCTGGTACATGGGTGGGGGCTAACTGGCCTGCCCTGATGGGGGTCCCCGATCGGGGTGGGGGTTCCCGTTGGGGGGCGGTGCCAGCCTGAGCAAGGGGCTGTGGTGTTTTTGTCTCTGGTTGTTCTGGTCATTCTGCCATTTTGCACGCTGGGCTTTTATTATCTAGGATAAATTGAAGTACAAGATAATAGTATAAGCAAGAGCAGAGATTTAAAAAAAATTCTTTATTGTTTAAAGTATTACATATATCTCCTTTTTCCCCCAGTGACCTCTCCCTGGCCACTCACATGCCCCCGGCACCTGCCCTCACACCCCTACTGTCTGTGTCCATTGGTTAAAGAGCAGAGATAAAAGGAAGGAAATCGAGATAAAAGAAATCCTCTATCATTGTCTTTCTGGTTGATAAGACACTATGTA
Organism: Cnephaeus nilssonii; assembly: GCF_951640355.1. NCBI lineage: Eukaryota > Metazoa > Chordata > Mammalia > Chiroptera > Vespertilionidae > Cnephaeus > Cnephaeus nilssonii. Next base: position 48,855,600 of record NC_137079.1, on the reverse strand, counting down.
GATGTTTGTACCACTCAATTGTGTGAACTATTTAGACATACTCAACATGCATTTATTTTCTGTAATGTGAATATATACCAGGTGTACTGGTTAATAATACAGATTTTGTGATCAAAGAAAACACAATAATTTCAAGAGAAACATCAAAAGTGCTTTATTCAAAGTAACGTCCATTGCTAGCTATACATTTCCCCCATCTTTCAGGTAATTTGTGGATACTGTCCCAATAGAACTTTTCTTGTTTTGAGGCAAACCATTCAGATACCCAATTTTCCACTTCCTATGTTTTGAAGTGCTGCTCAGAAAGTACAAGTGCCATTGATCGGAACAAGTGGTAATCTGAAGGAACAAGGTCTGGTGAACACGGTGGGTGGGTTAATACTTTCCAGGCAAGATCTTCTGACATGTCTTTAACTGATTTTGAAGTGTGTGATGGTGTGTTATCATGAAGCAAAATTACTTTGCCGTGTCTTCTGGCCCATTCTGGTCATTTTACAATCAAAGAGTGGTTCAAATTGATTATTTGTTGTCAGTAGTGATCAGTATTAACGGTTTCACCTGGTTTTAGAAGCTCATAATACACCACATCTTCCTGATTTCCACCAAACGCAGATCATTGTCTTCTTTTCAAAGTGATTTGGCCTTGCAGTCCATGTTGATGGTTGAACTGGATCAACCCATGATTTTGTGCACTTGGGATTCTCTAAATAAATCCACTTTTCATTGCTAGTCACAATTCGATGCAAAAAAAGTCTTTCTTTTGTGATGTTGAAACAACATTTTACTGATGACTTTTTGGTTTTCCATTTGTCTTTCATTCAGTTGATGTGGCACCCATTTTCCTTCCTTTAAAATATTTCCAATTGCTTGAAAACAATTGGAGATTGTTTGCTGAGCAACGTTTAATCTTTCTGCAAGTTGTTTTTGAGTTTGACATGCATCTTCATCCAATAATGCTTGTAATTGTTGGTCTTCAAACTTTTTCAGTTGACCCGAATGTTCTTTGTCTTTCACATAGAAATCATCACTTTTAAAGCATTTAAACCAGCGTTCACAAGTATCTTGAGATGGAGCATGTTCACCATAAGCTTCCTGAAATATATGATAACTTTCAGCAGCACTTTTCTTCAAAATAAAGTAATGAATGAAAACTTCCCGCAAATGCTGTTTTTTTTGGCATGAAATTCGACAGTTTTAAGCGTAAAATAGCTATGATGTTAGCACCTTCACAAAATTTGACATGTGAAGTTTTGAAACTTGTTGTCAATACAACAAAATAGCATATATATCAAATCGCATGTACATCAACATATGTGTAACTCCATCTATTGAAAAAATCCACATTATTAACCAGTACACCTGGTAAATTGTATTAACATTTACTTCAGTTTCAGTTTCTTTTTAATTCTACAGGCATTATCACAATGTAAAATGCTCATTTTTTAAGGAAAAGGATCTTTTAATGTATTTCCATTTTTTGAAACAGACTAATGAAAGGTTTATTTAAGTTTTGCAATCTATTACTTGTAATACTTTGGGGAAAAAAGAACATGCTCAAACAAATATCAATTTCCCAAAACTCAATAGCAAAAATAGTAAATATCCCAATTTTTATAAAAATGGCTTAAGACTTGAATAGGCATTTCTGCAAAGAAGAGATACAAATTGCCAAATAGGTATATGAAAAATGCTCACTGTCACTAATAATTATTTCCTAAATGAAAATAAAAAATAACAATGAGGTATTACCTCACAGACATCAGGATTGCTATTATAAAAAGAAAAAGACAGCAATTGTTGGCAAGTATGTGGAGAAATTAGAACCCCTGCATATTTTTAGTAGTTATGTAAAGTGGTGCGGCCTCAAAAAAATTAAAAATACATTTATCATACGACCTAGAAATCCCTATTTACTCAAAATAATTGCAACCAGGTCATTGAGGAGACAGCACTTGCATGTTCACTGCAGCACTATTCACAATTGCCAATTTGTAGAAACTTCTTAAATGGTCATTGACAGATGGATGGCTAAAAAAATATACATACAATATAAAACTATTCGGAATCAGAAAGAGAGTGAAAATTCTGCAGAATGTGACAACATAGATAAACTTTGAGTATGTTATGCAGTATAATAAGCCAGTTACTGAAAGATAAATACTATGATTCCACTTGTATGAAGGCTCTAAATAGTCAAGTTCATGGAACCAAGGAGTGAAATGGTGGTTGCCAGCAGCTGTGAGGAGGGGGAAATGTGGAATTACTAGTTAGTGGGCCTAATATTCCAGTTAAAGAAGATGAATAAGCTCTATAGTTCTGCTATACAACATTGTACCTATAGTCAGCAATTATGTACTATACATCTAAATTTTGGTTAAGAGGAGAGATCTTATGTTAAGTGTTCTTAATTTAAAAAAATAAATATTAAACTTTAGATTAAATTAGTTAAATAAGAACTAACTGTAAATCTTCATTGCCACTTATAGTATACTAGCGTTCCCGTTGCAGGAATAATCCTGCAATAGGGTTTCCTGCTGCACTCTACCCCACCCTGCCTGCTCTCCTCCCTTGTCCCCTGCCCTGCGATCTCCGCCAGCCCCCCTGCTTTTCTAACTTCTCCCCCAGCCCGCTCTCCTTCCTTCTTCCCTGGCCCCGCCTCCGCTCCTCCCTTCTCTCCCGGCCCGCCTTCTTTGCCAGCCCGACTGCTTTTCCCTTCTCCCCCGACCCCGCCTCCGCTCCTCCCTTCTCCCCTGGCCCCGCCTCCGCTCCTCCCTTCTCCCCGGCCCCGCCTCCGCTCCTCCCTTCTCCCCTGGATCCGCCTCCGCTCCTCCCTTCTCCCCCGGCCCCGCCCCTTCTCCCCCGGCCCCGCCTGCTCAACTTCCTTCTCCCCCGGCCCCGCCTCCGCTCCTCCCTTCTCCTCCCCCCGGCTTGCTTGCTTCTTTGCAGCTTTGCTCCCTTCTGCAGCTCTTGGCTTCTTTCTACGCTGTTGCAATATGCAAATTAGCCGCCATCTTTGTTTGGATAATTTGCATACTCACCCTGATTGGTTGGTGGGCGTGGCTTGGTTGGTGGGCGTGGCTTGGTTGGTGGGCGTGGCTTGGGTGTAGCGAAGGTGCGGTCAATTTGCATATTTGTCTATTATTAGATTAGATGGTGAAGAAAGGATGGGTTTTTCTAAGAAAGCTTAAATTAGTCTAAATGTTATATTTCTTTTAAGAACTTAGTCAATTAATTTATGGTAGGTCCTTAACCTATTCCAATATTGCAAGCTTTGATGCAGTCCAGAAACATTTCCAAACCCACATAACATTTACAGAACTCCCTCAGGATTTTAATGACTAGAGAGAAGCCAGCTTTTTTTTAACCTTCTCTCCTCAGTCTTTATTAAATATTAATATATTTTATATTAGTTTCATAGCCTAAAACTTAAATATGTGCAGGCTTTCCTTGACATATGGTCCTGGCCTCTAGGTAAATAAAGGATAACAAAAGATTTATTTTTTGAATCATAGTACCAATTACTTTATTTTCCTTGGGGAGGAATTTTTTGGAGTGAAGGTGAGAAGAAGCAATGTATTATTTTATAGAATGCTTGCATTTTCTTTCCTTCCTTCCTTCCTTCCTTCCTTCCTTCCTTCCTTCCTTCCTTCCTTCCCTCCTTCCTTCCTTCCTTCCTTCCTTCCTTCCTTCCTTCCTTCCTTCCTTCCTTCCTTCCTTCCTTCCTTCCTTCCTTCCTTCCTCTTCTGTACCTCTCTCTCATTTACCACATATTTCCATATTCTCTGATATACACTTTTCCAAATATTATGTTACAAAAATGTGTTCTACACACACATACAAAATATTCAAACACTGAATCCATAAATCTTGAACTGTCTGAAGCCTGATTCTCACTCCTCAAAGACATTAAATCTTAATTATTTTATCTGTTTCTGTTGCTGATACCCCAAATGGCAAGCTGGGACTCTCCTTACAGATTCTTGTCCTATGAAATTTGAAGAATAAAATTCACAAACTAAAAGATTTTAAGCAAAAATGTGGAAGTTTATTGCAAGCGTATACAAACTCCCCCTGGGGAGTGTTCCCCAAAGGGGAACACCTTGGGGAAGGGTTCCCAAAATAGGAGAGCCCTCTTTCTCTCTCTAAAATGGGAAAAAAACCCTAATCCAGTGAGTCTCTTTGTCTACAGGTTTACAAATGCTGGCAGCTTCTTTGTTCATGCTATTTTCTAAACGGACCCTGTGCTTTTCTAATTGGCCAATTTTCCCCTTTTCCCTGCATGGTATCAGTTTTAAAGTTTCAAAGCTCACCTACTGGCCCCTCTTCTTCCCCTTATCTTGTAACATTCTTATAAACAATCTAGTGGCTTGGAGCTGTCTCTTCCCATCAGGTATGCATTCCTCTTCCATGGACCCTTCCTTAAAACTGGCTCTACTGTCTCTAAAACCCTTTCATTGCTATTTGCTTCTGGGAATTCAGGAAACAGTCAGTCTTCTGGAATTCAGGAACCATTATCCTATCCTAATATATAGAAAGCCAGGGGCCTTCATGACCGAAACGACCAGATGGATGACCGAACAGCAGGCTGTGTGGGGCACCAAGGCTGGCAGGGGGGTTAGTGAGGGATGACCAAATGACTGTACATCAGGCTGCATGGGGTGACCAGGTCGGCAGGGGTGTTGGTGAGGGACAACCAAACGACTGAACAACAGGCTGCGTGGGGCGACCAGGCCGGCAGGGGGTTAGTGAGGGATGACCAAATGACTGAACAGCAGGCTGCATAGGGCAACCAGGCCAGCAGGGGGAGAACTTGGGAGTGACCAGGCTGGCGGGGGGGGGGGGCAGTTAGGGGTGATCAGGCCAGCAGGCAGGTGAGCAGGTAGGAGCCAGCAGTCCCATATTGTGAGAGGGATGTCTGACTGCCAGTTTAGCCCCGATCCCCGGGATCGGGCCTAAATTGGCAGTCAGACATCCCTTGATGGGTTCTGTATTAGAGAGGGTGCAGGCTGGGCTGAGGGGACCCCCCCTCCGTGCACAAATTTCATGCACCAGGCCTCTAGTATATAATAAAAGCCTAATATGCTAAGTCTCTGGCCATCTGTTCAACCAATCAAAGCGTAATATGCTAATGATATGCTAAGGTAGCTCAACCACTCACTATGATGTGCACTGACCACCATGGGGCAGAAGCTCCAACTGGTAGGTTAGCTTGCTGCTGGGATCCAGCCGATCGGGACTGAGCAAGATGGGCTGGGCACGCCCTGGAGCCCTCCCATGGTCCCTCCCCATCTGGCCAACCTCCAGAATCCCTCCCCAGCCCCAGTCATGCACCAGTGGGGTCCCTTGGCCTAGCCTGTGCCTTCTTGCAATCCAGGACCCCTCAGGGGATATCAGAGAGTTGGTTTTGGCCTGATCCCACAGGCCAGGCTGAGGGACCCCACAAATTCATGCACTGGGCCTCTATTATTATTATAACTGTTTTCTATGATTTTGTCTACCTTTGAAAATTTGCTTTTCTTCCTGTTAAGGAGGAAGTAGAGGTAAGGGGTGTATTACAGAGGAAGGTTGTTCAATGTAGTTTAAAAAAAACCATTTTTGCTCCATTATTAGAAAGGAAATTGGATCTGTGAGAATTTAAAACAAGAAACTAATTCTGTATTTGTTACTGTGTATTTCCTGGTTATGAATCTTGATCTATGGAAGTATGAATTTTCATATTCAGTACAGTGAAGGTCAGATTAGAAGAAACATGACTGAGACTAGAAATACTGTTTTATTATAGTGACTTTTAAAATTAAGTTTTATTTTAATAAGAATGTACTAGTATATCAGGTATATCAGAATGTTAATGGCAACTTGAGTACATCTAAATTAACTATTGATTGTTTAAAAAGTTCAAATATCTTCATTGTTTTAAGAATATATATTATACCTCATCTGAGTATTTTATATGACAGCTTCAAATTTTTTAATATTATTGCAAATATGTACAATCTAAGCAATATTCAAAGGAATGAAAATGGACATTGTGTTTATAATCTAAAAATACCTTATTAATATACATCAACACAAGTAGAGTTAATAAAACCTACCCAATATTAGTTCTGGTAACAGTGAAGATTTTTTTTCTATGTTGGCTTTTCAATTGGATCAAGAGTTGAGATTGTAAAGGATTATAACTTCCTGACAAATGATATATTATTATATTAAATTCTATATTTTGAAAGGAACTGAAATCCCAAAAGGCAAATTATGTTTTTAAATCCTTTCTATACTTTAATAATATATGCATTAAAACTAAGTCTTTAATCACTGATTAGGACAATCATTTATCTTCTACCAATACTTACATTTACACTAATAGTAGCCTAATTTCAGCTATAATTTACTAGATATACATTGTCAGTCTAGTATCTTTTTTCCACTGGAAACTTCAATTTGAAACAGAAAATTATAAATTGTCCCCAATTAGGGGTACTAATAATTATAAAATTTGAATTGCTTTCTGGAAAAATATACAACTTCTATTAAGTTACATTGATTTATGCTCTAAAAATTGAGAAGCAGTAGATAGTAGGATATTATACAAACTAATGGAACTCATAGTTCAGCATGTTATTCATATATATATATATATATATATATATATATATATATATATATTATTGATTTCAGAGAGGAAGGAAGAGGAAGAGAGGGATAGAAAATCAATGATGAGAATCATTGATTGGCTGTCTCCTGCATGCCCCCACTGGGGATCGAGCCCGCAACCTGGGCATGTGCCCTTGACTGGAATCAAACCTGGGACCCTTCAGTCCGCAGGCCAATGCTCTATCCACTGAGCCAAACCAGCCAGGGGAGCATGTCACTCTTTTTAACAATCTCCAAAATCTAGACATTTTTTTTCTTTCAAAGGTCTATATTAAAAGTATTCCAAAGAATTAAACAATAACTAAATTATATAAAACCTTAATTACATTAAATAATGATATTCTTAATTTGGCAATATATATATACATATATATTGTTTCATAGATAGAAATATTATACACTAATTAAATTCTGACACTTCCAAATATTGAAGAACAGGGAAAACAAGGGCTGTGAAATAAAATTAGTACATTTGTAAATAGGTATAACCTCATTTGAATAGCAATTCAAAAATCATAAATAAAATTTAAGTTGTATATATCTTATGACCCCTAAATTCCACTCTGGGTGTAAGCTAGATAAAGTTTTTCCACTTATGCTATAGAGACATGTTAAATAATACTCACTATAGCATCATTTGTAATAGTGGTCTGAATGTTTGAGAAACAACTTTTTTGTGGTCTGAATGTTTGAGAAACAACTTTCTCAGACAAAACCATAACTGTAAGAATTAATTTTCAACATACCTACTCTGTAAACAATAGTAAATGAAGTTTGTTAAGGTAGAAATACCATATCAGAATTTGGACATTTAATGAAATGAATAGCACTGCAAATGAGAAGATGATAGTATAATGAAATTATTATTATTTTTTTACTTATAACAAAAATGCTAAAAAAAATGTTAGTACTATATTGTGTGTTTATGCATTATTTAAAAGAGAGTATAACAATAATAGCACAAAAGGTAGAATGAAAGAATTAGGAATATACAGTTGTAATATTCTTATACTTCATATGAAGTAGTATATTATTTGGAGGTAGACTCTAATTAATAATGCATATTATAAACTTAGGGCAACATTAAGGAATTAGCAACAAGGGCAACAAAATGTATACATAAAAAAGGAAATAAGATGGAATCCTAAAAGAAAAGGTCTGTTAGCACAAATGAAGGCAGAGCAGAGGGGACAAAAAAGAAAATGAGAGAAATAGAGAAGACCTGGTAAGATGGTAGATTTTAATCAAACCATACCAATACTCACATTGAATGTGAATTGCCTAAGGAAACTGGTAATAACACAGATATTGCTACATTGATAAAAGGGCACAATTATAGGCTAAGAAAGAATTGAACTCCAGCATTATAAAACAAAAAGCCATGCAGTTTCTATGCATATTACTATTTTGATAAAACAAAGTGATGAGTACAAGTAAGACCAATTTTTTTCAAGTTACAATTTGGATTGTAGAAGCATTTAAAAAATATTTTTGTTTTTGTATTTTTTTGTTTATAAATGTGTTACTTTTATTAAAAAATATGAACATGTGTTACTCAGCATCGCTTTTCTTGGGTTGTGAAAAATTAACATGCAAAATAATATCTAATATGTTTTACCAGAATATTTAACCTTATCTGTGTTTTAAAACTTAAAATAGTAAGAAATAGAAATTTTTAGTAGGTATGTATGCACACAGGAAGCATCAGGGTATTTAGCTACACACAAAAACCTGGAAAAATTAGCCGATGGTCAGATATGTTATTTGGGAAAAGTCAGGTGAATTCACTAAAGCAATTTGTGGCTTAAATCTATTTCAGACCTTATAAATATAACTGTATTTTATAAAATTCAGATATTCATCCACCAATCTAAAACAACAACTGTTGTATACATGGACCAAAACTTAAGTATAAAAGTGCTTAATTCCATGGGAGTAAAGAATGTAAAAAGTACAAGAATTGCTCTAAAACAAGGCCTGGCACAACTGTGCATTGCTGTTTAGATTCCCTAATAAAGCCCTCACAGCATCTTCTCAAAATGCCCAAAGCTCAATATGAGCATCTGGAATATGTGTACACACATAAATGGTCATATATGAGTGTTTAATTCATCATTTGTTCAAATTATGGTATAAAACTCTCTAAATTGCATTACTGGTATTTCCTTCAGAAACATCCTGTGTAGAGAATGCTCTTTAACATTATGGGCTTTGCTGGTTCATTGACAGAACATTGTCTGGGAGCTTCCTTAGAATCAACCCATATTGTTTTATATTCCATTGAATCCTAAAATTGTATGAGAACAATTTTTTTTCACAAAATATGTTGATTATTTTCTAAAGTTGGTACTTTAAAAATATATTTTTTTTTTGGAAAATCTATAGAAAACTAGACAAACTGCCCTTATAACCAAAATCCTACTGTTTGGTTCATGTCATTTGAATTGTTTCACTATGGGAGAAGTGTTGGATTTACTAGCTGGCCATCAAGTAAAAGTAATATCAAAACTAAAAATAGTTCTCTGCTGAACACTCATTAAATATTTATAAACTCTCTAAAAAAGAAAAGAGCTTAAAACCCATAAAAAAACTGAAGCAAAGTACACAATAATGAATGTTATACATTGTGGTTTTATGAATTTCAAAATTTTACTTTCTAGTCTCATCTTCCTTCATAAAGGATATGATGTTAAAACGTATGTTATTGAGTCTTGATGAATATGTTCTCCCTTATCTAAGTTTATGCTACCTATAATTCTGTTACCAGTCATCAAGAAAAGAAATATAGAATGACCCATGCAAAGGGAGGAAACTAAACTGTGTCTCTATGGAGATCAACCATAATACAAAATTGGTGGCATTCTAGGATGCAGAGATGTGGAAAGGTAGAGAACATAGGTGGCCCAGTAGAAATGTTTCTGTTTTAGAAACTCTAGACTATTAACCATTAATTTGTGAATGATGTTCAAGAAGTTATAAATATATGTGTCTTTATTATTTGTGATAACAGATACTATAATTTGTGAACTATTGCAATTGATACCAACATGCTTTTATTTTCACAAATCATCCAGAACCCATTTAAAAGATGAAAAACAAAATGTTACTCCCTTTTAATCCCTTGTTCATCACCACAGACACACACACACACACACACACACACACACACACACACACACACACAGGAATGTGCATCACCCAAAATAAGTAAGAGTTCTCTTATTGGTACGATTTTTTTTTTATCACCATATCCCTAAAAGAATTTCTGGCTTCATCTTCTAAATGTTGCATGCTCATTTTGGCCCAGCGTCCATGGAACCCTTACTATTCCTAACCACACTACTCACCTGCGGCCTTTACATTGCTCTCTTCTCTACCGGGCAAGCTTGTGGCTTCATGCCCATGCACTCCTGTTTCTTTCAAGTCAGTGCTGAAAAATTGCTTTCCAGAGAGGTACTTCTGGTCCTTCTCTAAAATAACATCAAACCTATGCTTATCTACCAGTAATCACGTACACTGTTTCAGTTTTCTTCAAAGCTCTTTTTATTATCTGATTTCATGTCAAGTATAGATTTATCTTATACATTTACCTTATACCATGTAAAATAGGATGTAGACTGTGAATGCAGAAAGTTGATCCACTTTGTTCACTGCAGTACCTGCCACAAATGGAAACATACTTAACTTAGTAATTATTCTATAAAATTTTGTTGAATATGTGTATAGTTGATTGAATAAACAATTACTGCAGCAAAAGCCAATTTATTACCACTTGGGTCATTGTTGTAAGCCAGCAATTTTTTTAAAAATTTATTTTTATGACTTTCTTTCTTTCTTTCTTTCTTTCTTTCTTTCTTTCTTTCTTTCTTTCTTTCTTTCTTTCTTTCTCTTTCTTTCTTTCTTTCTTTTTTAATTTTTTAATTTCTTTATTGATTAAGGTGTCACATATTTGTCCTCATCCCCCCATTCCCATCCCCCACCCCTCCCCACGGATGCCCCCACCCCCCTGTTGTCCTTAACCATTGGTTAGGCTTGTATGCATGCACACAAGTCCTTCGGTTGATCTTTCCCCCCCACCCCCACCCCCACCCCCACCCTCCCCTACCCTCCCTCTGAGGCCCGACCGTCCGATCGATGCCTCCTTGTTTCTGGGTCTGTTCTTGTTCATCAGTCCATGTTGTTCATCATTTCCCCTAGATGAGTGAGATCATGTGTTACTAGAGATATACTTATAAGAACCGAATGTGAGACGAGCAATAATAGTTATGCTGACAGGCAAATGAATCAGTCTGTAGTAAGTTTCTTTCTGGACCAACAGTTCTTTTGAGACCCAATTTCAATGTCCACCAGTTCCTTATGAGTACATGTCGGCACTGACCCCTCAGCTCTGGATGGTGGACAAATGGTGGTAATGCAGGTCCGACTCCCTCTGGTTTGGTCTTGCCCGGACCCAGGGGCACGGCTTCACCCGGACTCAGGGGCACGCGGCCTCACCCGGACCCAGGTGTGCGCGGCCTCACCCAGTCCTGGGATCCAGCCTCACCCAGACCCAGGGGCGTGTGGCCTCACCCGGACCCAGGATCCAGCTTCACCCGGACCTGGGACCCAGCCTCACCCGGATCCAGGGGTGTACAGCCTCACCCGGACCCGGGACCCAGCCTCACCCGGATCCAGGGGCACACGGCCTCACCCGGACCTGGGATCCAGCTACACCCGGACCCAGGGGCGCGTGGTAAGCCAGCAATTTTCAACCTTTTTTAGCTCATGGCACACAAACTAATTACTAAAATTCTGCAGCACACCAAAAACTATATATATTTTTTGCTGATCTGACAAAAAATAAGTATAATTTTGATTCATTCACACTGGGTGGCTATTGTTGTGTTGGCTGCTGTCCTTTTTTGTCTGACAATCTACGGGAAAAGAGATCAGTGCCCCGGACTAAATAATCAGTTATTGCATGTTTTAAAAATTCTTGCAGCACACCGGTTGAAAATTGCTGTTGTAAGAAGTGATGATCCTTAATGGCCATGTCATTGTATATTATGCTCCCCTAGATTGTGGGTAGGACTTGTAAATTCCTTCTAGATAAAACATGGAAATAGAATATAGCAGAAGAAATGGGATATCACTGCTAAGATTACGCAAACAAAATTATATATATTGAATAAAACAAAAAATCAAGTCTATTCAGATATAAATAGGGGGAAATAAAAGTGGTTTTAAATGTCCCTATGATTTATAGAAGGAATAATAGCACAAAATATCATTAGTAAATGGTTAAGATAAAGCTCAATATGTAATGAAATATAGGGCTTTTACATAGTCTCAAAGTATTGCCAAACAAATTATTTATTAATTATAAAAATAATAATTTTAAACTGGAGAAACCTGGCAGAACATCACCTAAAGTAAATGATCAAAATTAATTATCACCAGCAAATGACATCAGTAGATATCTATATGCCACTAATATGATGCTGCCAGGTGGGTGGATATAGTTATCATATATTAATAGCTCTGTTAGTTTAGTTAATGGTTAAGTTTATTTCTTACCACTCTCTGTTATCTTACTAATAACATGCACACAAAATTAATCACAATATTTAAGGATATTACTTCCTATATAGCCTTCATATGGATCAATTACTCATTGACCCAATCAGCATAACTTGGTTAGGCCAACAATCTTTTTAAAAAATAAAAAAAAATTTCAATCACAGTTGGCATACAATAGGATATTCTTTTCAGGTGTACAACAAGGGATTACATATTTATATGACTTATTGAAGTGATCATCCTGATAAGTCTAGTACCCATCTGACACCATGCATGGTTATTACAATATTGTTGACTATATTTTCTATGCTGTACTTTACATCTCTTGACTATTTTGTAACTACCAATTTGTATTTCTTAATCTCTTCACCTTTTTCACCCAACCCTCCAAGTCCTCTCTCATTTGGCACCCATCAATTTGTTCTTTGTATCTATGAGTTAGTTTCTGTTTTGTTTGTTCATTTATTTTGTTTTTTAGATTTCGTGTATAAGTGAAATCATATGGTATTTGTCTTTTTCTGTCTGACTTTTTTCACTTAGCATAATATCCTCTCAGTCCCTATATGTTGTCACAAATGGAAGAATTTTCTTTCTTTATTATTAGGGGATTTCCACATAATTACCGTCTCCTTTATCCACTCCAGTACATTTCACCAACTAGGCCAGATTGAGACCCAGAATTATGAATATTATCACAATTCTAGCCAACAAAAGAATTTTTACCCTTAAAAAAAGGGTAAAAATGCTAAACATGGCCATGAGTCCTCACACATTTTTGATCTTTTGTGCTTCATATATCTTATCTCCTACAAATGCTACTAATATTATTTTCTTTAGGAATCATGACCTTCTCTTGAGTTAGCAAGTGTTCTTGTTGCTGTGAACTTTACTTGTGCTACTTTTTCCTTTACACACATATTTATATAGGTAATTTTAATTCAATGTTTAGAACTTGGTATAGTGTAATTTTTATTGAACTTGGTATAGTGTAATTTTTATTGTAGTCTTATTTGTCACAATCCCTTAAATTATTAAACCACTCTTTTCCCATCACACAAAATATGTTTAATGGGCTTATACTTAACTCCTTTCAAATTCCTTTTTGCCTTGTAGAATGTATGCCTTAGAAATAGACATTTTTTTCATGATCTTATTTTTAATTCTTTGCATAATGTACATGTTTTCTATATTTTTTGAATTGGTGTATGGACAATAAATTAATTAAATGAATCTCGTTAGAAAACAAAGGTGCCTTTTTTGACAAACTTTATAGTTTTAGACCTAAATTACCTTTAGCAGGGATTGTCAGATTTTCTGAAGAAACTTTCTCATTTAGTTTTAAAAGATAAGGCATGTGTTCATAGTTGCCCAAGGGGAAGGGTGTGAACAAAATCTATGTATTCTGCAAGTGTTCCTGTGCCCCAGTTGAGAGAATGTGGTTTATCTGTGGTTGTGTGTGTGTGTATGTACATGTGTGAGAGACACAGAGAGATAGAGAGATTTTATGAATATCTATGGGTGTGTGCATGTTGGCTTGGAAAAATCTGTCTATCAACATGTAAGGCATTCTGGTAAAGTAATATACCCAAGTGTACCTAGAATCCTCTGGTAGGGGATGAACAAAAAATTCTTACCCATTTTTCATGGTATTATTTGAAATTAGGGAAATCTGGTCCATGATGCTCTGATCATAGTCTGATGGCAAGATGCCAATGCTCCCAGTGGGATCTCAGTATGAGGGATATCTGATCTTTTAATAAGTGGTGGAAAATGTCTTTTGTTTTCATGGGTGATACCTAGTCCCTGCAAAACGCGCAGCTGAAATCGATAAACCTATCTGGATTCAGACATCTGGCATACCTTGGTGTGTGTGTGTGTGTGTGTGTGTGTGTATGTGGGTATGTGTGTGAGTGTGTGAAGGTAATGATAAATAGGCAAAGGAATATAAATTACCAAAAATAAAAACAAAAAAATAACCTTGGAGGTCAGCCTGAGAAACTGTTGTGGCTTTGGCTAGAGCATGACCTTTGACATGCTCTAGCCAAACTAACTGTGACCCATTGTGACAATAAAGTTATTGACAGTGCTAACAGATTGATTCGACTTCCTACATTGTTCTGTCTAGTGTACAGAAAGAGGAACTGGCTACTTACAGGGGAACTTTAAGATTTCTTAGAAATTTGGAGATACAAGGAAGAAATATTTGACTTCCCTTATAACAGCAGGTGACTATTTAGTAATTAGAGAAATTTGAATGATTATATCATAATATATACAAAATATATTTGAAGGTAATACGGTAGATTATCAAATGCTCTGTCAATCAGCTTGATAAAATTAAGGAATTGTGTTGAAGGTTTATTGATGCATAACAAATTGTAATAATCCTAGTGGCTTAAAACAGCATTCATTTTTTAACTCAGTATATAGATCAGAAATCAAAATGATGTGTTTGAGTTCTCTGCTCAGGTGAAATCAAGGCTGGGGGCTAGTTGCATGCTTATTTGCAGTTCATAATCCTCTTCCAAGCTTATTCCTGTTAATGGCAGAAACCATTTCCTTAGAGTTGAGGGCTGAATTCCTGTTTACTTCCTGACTATCAGCTGCAGAATGCTTTCAGCATCCAGAGGCCATGCTTAGATCCTTGTCCTGTGGCTTCCTCCATCTCAGACTAAGAGAACCTTCATCATGCTAAATCCCTCTCATTATTTGAATTTCTCAGCTATCTATCCTCGGTTACAACCAGCTAAAGAAAAGTCTCCATTGAAAGGGCACTCATGGTATGTTAGGTCCATTAAGAAAATCTATTTTATTTTTAATTTTTTAAAATGTATAATTCCCACCTGAGGATATGTTTTTACTTATTTGAGAGAGAGAGGAAGGGAGAGAGGAAGAGAGAGAGAAACTTCGACCAGTTGCCTCCCATACATGCCCTGACTGGGGAAACACACAACCTAGTTATACACCTTGACCGGGACTGGGAATTGAACTTGTGACCCTTCAGTGTCTGGACAATGCTCCAACCAACTGAGCAACACCAGCCAGGGCATCATCTCTCCATTTAAAAGTCAATTAAATAGTAACTGCAATTACAACTACAAAATTTCTGTTGCCATATTAGGTTAATAATGAGAGTAACACTAGTGGGCAAAAACATTTCATTTCTATAAGTTTATTATTAGTGACTAGAGGCCTAGTGCACGAATTTGTGGGGTCCCTTGGCCTGGCCTGCGGGATTGGGCTAAAACTGGCTCTCCAACATCCCCCAAGGGGTCCCAGATTGCGAGGGTGCAGGCCAGGTCGAGGGACCCCACTGGTGCATGATTGGGGCTGGGAGGGACACAGGAGGTTGGTCAGCCAGGAAGGGACCGTGGGAGGGCTGTAGGGCATGTCCGGCCCATCTCGCTCAGTCCCGATCGGCCGGACTCCAGCAGTAAGCTAACCTACCGGTCGTAGCATCTGCCCCCTGGTGGTCAGTGCATGTCATAACGAGCTCTTGAGCGGCCTTAGCATATCATTAGCATATTATGCTTTGATTGGTTGAACAGCCAACCGGTTGACCGGACACTTAGCATATTAGGCTTTTACTATATAGGATTTCTGAAAGTTGATCAGTAATATTATATTTAAGAACAGTAGTGTGTGCTTGAATATGTGACAATTAATAGTGATTTGAATAAATTGCAACTTGCAAAGAACTCAAAACCATCATAAAAGATTAAAAATGTAAAAATAGTTATGTCAACTTGTTGTCTAATAATCTTAATATTGTGTGTTTAACCTAGAATTCAAGTAATGAAAATTTGTACATGGCAGTTATGTTAATTCAGAAACCTATATGTTAGATTGGAACATTAGTTTATAACATATTAGTCAACTTGCATCCAGATAAAAATGGAGAATGACAAACCCTAAAAAGCTCTATAAACTTGCAGTAAAATTACCTACTGAGCTACAGTATTTATATTTGTGGAAGGCAACATTTCTAACTTACGAAAAGGGATTTTGGGAAATAAGTTTATTTGTGTATTTCAAAGTAAAATGTATTATTAATTCTATTACATACGTAGATTAATTTGCTTGGAGGATAAATTTCCTCTCTTTGAATTACATTATCTTTTAAGTTACCCTTAGGGGAAAACATTAAAAACAATTATACTTGTAAATATATATTAAAAGTTATTCAGAACACATTAAGTGTAGAAGTTAAGTATCTTTATATTTACTTAGTAACGAAAAAGTATTGCATTAAGAAGGAAATTTTCTTTTGACAAAATAAATCATGAATATGTTAATACTGAGTTTGTTTGAACTGGATTTTGATTCTATTTTTAAATGCCTTTACTAGGAAAAAATTTTTTTCACTGAGACACACTCATTAATATTATATTTGCTTTTCATGATTAATTTGAAGTTTAGTCATGTACAAGGTGTCCCAAAAATGTATACATACTTTAATAACTGTTAGCTCAATTTTGAAAATAAAATATATTTTAATAAACACTGCTTTTAAAATTATTCAAAGTGTGTGTATACAGTTTTTGGAACACCCTATATTTTATGATTTTTTTTCCATTTACCTTTATGTTCACTGATCCCTAGTTTTGGAGACAATTATTTGCAAATTAACATGTGTGCCTGTTCTAAGCACTCTGGATACTCCATGATGTAAGAAAGCTCTCATTTCTATTTTGCCTAATTGAGAATTCAGGCTGGAAGAATAGCAGGCATTGCTCAGAAATGTTACAGGGGAACTAACAATGCACATATGCCTGAGATAAAAGATTATGGTTACAGCATAAACAGTCAAGGGCCAAGAAAGTAAAGCTGGAGAAGATTATTCGGAAAATTAGGACATTCAAAAATGCCTATCTATACAGAGGAATTTAGAAACACATGTCATTTCCAAGGCAAAAACATGCTCAGAAAAAACTTCAGAAAACCCTTAGCTACCACCTCAGCTTGATCCTTAAGTTCTTCGCAAGACCAGATAAATTTTAGACTCCCTCAAGACTGAGCCAATCTGCACAAACAGGGAGAGGTATTAGTTTTTGTTATCGTTTTGTTTTTATTTTTGTTTTTAGTTCTATCTGTCCAAGGAAATCTCATGTCAAAACATGAGCAAAAGAAACAGAGACTTCAGTGACCATAGACAAGAAGAAAAATAATCTTTACAAAAATAGTTTGAAAAATATCACTGACCCTTTTATATATATATACTAGAGGCCAGATGCATGAAAATTCATGCAAGAGTAGGCCTTTCTTCCCCCGGCTACCGGCACTGGCACCGCTTCCCTCCCACACCCAGGACCCATGCTGCCGGCACTGCCTTTCCTCCAGCACCCGGGACCTGGGATGGCTTCCCTCCAGCTGCCCACAGGCATCCAGGACTCGGACTGGCTTCATCAGGAAGGATGTCTGGAATGATGTCCAGTCTAATTAGCATATTAACCTCTTATTATTATAGACTAGAGGCCTGGTGCATGAAAATTCGTGCACTCATTGAGGGGTGGGTCCCTCAGCCCGGCCTTCACCCTCTTGCAGTCCAGGAGCCCTCAGGGGATGTCTGACTGATGGCTTAGGCCCGCTTCCCACAGGGAGTGGGCCTAAGCTGCAGGCTGGCCTCCCTCTGTGGGAGCCGACTGGGCGGCCCAATCAGGGGATGCCCCCCTCCCCCCCCCCGATCGCTGTCCCCTCTCTCTGCCTGCTGAGATGCTCCTTGAAAGACATTACAGATGCATGTGTTTTCTCAAGGATGCTTACCCTGCTGATAGTCTCTAATAGTTAATTTTAGTTCAAGCTGTTGTTACAATAAAAGCCTGAGGAGGCAGGCAAACAGGGCTACTTGGTGGTGATAGCCAGGTAGTCCCTTAGTCTCTCTTTCATAGAAACATGTGTCAGAGTAATCACTCAACCGTTGTTCAGGGACTGTCGGTCAGTCCCAGCATAACAACACAGTACCAAAATATATAAAGTAAACACTGTAGAATATACGAAGCAAATATTGACAGAATTAAAGGGAGAAATAAACAGTTCTGCAATAGTAGTTGGAGACTTCAATATTCTACTTTCAATGAAGGATAAGACATCTCCTCAGGAGATAACATTTCTATTACTTATTATTCATGAAACATTTTATCAATAATGCAGGCTAACATGATGCTTATGAGGGATTACATAATGTCTCAAGTTTCTACAGTTTCTAAATTCCTGCTGAAATATACTTACTTTTTTCTTTGCCTTTAATTATTTTTACTTTGATTCTTTTCAGCATATTTATTGTCATCATTTGCAAAACTTTGTAAGCCATTTTAACTAAAAGTTTGCATGGCAACACAGAAGAATTTTTTAAGAAATAGAGGCCAGACAAATATGTTTGTTGTTTTGATTTTAATCATTGTCTAAATTATCTTAAGAAAACTAAAATTTCAGTTTCTAAATTAATTTTTTGATGTGTCATGGTGTTTACTTTCAGTTTCTTCCTTCAGTGATTATTTGTGTTTATTATTTCTTAATTTTTTATTTAAATATCATATACATTTGTGGTATTTCAGAATTTATATTTACTCCCAAAAGTTTTTATTTAACAAGGAAATTATTTATTCTTGTAATATATATTCACTGACTAGGTGTTACATTTCAGTAACTGTACTATTTACTGGCAACCTAGAGTGAATAAATTGCAAGCCTTTCCCTCAAAATTCTGAAAGTACACTAAGAAAGCTAGAAAAAAATTCATGCAATTATAGTTATTATGTAAGCACATTAATACAGAGCAAATTCTCAAAAGAATATTCACAGTAATGGGAAATAGAAAAGTCACAAATGGGAGAAGATATAGCTTCTTTATTTCTTGATTTTGATTTTTTGTTTAATACTTAAGATAGATAATATGAGAATGTACTTAGAAATGGAGAGTGAAGAAATTGAAAGAAGGTGGAAAGAGGTGAGATTGCACAAGTTTTTGAAGTGCTAATGTTTCTCTAGTTTAATAAAGGGATTGGTGTTTTTAATAGCAAAAAAAGAAAGATGTTAAAGCTGAAAATTTATCCTGAGTAAAAAAGTAGTCTATCATATGTTTAAAAAAATAATTTTCTGTTTTCATTACTTTGTAATTAATGTATGATTGAACTTTTGATTTTAATCCCATCATTTTTGAACAGGAGGTATATTTTTATTTTCTCCAGACCAGGATTCCAGTATATATGAACATGTGTAACAAACCCAAATGTTAGAAAATGAATTTAGGGTAGAACATATATCTTTAAGAATGGTATTGGGAAATTACTTTATTTGGGGATATGTTGAAGTAGAGATATCCGTGGGATATAAAATTGATAAGAGTGCAACCCCTAAAAATGTCATCTTATGTTTTTATCTAAGCTTTGCGTGCTAAATTACATAATTGATATGAGACATTTCAGTCATGGGTAGGGAATGTCTGGCCCCTGGGCCATATAAGGCCCATGAAATCATTTGGTCTGGCCTTGCCAAGGAATTAGGGATGAGTCAATTAAATATTTAACCAAATATAGCAGGCTAATTTTTAAGTTGATAATTTTGAATGGCCCAAGAATGATGTTATAAATATCCAAATGGCCTTTGGCAGAAAAAAGGTTCTCCAGCCCTCTTTATCTGTTGCTTCTTTGCGCACGTGTGTGTGTGTGTGTGTGTGTGTGTGTGTGTGTGTGTGTGCTTTTAAAAAATTCTTCATAGTACACTTTTATTTCCAAGCATATTTTTTTCTTACCTAAGTCACTTGTTTGCTGACTCATTTCACCTTCAGTTGTGGATGTCAAGGGAATGAAAACTAATTTAAATATCATCCTAAGCAAATTGTATTAGAATGACAATTCTGCTGTAGAATGCAATTTACATAATAAATTCTAAAATCAAGTATAAATGATTTATGGATTACCTACTGTTTGTGATTATTTGCACCAATTTTCTATTAACACAGAGAAAGATAGTCTTATTTAGCATTTTTATAAATAATCGTGAATAGGAAATGTCCATTGAATTTGTGGTGCATGAAGATTATAACAAGTTTCCCTGGATGGTGAAATGCCATGTCCATGGAGACAACCAGCCAAAGGTGTTTACAAATTTTGAGAGGCCACAAAGATAGAATTTTAGAAGATAAGTAATGAACTTTCTCAGTCTGGGACCATTTAAGACAGAGGTGAATTAATGACATCCCTATTTAATATATTTGTATTCTTTCTGATTGTTGACTTTAAAATTACTTGTTATTCTCAGATCCCTATGTCACTTTCCTTTCCTAATTCTAAGCAATTTTATATCATATACTAGAGGCCCGGTGCATGAAATTCATGCACGGTAGGGTCCCTAGTGGCTGCCAGCTGCTGGCCAGGGCCTCCCTTCTCCCAGCTGCCTGCCACCGCTGCCCCGTGGTGGTCAGCGCACATCTAACTCCCAGTTGGTTGAACTCCTGCCTGTGGGGACAATTTGCATATTAGCCTTTTATTATATAGGATAAAATTTCTACAATTCACACTGAAAGAAAAGCTGAGATATTATAGTTCTAATTTGTATGCACAATTAGTTTGTTGTTTCCTGTCTGTGAGCAGTTTTAAAATACTGGTCCATTAGATTTAGTCTTTGTGAATATTGGATTTTCTGGGAGACAACGTGCAAAACAATACACAGAATTAATATTACTGGAAGTAGAACATTAAATATAATAAATGATAAAGCTACTTTAACATAAATTAGGACCTAAGAATGTATGTATACAAAGAGATATGTAACTTAAAGGTCTATTGGTAGCAGTAAAAATTTATAAAGCCTACTGTTAAAATATTAAAGGAACAGAAATGTGAAAAATTATAAATTTTCTGTTTAATAAGTGCTATTATAATCTCCAGAGTGGGAAAGCAGTACTTAGTGAAATAGACATGCATGATTCTACCATGCTCTCAATTCTCTGAATTCTTAAATCACAGAATGAATAGAAAAACAAACATTCCTTTTAATTTTAAAAGATTTTCTATATAAACTATTAGGAAACATACAAAACATCCCTTCAGGTGTGATAATCATATACATGATAATTCTTTAATGTGCATTGTGAAAAAATTAAATCATAGTGAATTCCATAGCAATATATTTTATATCATTTTAAGAGCTCCACATCATATGTAAAGGTAATCTGAAGGATACTTTATCAAACTTCAGTAAAAGTTATTATGGAAAATATGTCAAAATTTTTGCTAATTAAATTTTTATTAAGTCCCCATATTTACAATGCAACATTTTATTTCTTCGGTAATTTATTCCATTCATTTTATACCAATAACATGAAAGTATTTTCAAAAGGATATAAATAATAAGCTCTATTTATAAAGATGTTTTGGTTTTAGAGAGTAATCTTGATAACTCTTCTGTTTATTTTCACATTATTTCTTATAGGATGGTCGCTAAACAAACTAAATAAAAATACATAGATGACTGCCATTTGGGACAACATAGATGGATCTTGAGAATATCATGGTGAAATAAGTCAGACAAAAGTTAAGAACCATATGATTTCACTCATATGTGGGATAAAAACAAACAAAACCTCATAGACACAGAAAACAGTACTGTGATTACCAGAGAGAAGGGGATGTGTAAATGAGGTCAAATATATGGTGACAGAAGGTGATTTGAGTTTGGGTGGTGGATGTCAAGGGAATGAATATACCTATGCTATATGTCTACGATGTATCATAAAATTTTACACTTGAAATCTATATAATCTTATTGACCAATGTCACCTCAATAAATTTAATTAAAATATATAGATGAAAATGGGACTACAAATAATTCACTTTTTTCATTTCTTCAGTTTCTTTACCTAATGCAGTATTTCCCTCATGTGAGAAACGGAAGTGGTAACTACAGGAGCTGGCTATTTTTTTCCCATCTCAGAGACCTCGGTGGTAAAATAATTTCTAGGGGCCCAAGAGTAAAATTATTAAAGGTTATTAAATATCCTTTATTTTAATGACTACTTAATTTTAATGCGCATGGGTGTTTGAGTCAGACTAAACATAGTTTAAGTCTCTGTACTTTCATTATGAACTGTAATCTAGGCAATTTGCCTAAACTCACAAAGCTTCTGTTTATTCATCAAATTGTAAGAAGAAATGTATTCTCTTCATATGATCATTAGCAATAACCAATTCAATTATAAGTCTCAAACACTTAGCTCTGTGCATTCCACACACTAAATGCTAAATTAAAAAAAATGGACATGTTCTTAATTCTTATATTAACAGGGAATGCAGAAGGAAAAACTGAAAATGATACACTCATGAAAGAAAAGTCAGACCAACTTAGTAGTGACTACAATAAAACAAAGGCAGTTATATAGTGCAATGCAATACCCTTTGACTAACATGTTCATGCTTCCCTTACCCACCAGCTACTATTAATGATGATTCTGTTCTCTGGTTCTATGAGTTTGGCTATTTTAGAGTTTATGTGTAAGTGACCTCATACAGTGTTTGTCTATCTCTGTCTGCCATATTTCATTTAGCAGAATGCCCCCGAGATCCATCCATGTTGTTGCAAATGGAAGGATTTCCTTTCTTTATTATGTCTAATAATAATCTCTCAGAGCAATATTTTTGGCCATATGTCTCCTAGGGCAAGGGAAATAAAGAAAAAAAATAAACAAATGGGAGTACACCAAACTAATTAGCTTCTGCATAGCAAAATAAACTATTAACAAAATTGAAGGGGAACCCATTATATGGGAGAACATATTCGTCTATGATATATCTAATAAGGGGTTAATTTCCAAACTATATAAATAATTATGTTGTTGAAGCGCCTTAAGTGGACTCCAGAGCCTTTCCAGAACATTTTTTTTGTTGATAATTCACTGTGGGATTGTGTAATTAACAGTTTTCCAGAAATATTATATACTTACAAAAAGTACAAAAATCTAAAGTATACATCTAAATCAATTCTAACAAAGTGCATACACCCAGGAAATCAGAAACAATGTCAATAAATGGAAAATAACAAGCTTCCAAAAGTTCTCTTACAGCTGCTTTTTCTTAGTACATTACTAGCCAGAAATCTATACTAATAAAAGAGAAACATGTAAATTGACTGTCACTTCATGACGCCCACAGCCAATCAGGAGTGAGAATGCAAATTAACCCAACAAAGAAGGCGGCGGCCTGGCCCCTTGGCTGCTCCGGGCCTCTGGGCAGCCAGCCTCCTCAGGGCCTCCCTGCTGCACTCCACACCTGTTAACCATACTTACAGCCTCCCTGTGGCCCAACCCCCGGCCTCAGGCAACCCTCTGGTGCCTGAGGTCGTAGCTCCCGGTTTCTGGTGTCTCCCTTTATCCCACCCCTGCCCCACTGCTCTGGTAAACAAAACCCTAGCGTTGGAGCAGCCACATGGGTGCAGACACATGTGGGAGCTCACTCGGTGCACAGTTAGCGCGCCCCAGGAGCCCTGGGCCAGCCAAGGGGCGTTGGTAGCTGCCTTGGTGGCAGTGGCAGGCAGCTCAGCTTTGTTTTGAATGGATGAAAGAGGGCACCTACACAGTAACCCAAATGATCAGATCTCCCTCCTCCCTATCTTGCCAAATCAAGAGGGGAGGGGTGATGGGCATGGAGGGAGGGCAGGCGGGCAGGAGGCGGAGGGCGAAGGAGGAAGAGGATGAGGAAGGGGGCCAGTTGCATCACACTTTCACAATGGGAAAGTGAAACGCAGTAGCGCACCCAACCTCTCCAGTCCTCTCTGCCTGCCTCGCTCCTCGCACCTCTTCCCCTCCACGCCTCCCTGAGAGCGCCAGCACAAATGCGAATTTAGATGTTTTACTTGTTTTGGCCAATGTTATAAAAGACAATTTCATATAAATAAAGGCTTTTGCTTCTACTTTTGAAGCTGTGTTACTGCCAGATAACATGCCTGGACCCACTGCTAGAAGATGAGAAATAAGTAAAATCATCCTGTCACCCAATCTGACAGCACACTGATTGCCTGATAGATAGATGTAAGAGTGAGCCAAGCTCAAAGTAAGGAGAACTGCACACCCACGCACAGGCAGAATTTTTACCCTACACCCTTTGAGGGTGAAATAAATGCTTTTTGTTTTAAGCCACTGATATTTGAAGCGGTTGGTTATGTAGCATAATCATGCTAATACAAATCTGATACAGAAATCAGAATTTAAAGTGGAGTGCTGCATATTAAAAATAAAACATAACAAAATATACTATGTTGGTTAGCAGAAGCTTACAAAATGACTGTGATGCCCTGAGGATCTAGGAAAACTCATGACCTGTTGTGATATTGGGATATATTAAGAAATATACTGTATATTTGATCTTCATCCCAGGATTCTGTCATAACAATGTCTAAAAACCTTGGAATTTCCTAAGTGATAGGTATGAGAGGTACATCTTCTGTTATTTACAATAAGCCCCTTTTAAGCATACCTGAGTTTATGCTAATGAGATGACACTTGGTGGGCCCCTAGAGAGCTTCAGGATGGAAGCTGGGTGCCCCAGGAATCAATCAGATGATCAGAGGATTGGAACTTGCAGCCTCACCTTCCAACCTAAAGAGTGGGAAGAGAGACTAGAAATTGAGTTGATCACCAGAGGACAATGATTTAATGGAACTTCCATAAAAACTGAATGTTGGGATTCAAAGAGTTTGGGGATGGTGAGCACATCAAGGTGCTGGGAGTGTGGCACAGCCGCAGAGGACCAGGGAGCGCCACACCCCTTCCACATCCCTTTCCCTATCAATCTGGCTGTTTGGGAGTTGTACCCTTTATAATAAGCCAGAAATATGAGTAAAGTGCTTTCTTGAGTTCTATGAGCAGTTCTAGCAAATTATCAAACCTGGGGATGGGGTTGTGGGAAACTTACAGCCAGTTGATCAGAAGTACAGGTGGCCCTGACTTGAGATTGTTGCTTGAAGTGGGCTGGGGGGCGGGGGCAGTTTTGTCAGGTTGAACCCTTAACCTGGCAGGTCTGCAGTAACTCCAGGTAGTTAGTAACAGAACTGAATTTACCTGTAGGAGACCCAGTTGGTGTCTGAAGAGTTGAATAATTGGTCGGTGTGTGAAAATAAACACACATACACACATTTGGTATCAGAAGTTTGGTGCTGTAAAAACACAAAGATAGAAGCAGCTGTAATATGTAGTGATGGACTATTTCATAAAGTTATATTATTAACTTTTGGATTTGGGTAAAAAAGAACTCTCCAGGCTAACTATTGAACGTGGCAGCTGATACCTTTTAACTGTATATTGTAAGATAGTGCAAAAAAGAGATGTGGTCAAAAGAAAAAAAAAAAAGAAGTACAGTTGCAAGAGGGGCTAGAACTTCCTAGATTAGAAAAATAACATTGATTCTTTCCCTGGGGCAATGTAATACTCTCCAATAAGACATGGCCTCAGACTATAGATCTCACAGCCATGGACTTGTGAAATTTTCGTCATGACCTTTTAAAAAGTCAGAGCAGTCATTCCTAGACACTTTCAGGTCTCTCAAAAGAATTTGTAGAAAGCTTTAGTTCATAGCACAAAGAAGCCTAGCTTCAAAATAGTAGAAAATAAGTCCAGAGAGAAAGACAGAGCAGGAAAGCAATTAGGAGTGTGGCTTTTGTTGCATGGGTTGGATTATAATCAGTTGGTAGTAAAACTAACAAGAAATTTCAAGAAATAATAATGAAACAAGTTTCTACATCCTCTCTTAACCTCCAATTTCCCCCCCCCCCCCTAGGAAACAGGCTGAGAAAATTCTGCAATATTTTCTTATGCCTTTTAAAGAAGTGCCTAAGGAGTTTAATAAAAAACAAATGAGGTCCAAGGAGGAAAAGACAAGTAAAATGGAGGAAAATGAATTGAGGATCCACTCCCATGGAATAAAGTCGTTTTCTATTGAAAAGATATTTTCCAGTCCCCCAGTAGGCATCTCAGACAACGTTAACCCAGCAAGGTTGAACATTGTTACGGCTGCTATGGAGGCTTCATGGTTAGAGCATCAGCCTGTGTACTAAACGGTCTCAGGTTTGATTCCTGGTCAAGCTCAGATGCCTGGGTTGCAGGTTTGACTCACCACCCAGGAGGGAGACCATGTGAGTGGCAACTGATCGATGTGTTTCTCTCACATTGATGTTTTTTTCTCTCTCTCTCCCCTCCTTTCAATTCTCTTTAAAAATCAATGGAAAAAATATCCTTGGGTGAGGTGTAATAACAAAAAAATATTGCTATGGTCAACCTACTCTCTGTACCTGCTATTACTCATCTCTATTTAGAATCAAAGTATTTATTGTAGTTATTCTGCCTCTTTCTCTCACCATTATATACTTTTGGTTTTTGGGTGTTGTTTTTTAGTTTATGATTTCCCAAGATTAAGATGAGATCATTTGGACTTGATGTTGGTAATGAGATCCTATACTTTGAAGTTGATCTGATTGAATAGACCTTTGTTGGTCTTGGTAGGGAATGGGTGTATTTTTGTTTGTTTGTTTTGTCTGTGAAAGGGATGTGAATAATTGTGGCCAAAATTAATTGCGGTACATTAATTTTATTGGTGGATATATTGTTCATTTCTCTCTGTACCTATGTCCTTTGATATGTTGTGTTATCTCACTAGAGTTGTGGAATCTAATTCCTCCACTGCTTGATTATGAGTTTGGCTACTTGACTTGTTTAGCTAATGAGATCTCAGCACTAGTGATCATACAATAGCTTTCACTTACGTTTTTCAACCTCAGATCCCACCATGAGGGTGTGCTTAGAATAGCCTGCCTGGAAGATGAAAGACATTTGGCCCAATTTTATGACTGAACATTGTGTATTTTATAACTTTCCCAATGAGTACATATAAACTAATTTGGACCCTAGTTCATGCCTTACATATAGTCAATAAATTCTAAATTATTGATTTCATATGACTTTATTAAATTAGTCTAATGTTAATATTAAATTAGAATAAAAACAGTAATCCCTATAATGTTTAGTTGAAAGATAGCTTATTAATAAATATGTGACTATATCCAACTAGCTAGGTATAGCATAATTCAGTGAGCTATGGACTCATGAGCTAACTAAATTCCTTTTAAGCCATTGAGTCCTGGATGATTTATTATATAGCATCTTACAATAGATTACTGAGATATAAGACCTATATCAGGATATGACATTTTGAGCCAAAATTTGAATGCTTGTAAAAGAACCAAAGAGGGCATTCTGGTAAAGGAAGACATTGCCATAAAAAGAGAATGGGATTATTCTGAGGAGGAGAAAAAAAGTTAGTATATCTGCAGGAGAGGGATTAAAGACAACAGATAAATTAGGCAGGAGCCACATCATGTGGGGTTTTGTAAACAAGGATAATGTGCTTCTATTTTTCTTAGTATAATGGACATTTTTGGAACATTTAAAGTAGTGTTTAACATAGTTTAAATTTTAAAAGTAAGTTTCTTATCATCAATAATATTTTAATAACTCTGATACCAGGTGGGTATTAGACTTACTGGGAGGATCATTTTGTAAATTATATAAATGTCTAACTACTATGCTGTACACCTAAAACATATAAAATAATGTTGAAGATAAATTGTAATAGAAAAAATTAAGAAAAGAAAACTATATTTAAAAAATAAAGATGTTTTTGAGTTCCACATGCAGGAAAAATGATAAAAAAGGTTCCTATGCTTCCCTATATAGAATGGATTTCATTAGAGCAAGAATAGAAGAAAACTAGTTATGAATCCAGAACCCAAATGATTATGACTTAAACTCTTAAAATTGTATAGTTTGTAGCATGCCTTCAGGAAAGTAGAAGGAGAAAAAATATCACAAAATAAAGCCGAATAGTGTCTCTGGGATATATTAGCTATTAGATTATATTTATTTACATACACTACCTAAGTAGGAATCATTAGTTGGAAGAATATTTATTATACTGTTTTTAAAAAAAATATAATTTATTGATTTTTTTATAGAGAGGAAGAGAGAAGGATAGAGAGTTAGAAACATCAATGAGAGAGAAACATCAATCAGCCGCCTGCTGCATACCTCCCACTGGAGATGTGCCCGCAACCAAGGTACATGCCCTTGACTGGAATTGAACCTGGGACCCTTCAGTCCGCAGGCCGACGCGCTATCCACTGAGCCAAACTGGTTAGGGCAATGATACTGTATTGATTTTTTGAATTTTAAGCAGATCCACAGTTTAAAGTACCAAAGACATAATTTCCTGAGTCATTATACTTATTTATTAGTACTCTTTATATATATTTAATAGTATACTTGCTTACATATCTCATATCTATTTATTCTATCTCTTTGTGCCAGAGATACTTGGATAGAGTCTACAACATTTCCATTTTTATTATTGAACATTGTGTATTTTATAACTTTCCCAATGAGTACATACAAACTAATTTGGACCGTACTTCATGCCTTACATATAGTCAATAAATTCTAAATTATTGATTACATATGACTTTATTAAATTAGTCTAATGTTAATATTAAATTAGAATAAATACATAATGATGCTACTTAAATAACAAGAACATTTTATTCATGGTATCTTTTGATGTGGTTATGATCCTGGCAACAACATTTAACTGGGGGCTGTTTAATCTTATATGGTTGCTGAAATGTATGTACTTTGCACACATATTAGATCATTCATTCTATAGGTAAATATTACTGATAATTGAAATTATCTTATTGGACTCTACTTTAAAAGTTAATTTACTGACATACTTCTATGTGGGGGTGGGGAGACAAGGAGAGATAAGCCAAAGAACTTATATACTTACATGCATAGCCCATGCACATGAACAATAGGATAGTGAAGACCTGGGAGTGGGATGGGTAGGAGCTGGGTAGAGGCAGGTAAAAGGGGAGGATGGGATACAACTGTAATACTCTCAATAATAAAATAAAAATTTAAAAACATTAATTAATTAATTATTTCTTTCAGTGGAATGATCTTATCAAAATATAAATTATATAAAATTTCTCACTTTCAAAAATTTATTACATTTAGAAAAAAAATTCAAACTACACTTATTGACCAAAAGACTGCTTTCTCTTATTCCTACCTATCTCTATTTTTTGAAAAATTATTATTGATTTTAGAGAGGAAGGGAGAGGAAGAGATAGAAACATCAATGATGAGAGAGAATCATTGATTAGCTGCTTCCTGCATGCCTCCTACTATAACCCAGGCATATGTCCTGACTGGGAATTGAACCAGTGACCTTTTGGTTTCTGGGTCAATGCTCAGCTGCTGAGCCACACCCTGCTGGGCCCTACCTATTTCTTTAATATTCTCCCACTCAATCTAACTCACTATGAGCCAGGATGGCATTTACATATGGTTTTCCTTCTACTCAAAACATTCTTACTTTTTATATCTTTTTTAATATGGCGAGAGAGAGAGAGAGAGAGAGAGAGAGAGAGAGAGAGAGATTGATTGGCTGCCTCCTGCATTCATCCCACTGGGGATTGATCTGGAAACCTGGGCATGTGCCCTGATCGGGAATCAAACTTTCAACCTCTCGGTACATGGAACGACACTCAACCAACTGAGTCACAACAGCCAGTTTACATTCAATATTATTTTGTATTAGTTTTAGGTGTAAGGCATAGTGGTTAGACATTAATATACTTTTGGTTCTTTTTAATTGCCATCACCTTAGTGATTATCTTATGTGTTACTTCATGTTCTCTGAGAAGCAGAACCCAAGACAGAATTAGATAGATTTTCAAGAAATTTCTTGGGGTAAACACCTGAGAATGAATAAAAGAAAGGGAGGTGAAGCATTGAAGAGATCAACCAGATTGCAAGGCAGGCTCACTCCTATGAGGGAGTAGAGGGAAGATGATGGCAAGAGACGACTGCAATAGATATCCATTGCCTGCCTAAGTCTCATCTTTTTTAAAAATATATATTTTATTGATTTTTTACAGAGAGGAAGGGAGAGGGATAGAGTTAGAAACATTGATGAGAGAGAAACATCGATCAGCTGCCTCCTGCACACTCCCTACTGGGTATGTGCCTACAACCAAGGTACATGCCCTTGATTGGAATTGAACCTGGGACCCTTGATTCCGCAGGCTGATGCTCTATCCACTGAGCTAAACCAGTTAGGGCTAAGTCTTACCTTCTTACTTATACATCATTCTTGACTTTTTAACCTCTAGAACCCCTCTAGTTAAGAGTGGTTCTCCCCTAGTGCAGCTCCCTCAGTCATGTGTTGCCATTGTCATTTTTTGCTTGTCTGAAAAATATTTTTTACCTTTACATTAGCTTGCCATTTGGTCAGAGAATATGCTTTCTGTGAAAAGTTGATAAACACTTTGTGGCAAAACTTCGAAGCATGCCTCTAGGAGTAACTGAAGGATCCAGGATTTCTGTTCAATGGCTTCCAAGTACTGTAATAGCCAGCAGTATGGACAGGAAATATTGTAGGTATTGTCCAAGCAAAAATCTCATTGGACAAATTTCAACAAGTAAGGAAGACTTTATTAAAGGCTATTGAATAGGAGAGAGAAACAAAAACTCAGACTGAATTCAACTCCACTGAAATAAGGGGCTGTGGAGATTTTAAAAGCTAGGATGGGATGAAGGACCGTGGGCCATCTGTGTTTCCTGACTGGCCTCACTCAAAGAAAAAGTAAACTTTCTATTATCTTCATGACAGGAGGTCACTTTACAGTATAAAGCGAGAGCCCCTCTGATTTTAGACACCTGCCCTTCCTCAGAAAATGGGAGGCAAGGTTCTTCCTTGCTTATCATAGTTTAAATGGATGATTCCCAGTTCCTTGAGAAAGACCGTCTTGTGTTGTAAAACTATCAAGAGGCTTTTAAAAAAGGTTTACACGTTAAAGGGGCAGAGGAAGAACTTGCAATTATAAGTTTTCTAGAATAAATACTCTAAGAAAAGGAAGGAAGGACATCTGTGGTTAGTTCATCTAGATTCTGCAACAGCCCTTTGAGAAGGAGGTCGGGGGCTAAGAATCAGGAAACAGCATGTGTAAGCTTTAGTCAAGCTGAAGGAAACATTAAGGTCAATATACATTACTGTATGTGTTCACAGCAAGCTATGAGGTAGACATTATTTTCTTTCCAATCTCAGTGATTTTAAGAGATCTGATAAAACCCAAATGATTATTTATGGTAAGCCCATGAATCAAGCTTAATGGCAAATTATTTTTTCCCAACAATAAACTTTTAATATAAAACATTTCTGTGTAAAATATCATGCTTCTATTTTATATTTTACATGCCATCTAAAGCTAAAATTTAAAAATCAAGGGGAAAAATGATATAATAATAGACTCTAAAAAGCTGCAGAAGTTCTAAGAGGGACTCAAAAGGTTAGGGATCAAAGGCCTCATGTTTTCAAATTGCACATTATCTATGCCAAATCATTATACTAATGAGATCCCACTGCAGAGTTCACATTTATAAAAAAGGATTTTCATATTACAAATGTAGAGTCAAATTTTCCTAATGCATTTCCTTTTCCCTTTGGAAACAGTCTTAACTCATTAAGGCCATAAGGGCATTATTTCCTAAAGCTGCCTCTCTTTAAATTCATGACATAAAAAAAGTCTGTCAGGAAAGTTTACTGTAATATGAAATACTCATACTTAAATACATTTCCCACTGTCACATTACATTACCATGGAGGATGTGCTGCACTTGTGTTCTAGCTTGTGCCTTTTCCAGCTATATCATGCTGAGGCAACATTGGACTTTGTAGGCCTTAAACGCTCCTCTCATGCTAATTCATGTAAGACTAGTTCTGTTTTACAGAGATTATTAATGGCCTAACCTTTCTTTGAGTGTAGCGTTATGTGTAAAGGTAATATGTAAAGCAAACAAAACCTTAGTATCTCTGTTTGGAGAAGGTTTTTGACTCAGAAATCCACATGTCTATGACATGTGCCTTTCAGTAACCTTGGAAAGTATATGAAACTCCATGGAAATTAATCAGAAAATCAGCTCTCTGATATAGTCTCCACATATTTAGATAATAGTAAACTAGAAGGAAAAATATAATAACCTACATGTCTTGCATTTTACAAAGAGTTCAAAATAATGCTTTAACCAATTCAATCTTGCTTCTGTGTGAATTCCAAGTTTATTACTTTTCATATAATTAGAAATCTATATAGAGGTAAAAGAAAATTTCAACTTTGAAACATTCAAGCACAAAAACTTGTGTGTTCTCTGACTTAATAATTCAATTAAAATATCATTTTATTTATTTGATTTTCACATGCCAATGTTTATTCTACTATTAGTTTTAAAAAGGACTCTTGCTGTGGTTCTTGTTCCAGCATTAAGAAGGGTTCAGCAATCTGGAGAAAGGCTGTGCATAGATTAAGTAAGAGTCCAAAGATGAAAGATAATTTTAAAAGGCATTGGGAGTCAGAGGAGCTTGGCTGAAGAAACCAAGTTCTCCTTGTCTCAGGACCCCTTGCTTTTTATTAACACAATTTGTCCTAAGGCAAGGTGGAGATATACTTCAAAGGGTAGGGTTTCATCCAGAAGCATTGTCAGATTGGGGAATAGCCTACGGCTGTTCAGGTGTTTGGCCAGTAGGAGGCAATAACCTGTAGATTAAGATGCCCTGAGCTGTCTGGCAGCAAACAATCTATTCAGGTTTGGGGGAAATACCTTTAGCCATTCCAACAGGTGATAACATATGTGACTCAGCCCTTGTTGAGTCCTCAAGTTCCATCAACCTTTTGATGAAACTCTTGCAATTATGACATGCTAAAATTTGCTTCCTGCAGACTCTTACTCATAAAATTAATAAAGTTAATACATTTTGCCCTAATTTCTGGTGTGCCAAATTCCCAACACCCCCCTCCCCCAAAGTAGCATAGATAACTTATCCTTTGGGACCTGATGACTGCAAGAATAAAGAGCCTTATTTGGAAATATAGAATATTATTCTATCAATAAAACTGATCTCAAAAATAATTGTTCCACTTGTTATTTCTTCCACTAATTAAACTCCAAAATCATTTAGACAGATACTGAACCCTCTCTCTAACTGCTTCCCTTACAGTTGCTGACTCAGTTAATTTACAAGATTATTGCACCATTCATTTATAATTTTCTCTGTCAAACAATGTGGTAAGCATTGGGATTAATGAAAGAAGTATATGGAGCATATACATTGCCTTCTAAAATGAGCTTGCTATCTATTTGGAGTCTCCTGTAGTTAGACCCTCTTGGGGTGGTCTTGTGGTTCCCTTATATTTCACAGTTCCCATCTTTACCTGCACACTCCTCACTTAGTCTTTTGTGGGTACATAATATTATCCAAATTGTGATGATAGGAACTCCTTTAACTTGAATGAACAATTAAAATTAGCTGAGGAACAATTTTTGCTCCTCTGAGAATTCTAAAACATACTTCTTTTGTATTTAAACATTTTGAGATTTTTTCTTAATAATCATATCCAAAAAAACATTCTTCCAGTAGATATACAAAACCTCCCAAACTTAATTATTGCTAAAATAAAATATAGTAGGCATTTCATTTCAATGTACTAAGACTTGTCTGATTAAGTCATGAGAGATATGCAAACTTGGTTAATGGGTCATTTTAATATGCGTAAGTTGTGATTTTCTAAGAATATGAAAAATCGAGGCTTCCTTTAAGCTTGAATTACTTTAGTGTTAGGTAGAAATACATTTGCATTTATTAGGAAAAAAAGAGAGAATACAATCAAGTGATCTGGACTTCTATATAGTCCATGTGTAATAGCTGAATAGAAATCAAATCTCAAAGGGAAAGTGGGGGTGGGTGAGAAGAGATTAGGAGCAGGTGTGGGCTAGAAGGGGTCAATGGGGAAAAAAGGGAGACATCTGTAATACTTTCAACAATAAAGAGTAAAAAACTCAACCAAATCCAATTAAAAATAAATAAAATGACCATGAACTTAAAAAAGAAATATAAACTACCTGGTTTGAAGGGCTAAAAGATCAATACCTTAAAACTATTAATATTATTTGACATGTTTTACCTGTGTTATCAACAAAAAATATATCCCTATAATAGCTAGATATTCTATATGCAACTTAAGAGTCAATTAATATTAAGTGCAAAATTAATTCTTGGGAAGATTTAGAAAGATGTTTTTCTTTTCTCTATCTCTCTTCTCTAAGTAGGATTCAGAAATTTCAAATATGTATTTTTGAGACACTAAAAATTGTAAATTAAAATTACATATTAAGGAATATATGTACATTTTGGTATTCTAATATATATAATATTTAAGATAATTTTACTTATTAGAGAGTATGTAAGAATTGTCATTTCAAATTTAAATATAAACTCAATAAGTTAACTTTATAATAGCTAAAAATCTAATTTCTAAAAAATTATGGAAACAATAATTTATAATATATAAGTTTAATTTATTGGGCTTATAAATGTTATTTGGCTATTCAGGAATGTTTTATGCCTATGTTAATTAAAATATAGTTATAAGATAAATATAATATATTAAGCCCAGCTGGTGTGGCTCAGTGGTTGAGTGTGGACCTCTGAATCAGAAGGTCATGGTTCCATTCCTGGTCAGTCAGGGCACATGCCCAGGTTGTGGGCTCGATCCCCAGTGCGGGCATGCAGACCAATTCATGTTTCTCTCTCATCACTGATGTTCCTATCTCTCTTTCCCTCTCCTTTCCCCTCTGAAAACAAACAAACAAACTGTAAGTGAAGTTAAAATATTCAAAGTTTAATTAAGTTTGTGAATGGAATTTATTGTATTTCAAGTACTCTTAAATGTAATTCTTAATGCTTGCTTTACATTTAAATAGAATGCTAGAAATTGTATACTGGATTTAAAAGCTTAAGGAATAAGTAATTGTACTTGTAACTTTAATTAACTGAGTATTAATCTTTAAAATATTAATACATTTCAGAATAGCTCTCTCTCAATACACACACACACACACACACACACACACACACACACACACACATATGCAAACACATATGTAAGAGAGTCAAGAAAAATTCATCTCTACCATATTATATAAAATGGAATGTCAGAGAAAGTCCCATGGAGGAAAATGAAGTTAAACATAAATTAACCCAGGTTAAGATAACATGGCAAAAATTAAAAGTAAAATATGTGGCACACCAAGATTGGTGGAAGATTAATTTAGAAGAAAAAGTACTTAGGAGAATATACCAAAATTATCTATAAGTTTGGTATTATAAGATAAAATTATGCCATCTAAAGATAAAATTTAAAAAGCAAGGGGAAAAACGATATAATAATAGACTCTAAAAAGCAGCAGAAGTTCTAAGAGAGATTCAAAAGGTTAATGTGATAAAGTAAAAAATAAGTCAATGAAGCTAAAATGAGCTTTGAAGAGTTAAAGAAAGAAACCAAAGGTCAAAGAAACAGGACCAAATAACTAATTCATAATGTATAAATCATAAACAGCATAGATGTAATAATAACTAAATCACTGAGATTGGGGAACATTCTCAATGACAATATACTGGCTGTGATATTGTACTATAGTTTTGCAAGATTTTATCATTAAGGAATATTTGGAAAAGGACACAGATTCTTTCTATATTGTTTCCAATGGTGTATATGAATCTACATTTTTATCAAAATAAAAAGTTTAATTAACTATATATATTACAGCAATGATTAAGACCTCCCAAACTTAATCATTGCTAAAATAAAATGATTGTACAGTAGACATTTTGATGTAAAATAATTATAGTGAATCCAGAATAAAGAGATTAAATGATTAAATAAATATTTTAATACATATGCAAATAGACAAGGACATAAACATTGTAATAATTGATATTTCTAGAGTACATCACTAATGGAAAAGCAAAATTCCAATCTATAAAGGAATGTGTTTTGAGATATTTTAAATGAATTCAAACATTGATAGAAAAAAAAAATACATATTTGCATAGAAAACACCTAACCCGGCTTAAGATACTGAATTTCAATTGAGTATATAGATAAATAAGAATAAAAGAAATTCACTTAAAATGGGAAAAATTCAGTCTGTATTCTGAAATCTCTATAGCAATTTTCAAACCCAGATGGAACAATATATTGAGAGAAAAATAATATATCTTAACAAGGTTATTCTCAACCCAATAGACTTAAAACTATAAAGGCAACAGAAAAAAATCTCAATTTTACAAGGACCAAAGGAATATAATACACATGAGCTTATGTTGAAGAGGATGAACAGTTTAATGACAAAACCCAGGCAACCAATAAATGAAGAAATAATAGACAAGACATTTTGATAAATTTAACCTGAAACAAAAACTAAGAAAAAAATTATAGGACAAGCCTTAGTGTAATGTTTATTAAATCCTATATAATAAAGAGGTAATATGCAAATTGACCATCACTCCAACACACAACATGGCCGCCCCTATGTGGTCAAGATGGCTGCCACAAGATGGCCGACAGGGGAGGACAGTTGTGGGCGATCAGGACAGCAGGGGAGGGAAGTTGGGAGGGACCAGGTCTGTAAGGGAGGGCAGTTGGGGGTGACCAGGCCAGCAGGGGAGGGCAGTTAGGGGCAATTGGGCTGGCAGGGGAGCAGTTACGCATCAATCAGGCTGACAGGAGAGTGGTTAGAGGATAATCAGGCTGGCAGGAAGAAGCAGTTAGGGGCAATCCGGCAGGCAGGGGAGCGGTTGGGAGTGAGCAGTCCTGGATTGTGAGAGGGATGTCCGACTGCCCGTTTAGGCCAAATCGGGATCGGGCCTAAACGGTCAGTCGGACATCTCTCGAGTGGTCCCAGATTGGAGAGGGTGCAGGCTGGGCTGAGGGACACCCCCCATGCAAAAATTTCATGCACCGGGCCTCTAGTGTTATAAATAAAAATAAAAATATACATATTTAGCAGGTATGGAAAAATGGAAAAATAACTGAGTATATTAATCTCCTTATTTGGAAGGGAGATAATAAATAATATTTTATTGATACATCAACAGCAAAGGTATGCCTATTTTATTTATATAGAGAAGTACTATAAAAACAACCACAAAGCTATAACTAAAAAACACACGATTATAGTAGTTTCCCCTTATCTGTAGGGAGTACCATCCAAGACCCATAATGGATGCCTGAAATCAGGTAAAGAAACAAACCTTATATATAACATTAGAGGCCTAGTGCATGAAATTTGTGCACTGGAGGGTGGGTGTCCCTCAGCCCAGCCTTCACCCTATCCAATCTGGGGACCCCTTGGGGGATGTCTGACTGCCAGTTTAGGCCCGATCCTGATCCTGTGGGATCAGGCCTAAATTGGCAGTCGGACATCCCTCTCACAATCTGGGACAGTTGGCTCCCAACTGCTCACCTGCCTGCCAGCCTCATCACCCCCTAACCACTCCCCTGGCAGCCTGATTGACACCTAACTGTTCCCCTGCCAGCCCAGTTGCCCCCAACTGCCCTCCCCTGCAGGCCTGGTCACCCCCAACTGCCCTTTCCTGCAGGCCTGGTCGCCCCCAACTGCCCTCCCCTGCAGGCCTGGTCGCCCCTAACTTCCCTCCCCTGCTGGCCTGGTATCCCCTAACTGCCCTCCCCTGCAGGCCTGATCACCCCCAACTGCCCTCCCTTGCAGGCCTGGCCTCCCCCAACTACCCTCCCCTGCTGGCCTGGTCGCCCCCAACTACCTTCTCCTGCTGGCCTGGTCACCACCAACTGCCCTCCCCAGCAGGCCCGATTGCCCCCATCTTGTGGCAGCCATCTTTGACCACATGAGGGTGGCCATTTTGTGTGAGGGCATGAGGGTCAATTTGCATATTACCTCTTTATTAGATAGGATGCTATTTTCAATACATACCTACCTATGGTAAAGTTTACTTTATAAATTAGGCACAGTAAGAGATTAATAACAACAATGATAAAACAGAACCATTATAACAATATATTTTAATATAAGTTTATGAATCTCTCTTTCAAAGTTCCTTGTACTGTACGTACAGTGTGGGTATGCTAGACAAAAGAATGATTCATATTCTTGGGTGGGACAGAGCAAGATGGTGCGAGATTTAATTATGCTACTCAGAATGAT
Organism: Cnephaeus nilssonii; assembly: GCF_951640355.1. Lineage (NCBI taxonomy): Eukaryota > Metazoa > Chordata > Mammalia > Chiroptera > Vespertilionidae > Cnephaeus > Cnephaeus nilssonii. The sequence goes on along the minus strand of NC_137079.1, from coordinate 48,817,271 downwards.
GTGGGATATAAAACTTATGAAATACTGCAGTTGACCATGGTAAATGAAACCGCAGAAAGTGAAATTACTGATAAGGTGGAACTACTGTAATAGCAACTTTCAAAATTTGAAATGCCATTCATTAAGGAAGCTGCATCACTTACACTAACAGAAGAGGGAACTCTTGATCTAAAAATATCCTAAACTACCCCAAACTGCCAAGTCTAAAATCTAGTTGTTTATGTCTATACCAAAAGTTAGCTAACGTCTTTTGTAAATGACTAGATAATAAATATCTTCAGTTTTGTGGGACATACAATTTATCTCACATCTACTTACCTCTGCTGTTGTAGTATGAAATTAGCCAGAGATAATACATAAATTATAGACACGACTTCATTCCAATAGCTTTGTTAACCAAAACACATCTAATTTGACTCATTGACTGCAGTTTGAGGACTCCTAATCTAACCTTATCCATTATAAAAAGAAAATAATCAAGACATTTTAGTAAATTGAAAACCTTCTTCCAAAGGATACTAACAAGAAGGAAAATAAACACAACACTCCAAAATGAAGCAAATATTGTTAGGGAACATTTGTATATAGAATATTTACCTTCAACAAAAAACACTGAGACAATTGCTACTAAAACTTTTTAGCTCTCGTAATTAATAATGGCTGGTGATCCTAGGTTTGGACAACAAAAGTACAAGATGAACCTAGAAAATCTTATTGTACCACAGAATAAGAATATGTTGAAAAAAATGTGAACCATTCAACCAATAAATGAGACAGATAGAATTGTCATTCAATTAAAATAAATACAATAAAAGATTACATATAACACCCCAGAATAAAATAATTCATGAGTCATCATTGATATACCGTAAATGAATACACAAATATAGTATAAGAAAAACTCTTTAATATAATTTAAAAAATACATATAAAAAGAATGATGAACTTTAAAAGTTGATTTAAAAGTAATCTTTGGCCCTAACTGGTGTGGCTCAGTGGATAGAGCGTCGGCCAACAGACTCAAGGGTCCCAGATTCGATTCTGGTCAAGGGAATGTACCTTGCTTGTGGGCAGATACCCAGTAGGGAGTGTGCAGAAGACAGCTGATTGATGTTTCTCTCTCATTGATGTTTCTAACTCTCTATCCCTCTCCTTTCTTCTCTGTAAAAAAATCAATAAAATTATATTTTAAAAAAAGTAATCTTTGTAATAATCTATATATATAAAAAGCCAGAGACAGTAACGCTGGAACGACCAGAATGACCAGTTGCTATGATGCCCGCCGTGGCCAGCAAACTGGCCCAATCAGTGGGTGGGGCTGGCTGGCCAACCTCCTGCAGCCCCTCCCCCCAGCTGGCCCCATCCCTGATTGTCCCCCTTTTCCAAAGGGGGTGGGGCCAGCCATCCAACCTCCTGCAGCCCCTCCTCCCACCTGGCCTCACTCAGGTCAGCCCGCCCACACTGATCAGGGGCAGGGCTGGCCAGCCAACTACCTGCAGCCCCTCCCTCCAGCCAGCTTTGCCCCCGATTGGCCCCCCCCATACAAATCAGGGGTGTGGCTGGCCAGCCAACCTCCCAAGGCCCCTCCCCCAGCCACTGACCCCCAATTTGCCCTCCCCACTCCATTCGGGGTTGGGACCAGCTGGCCTACTGACCAGAGCCCCTCCCCACAGCCGGCCCCACCCCTAATCAGCCCCCACCCCAATTGGGAGCGGGACCCACTGGCCAATCACCCAGCCGGCCCAGCCCTGATCAGGCCCTGATCGGGCTGGGCTGGCCAGCCAACCTCCTGCCATCTCCTCCTCCCGACAGGCCCGGCCCCAATCCACGCCAATTGGGGCTGGCCAGACCCCACCATTGCACAAATTTATACACTGGGCCTCTAGTTATTTCATAAAAGATGCTTCAATGCATGGTAAATCAATGGATGCAATTTTATTGAGCTATACAACATTTACATTGTCTTAAATACCTACCTGCAAATTAGTTATTAATACAATGGGAGAAATTTCTTACTCTACTGAGTAAGACCTGTCACACACTACCTTAATCAAGTGAACAAAGTAAATATAATAAAAAAAGAACAACTAAAAACCATGCACCATTTGTCAGGATGCAAAGAAAAGAACACATTCACTTTTGTTTTGTTTTTGTTTTATTTTGTTTTTCCATAAAGAGTATCCTGAAATCTAACACTAGGAAATATCAAATTCAAATTGATGAGTATTCCATAAGATAACTGATGGCTTAAAATAACATCTCAATGTGGTTTTAACTTGCATTTTTTCTATTACTTATGAAATAGACCACATTTTTTTTATGCCTGTTTATGTTTCTTCTCCAAAAGAACACCTGCTATTTCATTATTTTGTTTTTTAAAATTGACTTTCAGGCCTTATTTATTAAATATTATTTTTGGACAAATGCACTGAACACATTTGCCTAAAAAATTTTAAAGTATGTTATTTAATGCAATTTTCTTTATTTACTAGAGGCCTGATGCATGAAATTGTGCACTGGTAGGGTCCCTAGGCCTGGCTGGAGATCAGGGGTGATCGGGGCCTTCCAGCTGCCGGCTGGGGCCTTCCTTCCAGCTACCAGCCTGAGCCTTCCTTTTCCTGCTGCCGGCTGCTGGCTGCCGGCTGGGGCCTTCCTTTGTCCCACACCACACGTCATAGCAAGTGATCGAAATCCCGGTCTCCTGGTCAAACTCCCGAGGGGACATTTTGCATATTAGCCTTTTATATATATAGATATTTTTGCTAAGCATAACTTTCAAATCTTGCTTAAAATAGTTTACCCTACTCCAAAATGATAAATACATATATTCTATCTTATTATTTCTTGATGTTTTAAATCTTTGTTCATCATATCTATGCTTTTAATTTTCTTTTTGAAATTATTTTTGCATGTGACAGAATAAAAAAAATGCAATAGAAAATTAATTGTCCCAACACCAGATTACTTTGTATATTGTGACAGCTCATAATCACCAATGGAATATGACATTTCTAATGCTTTCTTTCCAGCCCTTAGGTTTTAACTACATTTTACTGTCTTTCTGCATTGTCTAGAATCATTTTTTCAATAGAGAATTAAATGGGATGGAGTTGGTATATTCTAGTACTCTTGATTTTAAAAAGAATGCTTCTGACATTCTAACATTAAATATGATAATGACACTAGATTTGAAGTAGGTATTCATTATTCAGTGTAGAGAAGTTTCCTGTTACTCTTGGTTTATTAAGAGCTTTTAAGATTAATCAACAATGTGTTTTATTGAATGTACTTTCTTCCACTAATGAAAAGATTAAATGGTATTTCAACTTAATCTTTTAATACAGTGTTATTCCATAGTAGATTTGCTAGTAGTAAACCAAACTTGTATGCACAGAATAAAATAAATTTATCATTATGTAGCATATTTTTAAAAATTGTATTCACTTCAGTAATATTGTCTTAAGAGTATTTTCACCCATTTTTATGTGTTGGTTTGAACTATATTTTTTCTTTTTATACAGTTCTTGTGTAGTATTCTATGGTATAGTCAGTAAATTCCAATGAAACAACAGAAAGGTTAGAATAAGACTCAAATATTGAGAAAAACCCTCTGGCAAACTCATCAAAAGTACATGGAAGCATCAGATGTATTTGAAAACTGCAATACACTGAACACAACCATAGCAAAAATAACAGCAACTAAAATTCAAATTTAACTTGCTCCTCAATGATTAACTCAATTTCCTCATTAATTGACTTAGACGACAATGTCCATTTATAAGTATAAATATTTCTTTACTAACTTTCTCCTGTTCTGCCTGAGATGCATGATATACAATCAAAATTTGAGACACTGGAAATGTAAGAAAACGCAATTTTCAAGAAACAAAGCAGTCAATGGAACAAAAATTAGAGATTATTTAGATGTTAGAACCTTTCCTTGGACATAGAAATTGAAATAATAGTGATTAATTTACTAAAATATAGAATGGGAAAGGTGAACTACTTAAGTGAAAAGGTTGAAATTTCAACACAGTGTTAGAATGAAAAGAAAGAGATGAGTAAAAATAATATAAAGAATTATCAAACTCATCACTAACTAGATGCAACACAGATGAGGAAACAATTAGTGAACACAAATTTAGGTCACTGGAAATTATACAAAATGAATGGAAGAGAGAGTGGGACCATCTTAAACTCTATGATATATATATATATATATATATATATATATATATATATATATATCCTATCTAATAAAAGAGTAATATGCAGATTGACCATCACTCCAACAAACAAGATGGCTGCCCCCATGTGGTCAAAGATCCTGCCCCCATGTGGACACAAGATGGCCACCACAAGATGGCCATCAGGGGAGGGCAGTTAGGAGGGACCAGGCCTGCAAGGGAGGGCAGTTGTGGGCAATCAGACCAGCAGGGGAGGGCATTTGGGAGGGACCAGGACTGCAAGGGAGGGCAGTTGGGGGCGATCAAGTCTGCAGGGGAGGGCAGTTAGGGGTGACCAGACTTCAGGGGAGGGCAGTTAGGGGCAAACAGGCTGGCAGGGGAGCAGTTAGGAATCAATCAGGCTGGCAGGGGAGTGGTTAGGGGGTGATGAGGCTGACAGGCAGAAGCTGTTAGGGGCAATCAGGAAGGCAGGCAGGCGAGCAGTTGGGAGGCAGCAGCCCTGGATTGTGAGAGCGATGTCCGACTGCCCGTTTAAGCCCGATCCCCCTAAATGGGCAGTCAGACATCCCTCTAGGGGTCCCAGATTGGAGAGGGTGCAGGCTGGGCTGAGGGACAACCCCCCCCCCCCCTCGTGCACGAATTTCATGCACCAGGCCTGTAGTACACACACACACACACACACACACACACACACACACACACACACACACTGAGTGGCCAGATTATTATGTCCACCTGATGTATGTAGGCAAATTAGCCGTACACTGCATCGTATGGGATATGTAAGCCGAAGGCCTGTTCGAACACCTTTGCTGTCTGCAGTTACCAAGATAAAACGTCTCCAATTCGCACAGGAACACAAGGATTGGACAGTTGAGCATTGGAAAAAAGTCATGTGGTCCGATGAATCACGTTTCCAGTTGCATCATGCAGAGATGGCAGAGTGAGAATTTGGCAGAAACAGCATGAAAGCATGCACCCCGCATGCATGAGTACAACCCTTCAAGCTGGTGGGGCAGTGTTATGGTTTGGGGCATGTTTTCCTGGCATGATTTGGGCCCTTTAATTTGTGTAACAATGTCTGAATAGCACAACATATCTAAGTATCATTGCTGATCAAGTTCATCCTATCATGTTGATGGCGTATCCCAATGGAGATGGCTTCTTCCAACAAGACAATGCACCATGCCACGGTGCTCGTATTGTGCAGGAGTGGTTTCAAGAACATGAGGGAGACTTTACCTTGTTTAGGTGGCCCCCACAATCACCAGATCTCAATCAAATTGAGCATTTGTGGGACGAAGTTAAAAGAGCCATCAGGCAGCTGGTTCCACAACCATCAAATCTCACAGAACTGGACAGTGCTATTCATCAGGCATGGTGTCAGATTCCTCGCATCACCTCTCAACATCTCATGGAGTCAATGCCAAGAAGAATTGCCGCAGTATTGAAGGCAAAAGGTGGCCAAATGAAGTACTGATGGGGTGGTCATAATAATCTGGCCATTCAGTATATATATATATCTTTATCCACCAAAATAACTTAGAAAATTAAAAGCAAAATAAAACATTTAGACCAAAAGAAAACATAACAAAAACAAAAACAGCCGAGGAGATGTATTGCCAGCACATCTGTGCTACAATAATGTGAAAGAATTTCTTCAGGTAGAAAAAAAAAATTGAATCTTCACAAAGAAATTATGAGCCTTAGAAATGATAAAGGTAAAGTAAATGATACTGAATACTTATATATATTGGAAGTATATTGGAAGCATACTGTTACAAAGTACTCACCCTATATGTGAATGGTATAATATTTCTTGTACATCAAGTACATAAATATACAAAGTATAAAGATTTACATTCTGATTGTGGTGGTTGTCATTTGACTGTATGCATCTGTGAAATCTCACAGAACTAAACACTATAAAGGCAATATTCCTATACAAATCATACTTAATATAAATGAATAGAAGAATAATAATCCAGAGAGAGAGAGAGGGAAGGGAAAGGAAGGGAAGGAAAGGGAAGAGAAGGGAAGGGAAGGGAAGAAAAAAGGAGGGAGGGGGAGGGAAGGGAATGGAAGGGAAGAGGAGAGGCAGAACATGGTTTATTGAATAAAAAAATGGAAGTTCTAATATATGCTATTTGACATGTCAGTGATAATCTGTCAATGATCTAAGGACAGTGGGCATAAAAGCATTTTTAATATGGAGAGAAATTGTAGGTTGTGAGATAAATCCTCATTTATCTAAAAAATTAGTCAATTGATAATTGACATGAAATCAGAGAATAAAACATTTTTAAATGCAGTATAAATACAATTAGAGGTGTACATGCAATTAACAAAATAACTAAAAGTAGATGAATTTATAAGAAAAGATACTCAATATTACTAATCATAAAAAACACACATCAAAAGCATAATGAGATTTCACCTCACACCTGATAGAATGGCTATTATCAAAAAGTCAACAGGTAACAAGTGTTGGTGAGGATGTGGAGAGAAGCAATCCCTTTCAAACTCTTGGTGGGATTGTAAAGTGGCCACTATGAAAAACAGTATAGAGATTTCTCCAAAATGTAAAATAGAATTACCATACAATCCTGCATGTTGCTCCACTGCCTTCTCACTTGTGTTGTGTCTAGTGAGAAATCTGCTGTAATTCTGACTTACATTCTTTTGATGTTGCATGGCATTTTATTCTCAGACTTCTTTAAAATATCTACTTATCATTGGTTTTGAGAAATTTGAATATGATGATATTTGTGATGGATAGTTAATGTTTCCTGTGCTTTTATTTTGTTGAGCTACTAAGAGCTGTGGCTTAATAGTTTTAATCAAGTTGGAAATTTTTGAATATTAATTTTCAAAATATTGTTGCTCTTCTTTGAGAACTCTATTACACAGATATTAGGCCACTTGAAATTTGCTATCATTTACTGATACTGTCTTTATTTAACTTTTCTACTCTCTGTGTTTTATTATGAATCATTTTCATTGCTATGTTTTTAGATTTATTATTCTTTTATTCTATAATATCTAGTCTTCTGTTAATTCATTTCAGTTTATTTTCCATCTCTGCTGCTGAGATTTTAAGCTCTTGACACTAAATTTGGGTTTTTCAAATAACATTCACCTAGTTATATAACTTTTTGAACATATAGGATACAGGTATAATGCCTGTTTTGTTTTGTTTGATCATTCTAATACCTGTGTCAGTTCTGGATCAGTTTTGATTGATTATTCTCCTTATTAAGAATTGTATTTTTCTGGTTCTTAGCATGCATGATAATATTTGCTTGTAAATAAGACTTTGTATAATTTACCTTGCTGGGTGCTAGATATTTTTGTATTCCTATAAATAGTTTTGAACTTTGTCCTGGAGGACAGTTAAACTACTTCAATTCATTTGATTCTTTCAGGTTATGCATTAAGGATTTATTAGTTGGTAACATTGTAGCATTTAGTCTAGATCCAAATTGATCTCACTACTAAGACAAGACCCTTCCGAGTAACGTACCCAGTTCTCCATGAATTAGAAATACGCCTACCTGGTGGGAATTAGTTATGATTTCCAGCCCTGCATGAACACTAAATATTGTTATTTCTTTTGCCAGTTTCGGATATTTTTCTTGACACACATGTACTAGTCAGTGCTGTGATTAATATTCTAGGGGGCTTCTTTGCATATTTCTGGACATTTTGCTGTTCAGCTCTCTCTCAGTCTGCCATTGTTTACCTGTTCTCTAAGCATTATCTATACAGATCAGGGAATTTCTGGGGACTCCATCTTGGTTAGGAAATTGCCTTGAGGCAGTAAGGTGGGACAATTGAATGCTTACCTTCTTTCAGTTAGGAAATTGTTTTCTTTCCCCCTTTTTATTGAATTTATTGGGGTGACACTGATTAACAAAATTAGACAGGTGTCAGGTGCACAATTCTATAATACATCATCTGTACACTGTATTGTGTGTTCACCACCCAAGTCAAATCTCTGTTCATCACCATTTATCCACCCTAAACCCTCTTCCACTTTACTCAACAACCCACCCTGTTCTTATGTTCATAAATTGTCTCTGTCTCTCTCCTTTTTTTTTTTTTTTTGGCTCAATCTCTCCACTCTGCCCCCAACCAGGCACCACCATTACAATATCTTGATGTGGCAAGTGAATACTTTTTTCATTTGTTTAACATTTCTTAAAGATAGTTGTTTTTTATTTTCTAATATCCTGTTTTAGAAAACTATTATTTCATATATTTTTTCCAGTTTGGGGGTTATTTCACTAGGAAGAGTAATGTGATCTCTGTTATTCTATCTTGAAAGATGCGAGGAAGCTAGTCTTATGGATATTTTGAGGAAGAGCATTCAGGCAGAAAAACTAGCTTTCAAAGGGATAGCAAGGAGGCCAGTGAGGTTGGAATAGAGTGAACAAAAAGCCTATATTATATTTTTTGAATTACTTCTGGGACAGTGTAATGTTTACACTTAACTCAAGTTCTAAAGCAATCTCATGTAGGGAACTTTCAATAGTAAGTTGTAACAATGTATTATGGCACAAGGAAACAGAAACAGCACTCTATACCTACAATAATGTCCTGGGAAACAAAAAAATTGAGTGTTAATAAAAAGTACTGAAAATTATTGTTTCTTGGAGCATGAGTAATACCCTATTCTTCTAGCCAATATTTCATTCTCATTTTTATACAACTGTCTTAACTGGAAATCCTTATTAATATATTAAAAGGTTAATAAAGCTCAATTCATTTAAGTGTTAAAAGCCTTTGCATTTGCATAAGTAGCTATTAAAATGAAAGTGACAGTGTATCGATACTGTATTCAGGAACTGAACTATATCCAATATACACCCAAAGGTCTAATTCATAAATACATCACCATTAATCATTTTCGGGAAATGTGTGATAACAGTGAATGATGTATCTAGTCTTTTCCAAGATTCCTATTCTCATTTATATAAATTTGATTCTTAACTTTCAAAATGAAAACAATGATTATAACTAATTTTAAAGTGAGGAAGATTTAAATGTTCCCTTTTTGGCTAATAACTTGTTTTAAGAAATGTTTAATAGCATAGTTACTCTTAATGAGATCTATATCAACTATAAAGAAACCCAAAGTGAAAAAGCCCAATACAAAAATCAAGAAATGTCCTTAGCCCCAATTCTTCCACCTTACGCTCTACCTTTGATAGCAATTGTTGTTTCTGAAAAATCTTAAAATTAATTTTTCATGTCTCTTCTACTTATGGACTACTTATCATTAAACATGTTACAATGTGGTAAAAAATATCTGCAGTTTTTGTTTGTCTTGGAAACAGGACAGCCTTACAGGGAAAAAGTCTGATTTTACATAATAAAATTTATTAAAAGTATATATTAAAATTGTGAATATCAAATACAGATATATGAACAAAGTTTGCAATTAAAGGTGAATATATTATAATATGTGACTATAATACTGCATAATATGTCAATTCTAGAATTAATTTAAAGTAAATATACTTCAAATAAATACAAGCTAGATTTAGATGACAAAAGCATGTTAAGTTAACCCATTACTTAAAAGACACACATTTATTTTGGAGACCACCTAAATACGATTTGAACATTAAATCAATGACTTAAATAAATTTGTATGTAGCACCTATTACAGGTCAGATACTAGGCTATTTGTTAAAGAAAAACAGTTAACCAAAAATGTTTAGAGAGTCTAAGTATACCAAGGAGGCAGGCAAAAACTATGTATCTTTTAAAAAATGTGATAACTACTCTGGTAGGAGAAAAGCTTATAGAAATGTATCTAAAGTACATATATTAACGTAAGGAAATATAAGGTCTTGGTAGATACATAAAAGCTGACAACAGAATAATATGTAAAATTAGCAAGGAGATTCAACATATACAAATGCATAGAAGGACAGATTACATGGCATATTTGGAGAGGTAAAATAAATTTTGAGTAGTGGTTGGAGATGGTGAAGGTTAGAGTTACACAAAGTCTTGGACATGAAGGTCATTGTACAGCAAATACTGAATTTCCCCAAGGAAAGCCTTGAGGAAAAATTACATAATTAATTTCACTCAAGTGGTTTTGCAAAGCATGATGTGAAAGAGATAAAATAAGGAAGTTGGGAAGATCAGACTGTTTGTAAGAAAATTTATTTTAACATGATATTGCTAAGGACTATGATGATGGCAGAAGATGATAAAAAGAAAAATAGATTGGAGAGAATGTTGAGTATGATGTAGTAGATGTGGTGATTAAAAACTGGAAAATGAGTGGTAAAGAAAAAAACAAACAAAAAACCACAGTGACGTCTGACTCTCAAGCCAGAATTGAACAAATGTTGTCTACAGCTGAGTTAAGGAAATCGGAGGAAGAAGTATTTCATTCATTTTAAATTATTGTAACTTCATTGTAAATAATACTTAAATTACTCAATTGGTTATATCCAATGAAAGAATGTATATATAAATGAGTATAAAGAAATAATTATTTTGTAGTATCATAAACTTTATTTTTTGATTTTTAAAGGGATTAAAAAATAATTTATGAACACCTTTTCAACACTGAAGTTTCCCTTATGTTGATTTCAGGATTTGATTCCAAGATTCCTAGTGTACACAATGACATACAAGCAAGGAATTTCCAGTCGACTAACATTCCTATGCATGTCTTTACATAAATGGATTGCTAGGTTCTTTGTATTTATGTCACTAGTAGAAGCCCAGTGCACGAATTCGTACACCAGTGGGGTCCGTTGGCCTGGCTTGCGGTATTGGGCTGAAACCCGCTCTCCGACATCTCCTGAGGGATCCTAGATTGTGAGAGGGTGCAGACCAGGCCAAGGACCCCACTGCTGCACGATTCGGGCTGTGGTGGGACGTGGGAGGTTGGCCAGCCAGGGAGGTACTGCGGGAGGGCTCCAGGGCATGTCCGGTCCCTTTCACTCAGTCCAGACCTGCCGGACCCCAGCAGCAAGCTAACCTACCAGTCGGAGCATCTGCCCCCCCTGGTGGTCAGTACACATCATAGCGACTGGTTGACTGTCTGTCCCCTGGTGGTCAGTGCACATCATAGTGAGCAGTTGAGTGGCCTTAGCATATCATTAGCATATTATGCTTTGATTGGTTGAATGGCCGACCAGACTACCGCACACTTTGCATATTAGGCTTTTATGATATAGGATTGATTTTTAAAAGGCCCTTTAAGGATAGAAATTAAAGAAAATAAACCTATGTATTAAGAAATTAAGCGTGAAGTAGTAAAACTCATTCACTAAAGTAATTTAGGAAAGATGTAGATGGCATCCACTTATTAGCACATCTGTGGGCTCCAGGATAACAGTGAATTCCAGCTGAGAGAGTAGCAAGACAGACTCCATGTAGGGAAGAGAAAAAATGTAATGAGAGTGGGGAAGGACATGTAATGAGAATAGAGCCACAGTTGTCTAATAATTATTCACCTTACTAACTATAGATAAGAAGTTTTCTTATAGTCCCTGGGAAACTAGGGGATGAAACAAAGCTGTAAAAAGATAAGATGCCCCAATGGGTCCATGACTCAGGAAAGAAACACATTTTGAGAACAGACCAAGGACAGAACACGCTTTGATTTGGTTGCTGTGCCTGGACCCTGACCCCCTCCGGGAGTTTTTCTCAGGAACGCTGACTATTCTCTGGTCCCAGGAATGGGCTGAGCTGTTTGTAACATCACAGAAGATCAGCCACCTTGTTATCAGACTTCAAACTCCTGAAGGCTGGACTGCAGACTCTGCCCTCCCCTTTATATGTTATACTTGTAGCTTGCAACTGCACGTAGCTATCTTCTCCCTCGTGTGTATATAACCAACCAACTGTCAAGGGAGGGTGGGTCAGAGTAGATTTTGGTGGGTGATCAACCGCTCTCCCATACTGCCGGCATTATTGGAATAAATGCTCATATATGATTCAACACTGTCTCTGCTTAATTGGCTCAAGTGGTGACAGGGAGCCAGATCCTTTGACTGTCGTGTTACATAAGGACACTAGAGGAATCTGAAGCCTCTAGTAACGACAGCTTTAGCAAAGGTTAAAACAGTCTGACTCACCCAGCCGGTGTGGCTCAGTGATTGTGGATCAACCCATGAACCAGGAGGTCACTCGTTCGATTCCGGGTCAGGGCACATGCCCAGGTGGCAGACTTGAGCTCCAGTAGGGGGTATGCAGGAGGCAGCCAACTGATGATGTTTCTCTCTCATTGATGTTTCCATTTCTCTATCCTTCTCCCTTCCCCTCTCTCTAAAACCCATAAAAACATATTAAAAAAATAAAATAAAACAGTCTGACTCTTAGATCAACATACCCCTCTAAAGGTCTACTTACCTCAATTTCCATTACCTCATACACCATGTCCGACGTTTAACAAAAATACAAAGCATGCTAGAAGGTTTATTTGTTTATAATCTGTAGAAAGTGAACAAGCCTAAGAAGCCAGAACTCAGATATGACACAGATTTTGAAATTAGCAGATAGGAAATTTAAAATAACTGATGAGTATATTAAGAGCTCTAGTGGACAGAGGAGACAACATTTAAGAAGAGATGAGTAATGAAAGCAGAGATGGAAACAGAAAAAAACACCAAACAAACCAAGAAGTAAAAACACTGTGTCATAAATGAATAAAACCTTTGCTGAGATCTTCAAGAGACTTGATATAGCTGAGAAAAGAAATGATGAGTGTAAAGATATGTTATAAGAAAGAAATAGAGATTTTTCTCACAAGATAATGGAGGGAATACATTATCAGCAGACTTGTCCTGCAAGAAATGTTAAAAGTAGTTCTTTAGGAAGAAGGGAAGTGATAGAGGTCAGTAACTCATAAAGAAGGGAACAGCATAGGGGAAAGAACAAAAACTCTTAGTGGAACAAAGTAAGAATTCATCATATTTCATTTCAGAGTCCAAGGCCACACAGCATGTGGCAAGCTGACTGCTTAATGCATTTCAGAGTTTGCTAATAATATAGACAGTGCTTTGAAAAACTCACCTTGAAGTTGTGCAATGCAACAACCTGTTTTTACTCCAAATATAAGCAGGAAACCATGAATGATTATTAAATACTTCAAAGGCCTTCCACTTACATAATTAAGTAGAAGAAAACAGCAAGGTCTGACTGTGAAATACAAATTTCTTGGAAAACTTATCCCATGTTTTTCCTTGTATTTGTTTCTTGGATTCTAACAGATAATTTCAGAAATAGAAGATCATTCTTCAACATTAATTTGTGCTATATCTATATTCTCCCTAGTGATAAAATGGAATACTAAGGGTGGGGTTTCTAATATAACAAATTGCTTTCTAGTATACTCTGCCCTATTAAACCTACCTCTATTGGCAGTTTTATGTTTGGTAGGTTGCATTTTAAGGCTCCAATATCCAACTGTCAACTAACATGAATTTAAGAGAAATTTTAATTCCCTTGATTAAAATTGGTTATGAAAGCTAGCAGGGGAAATATCACCTTGCTTTTTTGTTAAAATTTAGTATGATTTCCAATGTGAATAGATCATACTTATCCTATATAATAAAGAGCTAATATACAAATGGTCATCACACCCTCACGCCCTCGTGCCCTCGTGCCCTCGTGCCGGAACTGCTCAGACACTCAACACTGGGGAGAGAGGAATGGGGACCAGCCAGGCACAAATGAGCTTGTGAGAGAGGAATGGGGACCAGCCAGGCTGTGGCCTGGGAGAGGAACAAGCCACCTGCCCCATGGTCCCGGGCGCCTGCGGCTGCGGCCTGGGTGAAGCTGCCCGCCCATGGTTCCCTGCAGCTGTGGCTGGCCCGGGTGAAGCTGGCCCGGGTCCTGGGTGCCTGCAGCCAGCCAGAAGGAGGAAAGTGTAGGTCCTGGGTGCCTGTGACCGGCCGGAGGAGGGAATCCTGGGTCTTGGGTGCAGGGCGAGGCAGAGGTGGTTAGCTGCGATCAGGCCAGTAGGGGAGCAGTTAGAGGTAATCAGGCAGGTAGGCAGAGGTGGTTAGGGGTGATCAGGTAGGCAGGCAGAGGGGTTAGGGGCGATCAGGCAGGCAGGCAGGCAAGCGGTTAGGAGCCAGCGGTCCCGGATTACGAAGGGCAGTCGGATATCCCCATTGAGGTCTTAGATTGGAGAGGGTGCAGGCTGGGCTGAGGGACCCCCCCAAGCACATATTTCTTGCACCAGGCCTCTAGTCCTAATATATAAAAAGCCAGGGGCCGTCATGACCAAAACAACCAGACGGATGACTGAAACAACTGGACAGATGACCGAACACAGGCTGTGTGGGGTGACAAGGCGGGCAGGGGGGTTAGTGAGGGACGACCAAACAACTGAACAGCAGGCTGCTTGGGGTGACCAGGCCAGCAGGAGGGTTAGTGAGGGGTGACCAGAATGGCAGGGGGGGCAGTTAGGGGTGACCAGGACAGCAGGGGGGCAGTTGGGGGTGACCAGGCTGGCAGGCAGGGCAGTTAGGGGTGATCAGGCAAGCAGGCAGGTGAGCAGTCAGGAGCCAACGGTCCCGGATTATGAGAGGGATGTCCGACTGCCGGTTTAGGCCCGATCAGTCGGACATTCCCTGAGGAGTCCCAGATTGGAGAGGGTGCAGGCTGGGTTGAGGCCCCCCACACTCCCATGCATGAATTTTGTGTACCAGGCCTCTAGTATATAAATAAGTGAGAAGTTACTTTTTTTGCCACAATATTAGCGATTTTAAAATCAAGTGGTTCATATGTAGCAAATCTATTGTGTAGCTCACATCACTCAGTTTACTTGAATGAAGATCATTCTTTGGCTCATTATTTTCACTTATTAGCTTGAATAAGTTTTCAATGTCCCTATTGTGGAACTTGTGTTATCTCTATAGCATTCTGTTCTTCTTTTTTTTTTTTTTTTCGGCAAATGAATAAATGTATGGTTAATTTTGTGTGTAAATTCTAGCACTGCTAATGGAAATTAGTAGCAGAGCATTTGTTGGCCATAACTTCTAGCAATGATTGGTGAAACGTTTCATTTGTTCTTCAGGTTTCAACGCACAGAGCGGAAATGGACTACTTTTCTACTTTAAATGCACAGTTAAATAAATTAATGTAGCTTATAACAATGTCTTTTACCCTCTCTAGTGTTGATTCAAAATTTTTGAAAAAACAGTGAATACATGATATAAAATTTTTGAAGGTTTTTTATATGCAAGTCAAAAGAAATAAAAATTATAAAACAGTGTTTAAACGTTATTCTTACATATTAATCTAGATATGTTTTCTAGTACAAATCTGACTACTTCCAAAGCATAAAATATCCTTTTACTTAGTTGTGCTCAATGGAGAGCGCTGCCTGGAAGTACGATTATTTAAGATATGTTGCACTCAGCCTGTCTTAACACAGAAGATAGGCGTAGTGCAACATGTTGATGACTGTGTATCTCACACCAGCAAGAGTTTTGGCAACTCACAGTCTTACTACTATAGGTTCATGATTCGCTGCAAGTGTCCCCATTTGGCTCCTACTAAAATGAAAGCCTGAAGAAAATATGAGCCTTGGGCCACAGAACCTGCAGGAGACAATAAATGCAATGCTAGCAGAAGCAACTGAGAGAGAATCCCCATTCAGCCTGGAAACTTCGTATCATTATGGGATTACATACTTCATATCTGAAACCTCAGTGGCACTTTGACTCTTAGATTTACAAAACATCATGTCTGTGTTAAGGTTGGCCTGAAGGTCACAAAGGTGTTTTTATACACAGCAGGTCTTCAGAACACTCAGTGTATTCTTTTGAAATTGTTCTAGAAAATATTTGAAAAAACAACTTGAAAATATTTTGGAAGAACTGTGTAAAAGAATTGCATAAAAAGCATAACCTCACTATCCAAATATAAGCAACTGTAATTTTCACATAAGCGTATACTTTTGAAAATCTTTACATCTTTTGTCTCTTCATCCTTCTTTTTCTTTGGTAAAATCACAATGGTCACTATTTTGGATAATTAAACTCCTGAACTCTCCAGGATAAGATATATTCCTATTAACATATTTTCAAGGAACATACAAAAGAACTACTCAGAGTTTCATTTTCTTTTCACTTATCTGACATAAAAACTTTAAATCAATTTTGAGTCTTAAAAATAAAGATCATGATTGAAATATTATACACAATTTTGAATAAAAATTACTTTTTATTTTCTTTATAATTCTCATTAACTATTATATAATGTACATCAACAATATGACTTTATAATCTGTGAGCACACATTTCCAGTTAGATAAGATTATACAACTAGCAATAGGACTTTGCATCTTTTAAAAAAAATAAATTTACCTTAGGTCAATATTTTATTTCCTGCCTTCTCTATTTCATAGTTGAGGGCAAAAATTATTTTTGCTTAATTGAAACTCCCTGAATATTTTTCTAACATATATTCAGATAAATTTCCCTTAAGCTAATTATCCTTTTGTACAGTTTCCATATAGTTTTGAAGTTTATTCATTACGTATTTTCACTTGTAGCTCTGCTAACAAGTATAAGGTATCACTTCATATCATTATCCATTATTATACAATCTAATTTAAAATTCTTCAGAAAAATTCAACAAAAATTTAACTAAAGAAAACCAATTATAGGTATATTATGGCATTGCTCTTCTTTTCCTTCTAGGACAGAGATAAAATTCAACATGGCCGCATATTTCTGCCCTGGTTGATATCTTTCAGGCGATTGAGAACCAACCTCTGTCACACAAGGTCATTTGTTTCTATAGATAAGGTTATATAATGCATGCTCCTTGTATCAGTAATTCTCCAGGAAAAGTATCCCTATTTCACATATTGTTTATGAGCTGAGAAATAATCACATATATGATTTAGACTATGACTTCCCTGCTGATTTGAAAACAACATACTATGTTAGAAGGTGAGTTTTATCCGTCAGTGACAGGTTATCTGTGACCCAGATCCCCAAGCCATCTCATATGTGCCATCTCAGGATAAGATGAAATTTCAACATCAGAGCCAGGTCTGGCCAATCTATACTTTTGAAGTCTCTTAAAAACACACACAAAACTTCCTGATGTATTTCTGAAACGCACACACATATACATTTACTTAGGTAAACTGATATATAGATTGATGACAAACACATTTATTTCCCATTATTCCATTCTCTTCATGAACATTCTATTCAAAAGGTAAAATAAGGTGAATTATTTGTAGTGTCCTTCATATGTGACCTTTCTTTTCCAGTTATTATTAACTTTCTGTTTAGTTTCATTTTATTTGCCTTATATTTAGTTTTATTTTATTTGAATCAGTTTTCTCTACCTTCTGATTCTCTCTTTTGATTCTGTTACTTTTGAATGTTATATTTGATTACTCTTACAATGATTTTAATTTTCTTTGTAAATTTTTACTGAGTATTCCATCATTGATTCAAGTCCTGTTTTATAGCAGCTCTCATTAACTTTTTAAAATAAATTATCAGTTTGTTCATAATTTTCATTTGTTCTCTTGAGTTTTATTAATTGTCATCAGTTACTTCCTCTTCTTTCATTTTGCTTCCTTTTATTATTTGTTAGATTTTTATTACAATTTAATTTTTTGGTATTACCACTATTATTATTGTTATTCAGCTTTGAATTAGGCTTTTTCTGGACCAGGTATTTCTTATAGTAGTGAGGTACAGCTTTGCTTCAGACCAGCACACATTCTTTTTCCTTCACAGTGGATTTCCTTTTGACACACATAAGTATATCATTCAGTTCTTTTTCTTACATTTTTCTCAGATGTAAGATATTAGTGGATTCTGGAATATTCATGTTGCATTTTTCCTTTTTAATCTCTCTTATAACAAACTCCAATGGAAACATTTTGATTATTATTCTGCCATGAAATACTTAACGTTATAAACTTGTCATCATCTATAAATTACACAGAAACTTTTTATTTATAATAATAAAAGGCATTGATTTCTACTGATGTCATTGAGTAATTTTCCAAATTGAGTTTAGGCCACAAATTTAAATAATGTTTTCTATGTCATATGTTAAGAATAGGTTTTATATTTTAACAAGTGACTATTCAAACTTTGTCCTGAAGATTTTATTAATTTCTTTTACTATTAATATTTTTGATTATATGTAGTACTTTATTTTATCTTACATAAAATCGGTTATTATTTGGTATGACATTTTAGTACATTGCTTGGTTATATTTATTCTTGTATTAGGGTCACAAGTTCATTTGTCATATAATTCAGAGGTGCTTAGGAAAAATAATTTATTTTATCTATAATTGTTTTGTCTTGTTTTCACCTAAGTTTCTATCCATTTTCCCAGCCATTGAATAATGTGGAAAATGCATATATTTTCACTTACTTTAGTTAAAGTAAAAACATCTCACTAATTTGTTTGCTTAAGTAATTAGTCAATTTTGTGGAGAAATTTCCATAAAGCTGTGCCCTCTCTGTAGTACCATTTTTGTGAGGATAGAGTAAAAAATGCTTTGTGGGGCCTGAATTCACTCTTGGTCAACAAGGTCAGTTTTGAAAAAAAAAAAAGAGCTGGATGGAGACGAGGAAAGACAAGCTAGATTTATTAGGCATCTTTGTGTCTATACATTATGATGTTCATGTTGTAGACTTTCAAAGAGTAATTGGTGTGCCCTCATTTCTTCTTCTAAAATATCACAGAAGTTCCACTTTTGGCCAATCCCAGACAAGAATCATATAAAGAAAAGATTCTGGGAGATATACATGCCACCTTAACTAAGTTAACAAAGTGTAATTCAGCAAACTCAGTTTCTTGGTAAATTTGTTATGCATGCACACTTTTTAAACCATATTTAACTTCTAAATAAAGAATCGTATTTCTGCTTTACATTATATGAATATCCTGCCTACAATCAAGAATGTGAATTTTGTCTTTGAAAGAGGGTTCATAAAGTCACCTAGGCCACCTGTTCCATCTATGGATGATGTTTATTTCTTTTGTAGCTGATCTCACACTTTGTTTATGGTTTTAATGGGCAAAGATGGAGATGACTGGAGAAAGAAGTTGACTACATTCCAGGAGAAAGGCCATATTTTCCACCTGGTTTTCACAATGCTCTTCCGGGAGGTGACTCTTTAGTGTGCATGTAGATAGGGCATGTGTATCTTTACCATTTCTATCAATTAAGGGAGGTCAATTCAAATACTTGTTTCCCTAATCACATTTTTATTAATTTTCAAATTGTGATTCATGACCACCTTAGCCCCTGCCCATAAATTGTTGTAGATATGTACCTCTGCCTGTCTTTCCTTTCAGGAAAAATGATGTTTTGCTCACTGGGGGTGACATGGTCCAGTTTGGGCCGCTGGATGTGCTTTGTTCCTCATATTTCCATGCAAGCTCACACCAGGGCTCCAATGGGATTAACTAGTGTGTCTTTCACTTGGCTTCTAGCTTCCCCTTCTGAACCTTCACTTCCTTATCTACCTCATCTATGTCAGGCTTAATTCCTGTAATAAATCCCTTATTCTATAATATTTAGTGTCTCTCCTTCCCTGAATGAACTCTGAAAAATAATTAAGACCTAATTTATTTGTACTCTGTACTCATTCTGTTTTTAAGTTAAGTGCTTGCAGTGATAGCAAAATACATGATTGAATAATACTTAAAAATTATTTCTAAATTACATTTAGGTTATCTATAATAGCCTAAATTTGAACATTTAGAAAATATTTCACTTGAGAAAAACAGGTCTTTAGTAGTAAACAAATATTTTTTTTTTATAAATTAACTTCTGAATTTATTTATGTTTTAAAAACATCTTTTATAAAAGTAATAAAACTTTTTTATGAGTCTGATAGTATTAACATTTAGCTTCGAATGGTAACTGATGATGTTATCATATTCAAGCACTTCATGTGGTGAAAAACCATTTAATCAGAGTGTTGATCGTTCAGAAAAAGCAGATTATTGACTCTGTATGATTTTTAGGAACTACTTTTTTACTTAGTTGGTTTACATTTTATTATGTTTTACACATATTATACCTATGTCAAGTCTGTCTTGAATTTTTCTTTATTATTTGTACAATCATTCTCAAGAAAATAGATAAAGTCCTTAATATACTTGAAGATAATAAAATAATATATATTCCTAAGCACATTTTACTTTGATTCTCTTCATAGGTATACGTGTGTGTGTGTGTGTGTGTGTGTGTGTGTGTGTGTGTGTGTGTGTATATATATATATATATATATATATATGTACATATATATATATATATATATATATATATATATATATATAACAGCATATTGAAAAGATATAATTCAAAGTAGCTGCAATGTCATTTTTCACCTCTTTCCTGCCTTTTCTCTTTCTCTCCAATGTCCTTTTAAAACTTATTTAGTAGTATATTTTTCCTCTGTCTCTAAATGTAAAGTTAGGAATGGTCATGTCTATTCAGCTCAGTCTTGACTCTTAGAGGGTCCCATAGTTACCTTGAATCTTTTTTCAAATGTTTTGAAAGTCAGAAATCAGAATGTTTGAAGAACATATATGCATAACCCATAGACACAGACAACATTGTGGTGGTAGCCAGAGAAAAGGGGTGGGGTGGGGACTGGGTGGAGTGGACAAAGAGGGGAAAAAAGAGGACATCTGTAATAGTGTCAACAACAAAGTGAAAAAATAGAAAAGAAATCAGAACGTTCGGCCAAAGCTATTTTAATAACTCCAAGTTGGACATTTTCCTGGCTTCTTCAGAAGTTTGCTGCTAGGCTTCTTTTAATGCCTCTCTCAGCAAAAGTAATGATCATTTTTGTCCACCAATCATTTCCAATTTGCCATCCATTAACTTTTGTTTCTCTCTCAGTCTTCCTGCCCACTGGCAAAATTTTTCATGACAAGAATTTATGTTTCTAGGGCTGTGCTCTCTCTAACGACCTCCCTACCCATACTTCCATGGGAAGCATTCATCCCCTCTACCAGGCAATCTCCAGGGGTGCAAGGTAATTCCAGTGCAGGGTTTATTATGCTTCCAAGGGCCTCTTTATCTTTTTGGGTTCTGAGTCAGGCATCATCATGTCATTTTCCCATTGATAGAAAATTCATCTAACACTTCTCACCTGGCTGCATAGAATTATCCATCACTCAGCTGACATGAAGCTAATCAGGTGTTCCTCTTTTACTAGATAGGGAGGGGCGGAGGCATTTGAGGTTCATAGTACAAGAATAAATTTCTTCAATGAATTCTATACCCAAAGTCGGTTTAAACCATTTTATATTATTAAAGTGGGTGAGAGGGTTAAAGATTTATGGAGCCTATTATTAGTGACATTCTTTGAACATCTACATTTTTAGCTGAGCAATTGAGTTTGAAATTTTATGTATATTTTTACTTGGTAATTAAGCATAAATAAATTTTAATATTATTTGAAACATAACAGGCATATAAAATTATTTTGATTATAATTTATTCTTTCTGACTTGTCTAGTCTTCCTCAAAAGAAGAATTCAGCATTTCTCTATAACCTAAAAATATTGGTTGAACATTTATGAATATTCATGCAATAGTCATGTTTAATATTTTAGTATATCTAATAAAAATAATATAGAAATTACTGTAGTTTTACATTTTCAATCTTATACATAAATGTAGAAATTTACTAAATTTTATTTTGACCCTCTGCTTCTTTTAATTTTTAAAAAATTTTCATTGAGTGATATTTCATTCTTAATCTCATAATTTTCATCTCATGCATAAGTAAATAAAATAAATTCTTTATATTTTTAAGATCTCATTGACAAAGGTAATATTTATTATGTGGTTTTCAATGAGTATAATCAGATAGTTTGAAGAATTTAATCCATTTCAATTGAAAATAGTTCAGAAAGCACTGAAATGTGAGAAAATCATCTTATTCTCACTGTGACTGATTTTCATGGAACAAATCCTTAAACATATTACAGAATCTTAAGCACAGAAATCCAATCTCATAATTTACCAGACATGTTTATTCTGAAGACCCCAATATTTATAGTTTATTCATGAGATATCTCTTTAAAATTAGACATATCTGTTTTCTTGCTTTTCATTTCCTTTGAAAGTCCCACAGGAATCATAAACAAATAATGCTTAAAAAACAGTCATGGTCATGTTCTTTAATATAGGCTGCACTTTTATTTCCTCATTTTTCAGATACCCAAAGAAGAAACCAGTGTGACCCTTATAGATATTTTCTCTTATACATTATTCTATTTTTAATACACTATTTCTTGATAATTCCAATTACCACGGTATTATTTTATCTCTCAAATTTTTGGGGGGGTCCTTAACAGTTTAATATTATTTATGTCATTTTAAAAACATTGGTCCATTAAATCATGTAAAAATAAGTATGCAAAAATTTTACAAACGAAACATACTGTAAATATGTTTAAGGATAAAAATTAACTGGAATTCTGGATTTTTCAGTCATTTCCTTATTATGCTATGGCAGTCAAGTAATCCTTAACTTCAGTTGGAGTAAGCCTCCTAAATCCAGTTTCTTTGCAGATTCCAACTTCTGTTATATTCCGTCATTCGTACTTCAGAGCTTTCCTTTAGGGTTTATATGGCTGCATTAATAGCATCTTCAAGTCTAGACCTTTGTTTTAGCTCTTCTCAAGGAAGTTTTCCCATCCACATAGTTCTGTCCGACTGCTGTGGCTTCCCAGGCAAAGTAAGCTCCAGATGGATCTGACTGGAAAAAGAATGGTGGCTCCTCATCCCAACCACAGATTAGTAAAGAAACTCCAAATGGACAAACACCACCTGACTGGCTATATTCTTCTTCACAGAAACTACTCTCTATACCAGCTGAGCTGTGGGAATGGGTTCTTGGTAAACAAGATAATGTTGCTCAGCTAGTTTTCCAGCTGTGTGCACAAGCACTCTAGTCTGGGTCCATGCCACTATACACCAGGCCTATAGGTTTATGTGCACATCACTCATCATACAAAATGGATTTCTATTCCTTCTCCGTTGCTAATACCACCTCATTTACAGCTTTAATTCGCACCGAAGGGGCTCCTCCAGCTACAGCAGCCAAAGCATGCCCAATCTGGACTAATTTACCAGACAGGCTGAATGTAGTCAAAGAAGAGCCATAAACTCGCTCTGACATCTTTACCAGAGAGCCAAAGCATGTTCACACACCTGTTCACTGCAGCCGCTTCTTTCTCTCTTAATTCTTGTTTCCCTATCCAGACTTGCCATACTTGACTGCATTTACCTTACTTCAGAGAGCCTATATAAAATGTCGATCCAAACATATCAGTTATTTTAAAACCATTCAAAATAACCTAGAGAGATGTTCTTCCTCAGGTATATCCCCCTAAAACCCATTATTTTTATTGCAATTAAATTGATTTTTGTATTCTGCCAATCTGATATTATAAATCCCTTATGTACAATAAAGCATTTAATTTTAAATGCTATTCTTCTCGGCTACTGAAATATGAGTGACACTTCCCTTGTAATACCACCACTTAATTATAGCAGTAAAAGTTGGGAAAACTGTTTAATAAGTATGTGTTAAATAAATTGAACTACTTGACATAAAAATAATTATTGATGACCTTTATTATTTTATTTATTAAGGCTATCATTATTTTTAAGTAGATTGAAAATTATGTTTTATGTCACTGTTAGTGATTAAAACCACAGTTCTTTCTCATGGCTTGTAATTCACATAGATATTTTTATATAAAGAAAATTGAAATACTTCTCCTGCATACATTTACCACTAAGTCTCAGTAACCACCTTTTTAAATGATCATTTCCAAATTTGTTTATGTCAGATGGAAAACTCCAGAACTACTCAGCCATCTCCACATAGATGTTCTTCATACTTATCTAACAGACACATCATAGTCTGATTGCTCCAAGCTTATCTCATCATCTTCCCACAAAATTTTTTCCTACTGAGTTTTTAAATTCATGACAAAGAATGCTATCTTCTCTAAACCAGAAGTCTAAGCATCGTCTTAACTATATTACCAAAAACAACTCTCTAACTGAATTTTCTTTCCCTAAAACTCATTATTTGCACTGTAATTAAATTGACTTTTGTATTCTGAAAATCTGATAATTTCCTTGCTTAAAATAAAACAGTCATTGGTCATCAGATACATACTAACAGTCCAATTGCTATATTGTTTTATGGAACCAGACTAACTCACAATCAGGTTCTAGGTCCTGTATTTGTGTGATTTTGGAAAAAATTACTTACCATCTAGTATCACAGTTTGCTCATATCTGAAAGGGAATAATAATACAAAAACAATGAAAATGTAAAGTACTTGGCACAGTGGATCAGACAAATAAATGCTAGGGAAAAAGTGGTCTATGTAGTAGTGGCATGTGTTACAGTATTATTTTTCAGTGGAACAGGTTAGTATCATTTCTCTGTTATCATCAAATATATCAGCTATCTGTATTAAATGAGCTTAGAAAAAGAATAACTTCCATTATATACAGTGTTATTTTCTACAGACATACTGAAAGACACAGCTCAAAAATATTATTGAGAAGATGAAATGAGATAGTGCATGTGAAATTCCTATACAGGCAGCGAGGTGGCCTCCTGCTGTGTCATGAATATGAACAAGCATGTCAAACTCAAAGGCTAACACAGGGCAAATAAACAAGGTTTAAGTTTATGTGGGCCTCAAAAAAACAAAAACTTCAATTTTCATAGAAACAGAGGTTCATTTTGATAGAGACATGCTGTATACAAAGGGCTGAAATAAATGAGTAATCTTTAACATAAAATAATAGAACATTTTAATAAAAAATAATATCTTTTCTTGAATATTAACTTACAAGACACTGAATTACTGCACAAATTAATAAGCGTAATGCAAATAAACCTATTTTTCTTGTTCTCTGAAAGTGAAAAATTTCCTGTTGTGCACAACAAACAAGTCAGTACAAGACTAATGCCATGGCAATTGGCTGCTAAAATATTCGCTGCTAGTATTAGTGGAGAGAAATGGTGTGCCTGTGTGTAAGGTGCGTAAGGGAAATGAATGCAACACGATTATAGTAATCAGTCATTAGCGGACATTGTAGTTTGTTATTAATAATTATGTGTAACAGGATATTGTAAAGATGAAGTTACAAAATTTTTATTAAAACGTTTCTTACATACCGTTATATTGGCTGGGCCACAAAAATATTCCGTGTGTGCTGCATGCAGCCCAGGGGCTGTGAGTTTGACATGTTTGAATATGAACTTTAAAGACAGAACTTGGTTTTAATTGTTGCCAGGCCTGTGAGTCTGGGCTATTAGCTAATCTTTTGAATCACTATATACTCATCAGTAAAATGGGACTAAAATATTTTCTAATGAATCAGATAGTATATGTAATATGTCAATTACCAGGGCAAATGCTATTGTAATATACTAGTATATACTTTCATGTTGGAAAAAATACACAAAAGATAAGTCAGAAAATTATTTGTATTGCTATTCACCAATGCAAAATAAGTGTGTCCTGTATCCAGTGAAGCAAATCAAAGCTATTTCCTTAGGTAATAATGTTTTTGTAAGATGAAATTTACATACTTCGGATATGAAGGGAAATTATAGTCTGTTTAAAATTTAGAATAAATTAAAATTATACTTATTAAAAATAGCCTAATTAAAATTGTTTAAAGGAGAAGCATGTGTCAATATTATTTTAATATTATGTTTTATTCTGTCTTTTATGAACTTTAGTCTACTGGGATGAAAGCCTTCATTTCTATAATAAGTATTGAGCATGATCTTTTTTTCTTGGTTCTACATATTAAGTGTACAATAACTAGAACATTTCCCGCATTACATAAAGATCACTGTAAATTAGCTTTTCAAAGTTCAATGTGTTGGAAAGTACTTCTCACCAAATAAAATATAATAAAATAAATCTGGCTATAACCTATTCCTCTCAGTCTTTTTTTTCTTTCTTAAGAAGAAAAGCTATCGGAGAACTTTAGTACTTCATTTAAAACTGAAATTGTGTGCTAAATTGATTTCTAGGCACTAAGTCAAAATTCTTTTATATATAAATTATATGGAAAACATAAGAGCTTTCTTGAAAACCATGCCATTATTCTAAGCATTTTTATAAAGGAAAGCTTGTGATTCATACAGGAAAGTTAACGCTCCTTGACAATTTAATTGTCTTGATAGTCCAATGTGTCTAATAATCCTCAAGCATATGTTTGAATTATGAATAATTTAAGTTGTTCAACAAATCAAGATTTATATATAATCATTAATAGCATAGTATTTATAAGCAATTAAATAATGTAACACACTATAACGATGGAGTCACAAATCAAGACTTTTTTGTTTTTTTCAATCCTCACCCAAAGATATGTTTTACTGATTTTTTAGAGAGAAAAGGAGAGAGAGAGAGAGTGAGAGTGAGAGACAGAAATATTAATGTATGACAGAAACTTGATCCATTGCCTCCTGTAAGCGCCTCCACCAGGGATCAAACCCAGAACCTACGCATGTGCCCTGACCGGGAATTGAACCAGTCACCAGTGTGGTTCAGTTGGTTAGAGAATCTTCAGCATGCATACTTGCTTGCACAAATCTGTATTATGTTTGTGCATTGGTCAGGCTCAGTTAATTCTATGTTTGAATATTGGGTAGTTCTTCAATTTGGGATGTCCCAAATCATTGAGTGATAACCTTAATACTAGCTTAGATATGAAAGGGTAAAGGGGGGAATAAATGGTGATAGAAGAGGGTTGTAAACGCACAATATAATATAAAGATGACATATTGTAGAATTATATACATGAAACGCATATAATTTTATTAACCAATGTTACCCCCAATAAATTCAATTAAAAATAAATAAATGAAAAAGAAAGGCTCTTGAAAAGAAATGCTCCAAATAATTGAATTTTGAATCAATGTACAGAAATAAGTGTTAGGAATTAAGATATTTTGGAAATGTAGAGGTGTGGACTTTAGAGCATTAAGTGACAACATCCAGCAATTCCCAACATCCCACACATTTCCTTCGCTATTTAACATGAACAGACAGAAGCTATAAATTGAGAGGAGAATAAAGATGGAAGCTGGAAGAGAGATAAGAATAAAAATGGGATGTATTTAAAAGAATTTCTGTCTGAATATGTGGCTAAATTTGTTAGGAAAGCATTTTGTAAATTTTATATGTGCTTACAAGTAATCTGGAGATCTCTTTAAAATGTAGATCCTGACTCGGTAGGTCTGGACACAGCTTGAGCTACATTTCTAACAGGCTTTGAAAAAATATCAATACAACTGGTCCCTAGGCCACACTTTTTGAGAGTAACTGTGATGATGATAATAGACCATCCCTATGGCAACATTACTTTTTTGGCTTTTTGGGTCAATGGGAAGTTATTAGTGGAACCATCATGGCTATAGACAGTGCCCCTGCCCCATTATTGAAAATAACACCCCTTAGCCTTTTCTATCCTTCTCTGCTATATTTTTCTTAATAAATCATATTTTCTCTGTAATACGTATACATTGTGGGGTTTATTATTTGGTCCTCAAAGTAGAATGTAAGCTCCATAAAAACAGGGCATTTTGTTGTTCTTATAGTTTATTGCAGTACCTCCAGTGTCTAGAATGCTTGACAAATAATACATGTTCAATAGATACTTCTGAATAGTTGAACAAAGGATTGAATGAATAGAAATTGCATTTAGAAACTATCTCCATTTCACGTTACTATTTCTGAGCTTCCAATAATCTATTGCCTGATAGATTTTTTTCCTTTCTAAGAAACTTTATGACGTTAGCATATGAGATATTTCTTTATAGTTCATTTAATCTCAATCTAAAATTGGATTTGGTAAGTTATTTCAACATTTAGAAATAGATTTTTAGTTGCAGTAGATAATTATTCTTAAGGTGCATATTTATTTAATTATTTATGTACTTACTACCTTACCTCCATTTAGTCCATATTCCACTCAGAAACTTCTATTGTTTACATAGAGAATAATTCTATTTGTATTACTAGTGCTGTATTTATATCTTTCTGCAGTTCTTTTTGGACTCGGATCAATAGAAATCTGACACAGTCATATGAGGCTGAATTTAATCTTTTCCTCAATTATTTCACTGCTGGGCAAGCTGAATTTAGTACCCAGCATTTTAAAATGTTTTCATTGGAAATTCTGCAGTGGATGAAGCTCCATGGCAATTCTGACCCTTACTCCCACAGAGCCTCAAGTTTTCACATGTACTCAGCTGCCCTTAGTCTCAATAGTACTTTAATTCAGGAAAATCAGATAAATGGAGTTAAGGTGGAAGGAAAAAACAATACTTAGGTCTCTTGTTCCCAGAGATTATCTCTCCATGAATGCTCTTGTCAGATAACTTTGTGATTAAATAACTTCTCTTCAGTATTAAATTATATTGAAACTTGTAATGATTGACATGTTCTAATTCATCCTTTGTTTTCATACATTTCACGATCCATGACTCTCATTTTTTTTTTCAGTCATGGCATCAATATGAAAGTCAATACTTTCTTGCCAATGTATTAGTATATCTAAATAACAAAAATAACTTTTAGTTATTTTGCATTATATTGTCTAACATGATTATCTTGCCTTCTATTTCCATTTATAACATACATGATAATAATAATTGCTCTCAAAGGCAATATGATATACCATGATACATTTGTTATTATAATTAGTACTAATGTTTATATCACATGAGGCCTTTGGCCATAAATCTAATTGTCCTTTTCTAGGATTTTTATCAATTGCTTTATACCAAACACCTATTATTCTGCATTATACTATGGTTATTGTTCTGTGTGAATAGTCTGGTAAGAAAGGTAAAGAAGAGTGCAGAAAGTGGCCAATCACCAGTTAATTGAGCTTGAGAGCAAAGCTTTAAGATAACTATACCCTTAGCTATGGCCAGTGGTGCTCAGTTGGTTAGGCATCAACCTGTGCACTAAAGAGTTGCCAGTTTGATTCCTGGTCAGGGCACATGCCTGGGGTTGCAGGCTTGATCTTTGGTGGGAGGTGTGCAGGAGGCAGCTGATAGATGTTTCATTCTCTGATCACTGTTTTGCTTTCACATCTCCTCTTCCCCATCCCTCCCTTCTCTCTGTAAAAACCAATTAAAATATTTTTGAATGACTGTAGCCTTAATCAACCACTGGACTGAAATTTGTGACATATTTTGAATTAGAACCACACAGCAAAGCTACTCCTGGATTCTGGATTGTGGATTCCTTCATGCTTTAAGCTGCTAAATTTTGGAATAATTTGGTATTAGCATCAGATAACTAATACACTGTAATGTAGAATTTTGAAAATGTGCAAAGTAATTATATGCATTGTATATTCATACATAAATATTCAGTAATTTAAAAAATTTATGTAAGTTATAGATACTATATTGAGGGTAAAGATCACTCCAATGATATACAAAAATTAATAATTTTTAATGGGTTGAGATAATACTGAAAAATAGAATACATGGTAGGCGCGAAAATATTTTGTATTTCTTATTCATTATTTTATTATAGGATTAGAAAAAATCTGAGAAAATTTTTTACCACTACCTTAAAAAAATAATTGCACATGTTTTTTTCCTGATATCTTTTCCATAATGCTTATATATCAAATCTCAAAATATAGTAAAATCATTATAGATGTGCTAATAAGGTAACTAGTAAAGTTAGTTTTATTTAACCCATAATTTGGAAACATAAAGACAATTTACAATGTCTTTTTTATTCAGAGCGGGTATCCCACAATGGTACCTCATTTAAGGTGGAGGGATTGAAATAGTGTGATCTTCTTTCAACTTACCATTTTGAGTTTTCTCCAGATGGATTTTGAAAGTATTTGACTGTCATTCACACTGACAACAAAATTGCTGCTTGAGATCATGTATATTTTTTACTCACTTCTTGTTATTTTTGTTATAATCATTATTGTTATTAGTTCAGTTATTTGTGAATCATGGTAATACTACCTTTTTTTTCTTTTGAAAATCGCAGGCTTTAAAAATAATTTTTTAAATAGCCTTTTCAAATGTGTAGCAACTATACAGGATGATTTCCACTTAATATAAGGAATTATAATACAGGTAGATAAAATGCATCATAAAATGATGCTTCAGAAATAATAGTAACCTACTAAGTTAAAATACAAATCACTAAGTAAAGACATATTTGTATTAATATTTTCAATAATTGCACATGGCATTTTTTTTACTATTTTTCTTTTCATATTTTGAAAAAAACATACACAAAGCTTATTGCTATATAATATTTCCTTGATAAGCGACAAGAGGATTATCTGGGAAAACCTGGCTAGAATGGTGACCAATCTTGTTTTCTGAAAGTAAAATCAATTGTTTTTAGTGTTTTGTCTAATCTAAATACTAGTACATAATGGTATTTTCTGCATTCAGTAGTGTTTGAAGATGAAGTGGGAAATAACTAAACAAATAATTCACATTAGGCAGGCACAGTCAGTCATACAAACATTTTGCAATAAAATAATTGTTCAAATGATCCAATATGACTAAATGGTAGTTGATA
Organism: Cnephaeus nilssonii; assembly: GCF_951640355.1. NCBI lineage: Eukaryota > Metazoa > Chordata > Mammalia > Chiroptera > Vespertilionidae > Cnephaeus > Cnephaeus nilssonii. Next base: position 48,786,453 of record NC_137079.1, on the reverse strand, counting down.
TTTCTGTGAGAATAAGCATAAACCTTCTTTACTAGGGCAAACAAAAAAACCCAAAGCATTATATTGATTCTTATTGGCTTGACTAAGAGGGTATTTCTCCAAGTGAGGCTGTTAAAGGAGAAGTAAGGGCAAATCTTACATCAATGTTTACTTTCAAGGTAACATTGAGCCTACTTGGCATAATAACTAAGACATAATCTTTCTGATCTCTCCTTTTATTGCCTCACTACAAGTTTTACAGCTGTCTCATACAGAATATTTAATTCTCAAGGGTTGCAATGCACCATATGACATATCCTTTAGATACTACAGGTCGTTGTATATGTAATATCATTTTTTTCTTTCACTTAGTCACTTTTCAAAGCTGCGATCTTGAATTTTATATACCCATTATTAACTAAGCCGAAATGAGTTAGTTTTTAGATGGTGTTTCTGTAGTACTTTCTTTATTATTGACATTTGCTATAAGAGTAGGTTTCTTTTTTTTTTCTTTTTTAAAAACCAATATTTGGCTGTGAGAACCTAGAGGGCAGGAATCTTGTCATTTATCTTTTTAACCATAGCACCTGAAGGAAGGGATGCAGCAATATATACCCAGTGTTGACAACCTGTTGAGCCATAAGTAAGAAAAGAAGACGTGAGCTAGACACTGCACACAATATAGAGTATTAAAGTTTCTAGAGTAGTAAAACCGTCCTAAGATTTTTAGAGGTTTTATTAGTGAAATTTCATTTTAGGGTGTTAACTTAGTCAATAAGAATAACTAAAAACTCAATCCATTGGAAAAAAAGTGATAACTTATCTAATAAAATGCCATGCTACTTACTGATTAAATTTGATAGAACTAATTAAATCCCCCCCCAATGAAATAGAAATTGATGCAAATATCTGTGATTGAGACACATTGATCACAATGCACATGTTTGCAAGGGAGAATATCCTCAAATTGCTTCAAGTTGAATTGGAGAATGTGCTAACAGAAATATGGTAAATTTAGAAACATAAAAATTATAAGAAGAAAGCTTTTTTACTAAAAACAAGTATATTGAATAATAAATATTATACTTGCTATATTTGGTGGTATCTGACTTCCAAAATGCAACCATTAGAAAAATAATACTTAGGGTACCATTGTTGATGTCTGTATTATTTAAAAATTAAATAATGGGTTTTACTACATAAGGACACATCCTCATTCTGTGGGAAACAATAAATAGATGATTATTTGAGGACTAATTCAGAGTTATTCATAACTTTCTTATCTTGTTCTTTGACTATTCTGTTTCCTGATGGTAGGGCTTCCTTTGAACTAATGTGTGTGTGTGTGTGTGTGTGTGTGTGTGTGTGTGTGTATTTTCTTTTTTAAAATATATTTTTATTGATTTCAGAGAGGAAGGGAGAGGTAGAGAGAGTTAGAAACATCAATGATGAGAGATAGTCATTGATTGGCTGCCTTCTGCATGCCCCTTATTGGAGAATTGAGCCTGGAACCCGGGCACGTGCTCTTAACTGGAATCAAACCCTGGACTCTTCAGTCCGCAGGCTGATGCTTTATCCTCTGAGCCAAACCAGCTATGGCTGTATTTTCTTTCTTCAATAAAAAATTGAACCCTGAGATAAGTGTTCTATTCATTCCTCATTAATGTTCCCAACTGATTTTGACTCCTTCCTTTAAAGAAATAACTCAAATCACTACCAACAAATTAATCAACCTTCCAACTAAGAGTGATGGGCAACAGAATACTTGAAGTACCATTACTCCCCTTTCTGTAATTTTCTACCATTTTGCTTGACATACCCATACCCTCATTCTTAAAAAATTTAGCATATGGCTCACGGTCTTTCTTTTCACTAATACTCCTGACTTCATTCTTAGTCATTTTCAAATTGTCATAAACTGATCTTGACCTTTTCATTTCTCACTTCCATGGATGCAACCTAGATTTCATTATTGATTACTGAGACATCTAAACTCCTCCAACACCCAACTTTGTAACCCAATGCATCTTAACTTATTTTTCATGTGCCTCAAACAATTCTTTCATAATTGAGATTTTATTGGTTTTGAGGATCAGTACACAGACATTTCAATTTGTACACAATCCTATATAATAAAAGCCCAGGTGGCGTCATGGGATGTAGTCACAAGATGGCCGCCACGACGTCATTACAAGATGGCCACCACAAGGTGGCAGCCACAAAGATGGTCACCACAAGATGGCCAGCAGAAAAGGGCAATTGGAGGGGACCAGGCCTGCAGGGGAGGGCAGTTGGAGATGACCAGGCTGGCAGGGGAGGACAGTTGGGGGCGAGATCAAACCTGCAGGGGAGGACAGTTGGGGGCGAGATCAAACCTGCAGGGGAGGACAGTTGGGGGCGAGATCAGGCCGGCAGGGGAGGGCAGTTGGGGGTGGCCAGGTTTGCAGGGCAGGGCAGTTGGGGAAATCAGGCTGGCAGGGGAGGGCAGTTGGGGGCAATTGGGTTGGCAGGGGAGGGCAGTTGGGGGCGTCCAGGCCAAAAGGGGAGGGCAGTTGGGGGTGACCAGGCCTGCAGGGGAGGGCAGTTGGGGGCAACCAGGCTGGCAGGGGAGGGCAGTTGGGGGCGAGATCAGGCCAGCAGGGGAGAGCAGTTGGGGGCGACCAGGTCGGCAAGGGAGCAGTTAGGAGTCATTCAGGTCGGCAAGGGAGTGGTTAGGGGGTGATCAAGCTGGCAGGCAGAAGCGGATAGGGGCAATCAGGCAGGCAGGCAGGCTAGTGGTTAGGACCCAGCAGTCCCAGATTGTGAGAGGGATGTCCAACTGTTGGTTTAGGCCTGATCCCACATTGGGCCTAAACTGACAGTCAGACATTCCCCATAGGGTCCCAGATTGGAGAGGGTGCAGTCCAGGCTGAGGAACCCCCCCCCCCACCCGCCGTGCATGAATTTTGTGCAACGGGCCTCTAGTTCTTAACATATGTCCCAAAAATGTAAAGTCATGTAGTTGTGTTTCTTTTCTAAACAGTATTCCAGTGACTTTCCAGCTTAAAATTTAGAGGCTAACTTTTCTTAATAGAGTATCAAGTACCAATATCTTCAACTGTTGATACGTTGTTACATCAAAGTCCCACTAATTCACAATTTAATATCATATATACTACATAATCAAATTTTCAATCTTTCACAGCACATTGACAAAGTTACTAGAAAACTGGACTATCACACCAAAGATGTTACTGATGCACACAATTCTGACAGGGAGAGCCAAGAGCAAGGAGTGGTTTTCTTTAGGAAACAATTCTACCAAAAAGTGGATAGAAGTAATTTAAAACGTTCAAGACATAGCAAACACACGGCTGACTCCAAATGGCCATTTAGTATGCTTTGTAATATAGGACATAAAAACTACCCCCACCTGTGGAAGGTTAAGCTGACACCCAAGACAATCAAAGTCTCCCATATTCAATATCCCACTATTTTCTGGTTGTACCAAAAAATAAACAATCAGCAAATGATTTCACCTCTGGGGGAAAAAAAAAGCATTTACACTTAAAAATATGAGATGAGGTGGAATTTCCTCCTTCTTAAAAAATGTTTCTAGAGCCACTAAAAAACTTTCATTTACAAAATAATTGATAAAAATATTCCTCTGGATTGTGCAAGAAGGGAGACAGGGAGCACTGATAAGACATGGTATATGACATTAGTCAGACCTGGCTTCTTTTTCTCCTGCTTCATCTGGACTCTCCTAATTTTTGGTTTCTCCATTTTCTGTAGGTAGATCTTTAGGTTCTTTGGCCTGCTTTCCCTTTGCTCCCCTTTTTCCTTTCATTTGCATTTTTTTTGTCTGCAGATTTATCCTTTCCTGCTGCCTTTTTTTGGTTGTTGTTGTTTTTTTGCACTTTTGCAGGAGCATGTTTGTCTGACAACCTGGCCCACTTCCTCTTGAGCTCCTCCTTGGCTGTCGCTCGCAAGCATGTCAAACTCGCCACCAGCTGGCCGCATGCCTCATTTAAATAAATGAGGTGGGATTGGGCATCATGGCGGCAGGCCTGTGCGTGCTGGGTGCCTGAGGGCCACTGCGCACCTAGTGGCTTGGTGAACCTGGGCTGCCTGGCCGCTGCCGCATCTCCTGCCACCCAAGCTGCTCAACTGGTGATCGTATCCTAACTTTTGAGCCCACTTTCTTTAGTATCACATTTGAACACTGATTTGATCTCACCAAGAACACCAATCCATTAAAACTATTTTTACACCATCCAACATCATCGCGTGTTCTTACTTTTCTTCTTATCCAACATAAGTCGAAAGAATCATCATTATAACGATTCTCTCCTTCAGATATCATTAGCACATTTATATATATAGTTTTTACATCAGAATAAACCTAAAATAAATCCCTTTTAAGCTCAACTTTTTAGTTCCTGTGGTAGACAGAATTCTAAAATAAACCTGAATGTCCCTCACGCTGCCTACAAGTAGGATTAGGGTCCCTGAATATTATGAGATATATTTCCTATGATTATTATTATTTATTTTTATTTTTATTTTTTGGTGCCGAAACCCGGGAACAAACCTCCTATGATTATTAAATTATATGACAAAAGGGATTTTGCAGATGTAATTATGATCCCTAATCAGGTGACTATGAAGTTAATGAAAATAAGAGATTGTTCTGGGTAGCCTGGTTTAATCAAGTAAACCATTCAAAGAGATAAGAAGTAGTGGCAGATTCTCTTTTATTTAGAATAATAGAGGCTCAGTGCATGAAATTTGTGCATGGGGCAGGGGGTCCCTCAGCCTGATCTTTCTCCTCTCGCAATCCAGGACCCCTCAAGGAATGTTGGGCCTAAACTGGCAGTAGGACATCCCTCTTGCAATCTGGGACGCTGCATGCACCAGTGACCATATTTTCATACAGGTGAAAGGCATCTTGCTGTTGTATGGGCAGCTACATTTTTTTGCCCTGATTATAAAAAGTAGCACATAACATGATCCTTCTGAGGCAGTAGTACCATTTTCCCCATCTTATGGGTGGAAAAACTGAAGCAGAGAGAAGTTAAGTAACTGCCTTTGTCACACAGTTATGAGTGTCAGAATCAGGGCTGAGCACAAAATGTGCAAGCCAGAGTCCACGCATGTCATCGCTGCATCATCCTGTTTTTTCAGTGTTAGGAGTAGCCTTGCCAGGTTTCAATTTTTAAATCTAACAGATTGTTCCCAATATAGAGGGTAGGGTCCTTAGGCCTGGCCAGCGATCAGGGTCATCAGGGGGGCCCCCCGCTGGCACCTGCCTTGGCTGGCAGCCTGACGCTACCCGCTGGCCAGTCCCACCCCCCAGTCACCACCGCCAGTCACCTCCTTCTGCAGGAGTCTGCGGGGTGTGTGCTGGCCGGCCCCGCCCCCCCATCACCGCTGCCGGTTGCCCCCTGGTGGTCAGCGCACGTTCTAGTGACTGGTTGTTCTGCCAATCGTTCTGCTGTTTGGTCAACTTTCATATTAGAGTTTTATTATATAGGATATGGGTGTTATTGTGTGCTGTTTTCAACTCCTGCTTATCAGCCAAAATTCCAAAAAAAGATAATATTAATTAATAGTCTATTAAAGACCTGACACCTTAAAATAAGCTTATTTTGGTTCTCATATCTCTCCTCAAGTATCAGATTTCTTAGCTCTTCGTTACGGAAAAAAATACTTTAAAATTGGCTTGTTCCTGTGTTTTCTACTTCCTCACCCCCCCTCTCTCTTCGTTTTCAGGTCACAGCCTTTCTCTTTCTCGTTCTCTCTCACTGGATTCTCCTTTTAAAACATCTTTGCATAATATCTAGTTTTTCTAGACCTCTCATTTTGTGGTAACATTGGTTCATATCAATGCCTTTCTCTATTTGCACACCTTTCTGGCATTTCTTACAGTCAATGTGACTAGTGTATATACCATCTACTTATGCCTCTAAAATTCCTGTATCCAACTTTGAAATATTCCTTGGATTCCAGAGTCATATATTCAACTGACAACGCAATAAATCTACTTACATATCTAATAGGCATATCAAAATATATATATATATTCCCAAAATATGTATACACATTTTGAATAATTATAAAGGTAGTGTTTGTACTTCAAACTGCATTTTTAAACTTCTAGTAGCATTTTAGGATGAATTTCCTTTGATCAAAGTTTAGTCTAGCTGAAAAGAAAGAAACATCAATTGAGCTATCAGTTAAGTGTGTGTACATGTTTTTGGGAGAGATTGCCCTAATAATCCCTATTTCTGCTGTGCACATCCTTGTGAAATACCCTCCCTTTGAGTAGGGTAGACTCTTGTCAATTATCAATTCATTGACTGCATGTTCCAAATTCACCCTTATGTATCTTGCTTTGTGACATTGGAGTTCTAGCTGATAAAAATGTCTTCTTTGACAGATGGAAAAGTGTTAGACTTTGTCAGTAGAGGGTTAGAGGGATCACTAAAAGAAGGAGACCTACTAATTAGTAATTTTATGTTAACATTTTCCCTGTTGAAATAACTAATGTGATTTCTTTACTAATGTATCTTTACTAATATACCTAATAAATATGGATTGTTCAAATATTAGCCATGGAATTTTCAATGTTATTTTGTTGAGCATGTAGAGAGAGGATGCTTTTCTTTGTTTAAAAAGTGCTTTTAATCCAAAAAGAGTTTTAAAATTACCAGTGGCCAATAGGGGAAGAACATATGCAGAAAAACACGGAAGAATCAAAACAGATTGGGATAGAGGTATAATTTCCATCTGGAGTGACAAAAATAAGTTTTCTACCCTTACAGATAGAGGGTTCAGATGAAAAGGTAAACAATGAGGCTCTGGGTGGGTGGCTCAGTTGGTTGGAGCATCATTCCGTAGGCCAAAAGGTTGCAGGTTTGATTCCCATCAGGAAACATAAGGGAGGCAGCTCTTTGCTGTTTCTCTCCCACACTGATGTTTCATCCTCGGCTGAAGATTTAAAAATAATGGATGCTAGGAAGACTGCAATGAACATTCATAAATTTTAACAAACTATAGATTGGTGTGTTGTCAAGAAAACATATGCATAATTTTATATTGCTCTAATTGTTCCTTTTCTGAATTATATGTATTATACTTTAAGGGTGCATAATAAGAAAAACATTTGCATATTAAGTGTTCAATAATAATAAAACATCATATATTCACAACACAGAAAAATTACTTCAACTTAAAAACAATTCAGTGCTAATGACATTGGCAAAATATTGCCTTGTGCACTAAGGTATTTTGTGCATAACAAATACCTCAATTGTTACCTTTTCTGTAATTGCAATAACTCAAAATGAACCTATTTATAAGAATTCTTCAGTGAAACACTACAAATTTTATTTCTTAATATTTTTCCTGGAAGCGTTCACATATATAATCTGAATTAAATGCTTACTTTTGAGTAGAAGTGTTATGTAAAAGGGAAGTTGGAAATGTCATTTTGATACATAATTTATGAATGAAATATATAATACTGTGAACTAATTTGTAATTAAAATTTAGTTTGATTGTGACCAATAATTAGTTTGATATTATAACAAATCATGGTAATTATATTTATGAAGTTAGTTCTTGTTTTGTCATTTCCTTCAAAACTGTTAAATCTGAAATCAATTTCAAGGCTGTTAGAAAATATGTAAATAATATTTTTATTATAATTATGACCTCAAATGATAGATGACTATACACAGTGATATATCTATGTATGTTATCAAGAATCATCACTAATTATATATAACTAGAGGCCCAGTGCACGAAATTCGTGCACAGGTAGGGTCCCTAGGCCTGGCCGTTGATCAGGGCTGATCTGTGGGGTGACTGGTGGGGCGATTGGGGGGCCCCTGCTGGCACGCGCCTTGGCTGACCTGGTGTTGCCCACTTGGTGTCCCCACCCCCTGCCGCCACCGCCAGTCTCCTCCCTCTGTGGGGCAACCAGCAGAATGATTGGGGGGCCTCCACTGGTACCCGCCTTGGCTGGCCTGGCACCGTCCACTTGCCGGCCTTGCCCCCCACTGCTGCCGCCGCTGCAGGTCAGGGCCTGCAGGCTGGGGGCAGCTCCTGTATTGAGCGTCTGCCCCTGGTGGTCAGTGAGTATCATAGCGACCTGTTGTTCCACCGTTCGGTCCATTTGCACATTAGGCTTTTATTATATAGGATTATTACATATATACTAGAGGCCCGATGCACTCAACAATCATGAAGGAGCATCCTGAAAGAGATCAGAAAACAATAAATGTTTAAAAATATAACAAACTTTATAAAATTATAAATAATAGAAGTATTCTTGGCAAATAAAGCTCAGTAAATGGATTAGAATATAAAATAAAAAGATATATAAAATTAGAGGAAATTTAAAATACATACATAAAATCTCTCTCTCTCTCTCTCTCTCTCTATATATATATATATAAAAGCAGTGTCCATGATGACCAGGATGACCAAACGTCCGGTTGCCTCCCTCCAGCCTGCAGGACACTGGCGAGCTGCAAGCGGCTTGCACTGAGCCAGCCCCTACCCTCCCCCAGCCGGTGGCACAGCAGAGCCCATGCCAGGCGGAGGCAGAAGAAGCATGTCCCACACCCTGCCAGGTTCTCAGACCCTGCACGCCAGCATTGAGGCCACAAATGCCAGCGCTTTGTTATCTGCCACAACTCCGTGGCACTGGCATTGCCTGGGCAGAAGTTTTGTGTGTCTCCCCTATCCTGCCCGGGGCCAGTTTCTTCGCCTACTCTTGCCACCTGCTGCCTAGCCAGGGACTTGTTGTCCCCAAGGGTCCAGCAGCCTTGGCAGGACCTGAGCCTGCAACCCGCCCCTGGGAGGGTGGGTCTGGACTAGGTATCCACAGCCCCTCCCCCACAATGTCCCACCCAGCAATGGGGGAGGGGGCAGCCTCCCTCCTTTCCAGGCCCTGTTCCAGCGGAGAGGCCAGGGTGCATCCCTGTCCCCGACACCCTCCAAAAGCTGGGTAAGAAGTGCTCGTCCAGCCGGCTGGGACAGGCACCTCAGGCTCCCGACCCTTGCGAGCCTCCTTCTGGCTTCACCAGCGGCTGCTGCTCTCCTCAGCCATCTGGCCGCCAGCCGGGGAGGAGAAGAGAGGAGGAGGGATGCTACTGGTGCGAGTCTGCCGGGTTCAGCCAGCCTGCTTGAAAGCTCTCCCCCTGTTCCTCACTGCCCCGCCTCTGCCAATGGGATCCCGTCCCTGATGCATGTTGGTCTGGGTTGCCGCCATCTTGGGAAGGTCGATGCCTTGCTGACTGCCCAGGCCTCAGGCATTAGACACCCCATGGACGCCATGACAAAGAGGTCATGGAGGGTCAAGACACTGCCTGTGGTTGAAGCAGGTGCTGAGGGAGCAAAGGGACCAAAAGAATTGTTTATGTCCAACAGCCATCTAACTGCACACGTGGTGTCAGAATTAGTCATTGTTAGAACCGAATTTAGTACTGGTGTGCCCCATTTTAAGCAGACCCCCCCAAATAGACTTACCATGTTGATAATTCAGTTTACTACAGGAAGAATGCACAAAGATTATTGAAATAAGCAAAATATTTTGCACCTCATAGTACGAAACGTTTAAACATCATTAAAAATAATCTCTATGAGTAAAGGGACTTGATGTTAGCAAAATCTCATATACCCAATTCAAAATGTCATTCAGAAATGCATCTACTATGTAAAATCAAAGTATGGGGTCTAGGGTTGGGAAAAGGCAACTTTACTCCACTCTACTTGCTCATCCCCTCAGCCTTATGCTTTGCAGAAAAGTCTCAATAAATAGATGGTGCAGAAGGAAAAGTAATGCCTCATGGCACTGAAATTTATTTGTTTCTTTAACAAATATTTATAAAAGTTGTATTAACTTTGTGTCTGTATTATAGAAACACAATACAGCTCTGTCCCTATCTTCAAAGGGCTTCAAGTCTGTGAGTTCCCAGTAAGGTAAACCCATAAACAGCCAAAGAAGAAGCAGGTTTCAATACAATTCTTATTATAAAAATGAATGAGTAAAAAACTGTCCTCACTCTCCCTCTAGGACAAGAATTAAAAGGAGCAAATAAATATAATGAATGAATCCGAACTCCTTTGGGGACCCCAACCCTCAGGGACTAACACAGGTTTTGTGAGACCCAAAGTTTATTGAACCTGAAGGACTAATTTTAGGGGGGGCGGATTTTTTTAAATAAGGTTCAAAAATAGCTTTATTTAGAATAAAATAGCTTTTTTTAGAATACGAAAATAAATTACAAATAAATGTAGGCTTGGGGAATCAGTCCCTTTCTCTTTTAAATCATTTCAGGCACATTATCCAAAATGCTGCTGGTTGCAACTTGCTTGCTCTCTCCCCCAGAACAAATCCAGCCCTCAAAGGGGCTCTGAAGCTTCCTTAGCTTTACCATAAAAATAATCTACACTAATAAAAGAGAAACATGTAAATTGACCATCACTCCACTACACCCACCAGCCAATCAGGAGCAAGTATGCAAATTAACCCAACAAAGATGGCAGCAACCACGGAGCTGGAGTGAGCAGGAGTTTTGGGTTGCCCCCAGTGATGGAGGAAGCCAAGCTTCCCGCCCACCCTGGCAAGCCCTGGCCTCCAATCAAGGCTACAAAGTTTCAATTATAGAAGATAAAGAAATCCCAGATACCTGCTTCCAGCTGGCCCTGGCCTCCGCTCAAGGAGGCACTAAAAAAAAAAAAAAAGAAGAAGAAAAGGAGGGACTGGGAGCTTGGGTCGCTGGGGTGTGTGGCCAGCCTGCAAACAGCCTTCAGCCCCTCACCCAGTCTGGCCACATCCCCATGGCCCGATCCCTGTAAACAGGCAGTCGAACATCCCTCAAGGAGTCCCAGATTGGAGAGGGTGCAGGCTGGGCTGAGGGACACCCCCCCGCCCCTGCGTGCATGAATTTTGTGCACTGGGCCTCTAGTAATAATAATAAAAAAACAATAAAATAACCCCCATTTCAACAACACTCCTTTCTGGACAAAATTTTTTCTTTTTATATTTTTTAATTTTATCAAAGTAGTAAATACATGTATCATTTTATGTTCATAATGTATCTTTTTTTCCCTAATAGGTGTGTAGTGTAGTGGTATATCATTATTGTTTTTATTCTATTGTTGACACTAATAGATGTCTCCCATTTCCCCCCCCCTCCCCCTTTACCTTCCTCCACCCAGCCACCCCACCTCTGGCCATCACCACACTTTTATCTATGTCCATCCCCCTCCCCTCTGACCTATGTCAGTCGCTCCCATCCTATCTAATAAAAGAGTAATATGCAAATTGACCGTCACTCCAACACACAAGATGGCTGCCCCCATGTGGTCAAAGATGGCTGCCCCCATGTGGTCAAAGATGGCTGCCCCCATGTGGACACAAGATGGCCGCCACAAGATGGCCAGCAGGGGAGGGCAGTTGGGAGGGACCAGGCCTGCAAGGGAGGGCAGTTCGAGGCGATCAAGCCTGCAGGGGAGGGCAGTTAGGGGTGACCAGGCCAGCAGAGGAGGGAAGTTGGAGGCGACTGGGCCTGCAGGGAAGTGCAGTTGGGGGGGACCCAGGCCTGCAGGGAAGGGCAGTTGGCGGGGACCAGGCCTGCAGGGGAGGGCAGTTAGGGGTGACCAGGCCTGCAGGGGAGGGCAGTTAGGGGCAATCAGGCTGGCAGGGGAGCAGTTAGGTATCAATCATGCTGTCAGGGGAGTGGTTAGAAGGTGATCAGCCTGGCAGGCAGAAGAGGTTAGGGGCGATCAGGAAGGCAGGCAGGCAAACAGTTGGGAGCTGGCAGTCCTGGATTGTGAGAGGGATGTCCGACTGCCCATTTAGGCCCGATCCTACCGGGATTGGGCCTAAACGGGCAGTCAGACATCCCCCGAGGGGTCCCAGATTGGAGAGGGTGCAGGCTGGGCTGAGGGACACTGCCACCCCCCCCCCCCCCCCCGTGCACAAATTTCGTGCCCTGGGCCTCTAGTTCTATACAATAAAAGGCTAATATGCAAATTGATCATACAGTGGAACAACCAGTCATTATGATGCACACTGACCACCAACAGGCAGATGCTCAATGCAGGAGGAGTGCCGCTCAGCCAGAAGCCCTGAGCTGGGCTCACGACTGGCAAGCACAGCAGCAGTGGCGGGAGCCTCTCCTGCCTCCTCAGCAGCACTAAGCCGGCAGTCGGATATCCACTGAGGGCTCCCTGACTGCAAGAGGACACAGGCCAGGCTGAGGAACCCTTGCAATTGCATGAATTTCATGCACCAGGCCTCTAGTATATATATATAAAAATACATATATAAAGTTTATATCATACACCTCAATCCTGTGGCTTATCACCTATGTAATGAAAGTTTTCAAAAGAGTAAAGAATGAGAGGATAAAAATATTAAGTAAATACAAGAGAAAATATTCAGTATGTGAATACTAATATATTAGTTTAGAACAGAGTGTACACAAAATTAAAAGTGTAGACAGACATTTCCAAAATAAATTGCATAACTCCACTAATAAACAATCCTTAAGGTCCCCATGATACACAATAATTAGAATCATTAAAAATGCTCACCACTGACATATGAGCAATACCGAATGCTAAAATACAATATAGCAAAACCTTTTAAAGATTTGAACTCAAGTAATTTGTGCTTAGATTTATTCCCCAAATACCATATGAAAATTTTAAATTACCTGACAGCATAAAGATCTGTTTAAAATAAACAAGGACTCAGAAAGTTTATGTCATTCATCATTGTGTAAAAAGAAAAAACATCATAAATATCTTTTTAAATGAAAAGAAAGAGCGAATATTGGTGCTACAGTCAAAATTCAATAAAAAGAATATAAGGTTGATATCTGTGTAGCAACCCATCTGTACTTTAACAGAAATCCATAGGGCTTTGAAAATGTTTTCAAAATGAAAGTGGGTTCATTTAAAAAAATATGATTAGTTGGTGGTGGGCACACAGTGCAATATACAGATTTTGTAACATAGAAATCCAAACCTGAAACCTGTATGATTCTATACAGTTTTCTATTAACCAATGTCAACTCAATACATTTAATAAAAGAAAAAAAATATGATTAGGGAGGCAAAAATTATATTGTTTTGGAAAAGTAAGCATATATTGTCTCTATTAGGAAAAACACAGATGTTCAAAATCTTAAAAATACAAATACACCAAACAAAATTTGTCCTATAAGAGCAAATTTCAAATACAAAAGCAAATTGAAAAAATATTAAAGAAACTGATATGATTTATAAGAATAAAATTGATCTGGTATTGTTTTATAGAACAGCTAGAGGCCTGTTGCACCAAGATTCGTGCAATAGGCCTTCCTTCCCCTGGTTTCCGGCACCGGTTTTCCTCTGGCACCCGGGACCCAGGCCTTCGCTCTGGCACTGCCATCTGCCTTTGCTCTGACCGGAGTCTGCCCCTTTGCAGCTGACTCTGGCCGGAGTCTGCCGTCTTTGTCTTCACTGTGGCCGGAGTGCTGCTCCTGTAGATCCCTTCGCCCCCTGCCCTCCCTCTCATAGCAGGTGTCCTGCCCCGCCCAGCCGCTCCGCACCTGGAGCGGCTGGGCAGCAGGCCACCGCCACCTTTGTCCTTCTAATTTGCCTATTTCCTCCTGATTGGCTGGTGGGCGTTGCGGAGGTATGGATAATTTGAATCTTTCTCTTTTATTGGTGTAGATTCCTTAAAGGAACAGGGTTCTAAAGTGACACATGATTACTTTTCCTTTTCTATGGGTCTAATATGCAAATGATAAGCACAAATTATTTAATAAGTTGAATGGAATTATCCTAAAAAACATATACAGGTTCTGTGAATTAATCAAGTTATAAGACAAAGCATGTGCCTTGCAGTCAGAGGCTTAAAGGTCTTAAATGTTAAACTCTTACTTTATGGGCTAACCAACTTATATCTGTAGGCCTCTAATTTATGACTGCCATTTTGTACTGCAGATGAAAATAGTGACATAAAAATAATAAAAAGGTGTATTACTAAGAGTATGCAATTTCTTCAATCTATAGAAAAACACAGAAGAGGAATACACTAATGAAAAGAATCTTAAAAACTATAAACTTTGACAATGTTAAAGTAGTAATACATTTAACAGTTAAAAGATGAAAGGGAATCCAGTAGAAGTTGATGTAATAAAAGGTGTTTAAATTCCTTATATCACATTGATAAACGATTGATTTAAAAATTATGAGAAAAAATAGTTTTGAACATACTATTTTAAGATTTAAGGCTCACAATAGAAGGGGCAGCTAACTTACTTAAATGGTGTTTGAGTACAAATTCAAATCTTTATTATAAAAGCAGAAATTGTGGATTAGAGTAATGATTGATTAAAGGACATGAACTAAATACTTTTAAAGAGCTTTAAGAGAAAACAACTGAAAATATATTTTAAAATATTTTGAATGGGCTCACTAGCCCGGCTGGTGAGGCTCAGTGGTTGAGCATCAACCTATGAAGTAGGAGGTCACAGTTTGATTCTGGTCAGGGCACATGCCCTGGTTGTGGGCTCTATGTCCAGTGTGAGACATGCAGGAGGCAGTCGATCAATGATTCTCTCTATTCATTGATGTTTCTATCTCTCTCTCCCTCTCCCTTCCTCTCTGAAATAAATAAAAATATATTAAAAAATAAAAATAAACAGGCTCACTAAAATTGAAGGAATTCTCAGGCTGATTGTAACAGAAATTGGGAATTGAGAAAAGTAAACGGAGTCTTGGAAAGAGTTTTGGTCATAAGGGCATTGCTAATTCATTAAAAAAAATCAGAATTTCATTTTTGACAAGTTCTTGTAGTTTATAATTCAAAAAGTAGAATCCAAGCTCCAGTCATGTATAAGTTTAATAAGATAATTTACCCCCTAAAACTATGCCTAAATAAAGGGTGAACAAAAATAACTCCCGTGTCCTTGGGAGTTTAAGGGAAATTAAACTCCCTTAAACTTGTTAAGGCAGTCATTTGTTAATCACTGTATAGAATTATCAGTTCTTTATGGAAGCCCTTATATATTGTATCAGGCTTATAATTAATATCCCAAATAAATTTCCAATTAAAATTGACAACTCACAGTAAAAGTTATTAAGCATGCAAGAAAAAAAGCCACTGTAAATGAAAACCAGCAGAATGACTTAGCACACCAGGATTTGAAGATACAAAATTAAAAATAAGTATTATTATTTTTGATTCTTGTAACCACTGTTTTATTTTTATTGTATTTTTAATTTTTATTTTATATTAAATTTATTGGGGTGACATTGTCAACATGAACATATAGGTTTCAGGTGTGGGTTTCTATGTTATCAGATCTGTATATTGAACCATGTGCCTACCACCCAAAGTCAAATCTCCTGGGTCCTAATACATGATTATTATTTTCAAGGACAAAAATTACACGTTTTGAAATACATGAGGAGAAGCAGAAACTATATTGAATTAAACAGAAAATGAACTAAGAACTTTTAGAAATAAAATATTAAATAATTGAGGTTAGAAATTAATACAGGCTTTCAGGACAATTTAACTGTAGATGATGATATAATTGACAAACATGTATATTTGAAGAAATGTTTACACAATACAACATAGTGATTCACAGAGACATAAAATATGGAACAGAAGTAAAATATATGGAGGGATAATTTCTAATATATGTAATATAAATCTAATTAGAATTTCCTAAAGAAAGGAAGTAAAAAAATGAGATGTCTATATTAGAAAATTAATACTGGAAATATGTCTGAAAATTATGAATGAAAGCAATCAAACATATAAGTAACTAAAATAATAAAGAGAAATCCATATGTAGAGTTGTTTTAATATTTCATTTTTAAATATGTAGTCATGAGCATTAAGTTAGTTTCCAATTTTTATATGTACATTTTATATATATGTTTACATGTCATATTAAATTTCTATATTCATATTAAGTTATTTGTATTTTATTTTATATACTTATTTTATCATTGATATATCTTTTTCATATTTTTATTTTTAACACATTGCAGATGGATCATGAGAATTCTCGCTTCATATTACAGTGTTTTACAAAGCATCATACTTTAAAAAGATATTAGCTTGTAAGAACATGTAATAAAAAACTTCAAAATGCAATGGGTATTTAATTTTAAAGCGTGCCTTTAACATTTATGTAAAACATTTTTTGTACTCCTTCAATAGAAACTTATCTGGCCACTGGGTAAAGCTAGCAATAAAACTACTGGTCCGCAATGTGTTAATATACTTGTGTATTATAATATAGTGCATACATGTCATATAATACAGGTTGGGACAAAAGTAAGTTTACAATTGTGAATATGAGAAGCAGAGTTTATTCTTGTATTATTACTTATTAATTATATTATTTTCCATATAAACAATTGTAAACATACCTTTGCCATACCCTGTATATTATATTATTCATATTTAAAATCTATGTTTATATTTTCTGTTTATATTTATATATTTACATTATTCTGAATGCTAACACTTGGTATCTGGAGCATAGCAGATTATTATTTACTTATA
Organism: Cnephaeus nilssonii; assembly: GCF_951640355.1. Lineage (NCBI taxonomy): Eukaryota > Metazoa > Chordata > Mammalia > Chiroptera > Vespertilionidae > Cnephaeus > Cnephaeus nilssonii. Next base: position 48,769,898 of record NC_137079.1, on the reverse strand, counting down.
GTGCAAAAACATGTTGATTTCTCCATGTTTAATTTTTACCTCCTGTGGTGAAGCAATAAGAGCCAGATGAGATGTTACCTTTACACAGTACAGTTTATACAGTAGGCAAGAATATAAATCTAGGCACGTATACACAAGAAGGGACACCAGTGCCTCCCACCCATCTCTTCTGGGAGAAGAGAGAAATCTTTGGTTTTCTACTATAAACTAACTAGAGGCCCAGTGCATGAATTTGTGCACCAGTGGGGTCCCTCGGCTTGGCCTGTGGGATTGAGCTGAATCTGGCTCTCAAACTTAGCCCGAGGGTTCCTGGATTATGAGAGGGCACAGGACAGACCGAGGAACCCCACCACTGCATGATTGGGGCCGGGGAGGGACGCAGAAAGTTGGCCAGCTGGGGAGGGACTGCAGGAAGGCTCCAGGGAGTGTCCAGCCCCTCTCGTTCAGTCCCAATTGGCCAGACCCCCCCAGCAAGCTAACCTACCAGTTGGAGTGTCTGCCCCCTGGTCATCATAGCGAGCGGTTGAGCAGCCTTAGCATACCTATAATAATAAAATCCTAATATGCTAATTAGACCAAACAGCTGAACGACTTTCTGGATGTCCTTCTGGACAAAGCAGTGGTGATGGGGGCCGAAGCAGAGACGGTTAGGGGTGATCAGGCAGGCAGGTAAGCCATTAGGGGCGATCAGGCAGGCAGGCAGGCCGGCCAGCGGTTAGGAGCCAGCAGTCCCAGATTGTGGAGGGATGTCAGAGGGGTGCCAGCGTGTGAGAGGTTGCAGGCCCAGCTGAGGCCCCCCACCCCCTGCCCCGTGCACAAATTTGTGCATTGGACCTCTAGTCATTAGTATATTATGCTTTGATTGGTTGAATGGACAACTGGATGGCCAGACACTTAGCATATTAGGCTTTTATTATATAGGGTTATCCTTGAGAATATAAAGGGGAAGGATCTTATGGCCTTACTTTTCCTTATGTAAATACATGTCTCTAAGGAGAAGATGAGACTATGGCATGCAGTCGCAGTGCAACTCAGAACCATCTGCAAAAGTGTCTTATAGGAAGTACAGATGGTTATTTCCAAAACAGTTATAGGTTTTACAAAGTTCAGCATAGGGAACATAGTCAATAATATTGAAATAACTATGTGTGATGCCAGATGGGTATTTAAATTGTCAAGGGGATCCGTTTGTAAATTATACAATTGTCTAACCACTCTGCTGTACACCTGAAACTAATATAAAATAATAGTGAATGTCAAGTATAATTGAAAAATAAAATTTAAATAAGCATCTTACTATTAGGCTATCAGCATTTCATCCCACTATGAGACTATCAGTTTCTGTGTAGTACAAAAAAAGCCATGTAAAAAGGTGAATTCCTTTGTTGTATGCCCAGAGACATGTGTCACAATCATTTTTCTCTTTAATGAGTTCCTGGCTTTGAAGTGATATTAAGCAGTATTTCATGTTGATGAATCAAACACACTATAAGTTCTCAGATAGCAGGGCCAGCAGGAAATGTAAATCCATAACCTCGATATGTGTATTGATTTCATTTAAGATAAATGACTGTCCTTTCTCTATTGGAAAGAATCCGACACAATCAACTTGCCACCACGTGTTTAGACAGTCTCCTCAAGGGTTGATTTCCACTTGGCAGGTTGGGCTTTTGACGGGACCAAAAAGCGGTTGGTAGCTATATCATTCCTTGGTTTTTACCAAGGAATCTATGCTGCTGAAACCAGGCATAACCTCAAAGCTCTGCCACCATAGCTACTCCATTCATCCAGGATGATGAGTGCCGGATGACTGAGTCTGGATGGTATTATCTGATTGAGTCTTTCAGTTGGCTTGGTTGTTTAATGCTTCTTATATGGTAGATCATTTTTATTGGAGGGTCACATGAAATACAAAGTTCTTCTTACTTTGGCCCACTTGGTTAAATCTACCCATAAACCTCTTCTACAAACCTCTTTGTGCCTTTTACCTTTTAATCTTTCTCCTTACTAGCTTCTGAACAACCAACCGAAATATGTATTACTCTTAAATCTGTGTGTATTTAAACCATGGCCCATCTCTTTTTTTCACTTGGAGTGAATGAAAAGGTAGATTCCTCAAAGTTCTGTTCACAGGGACAGTGTCCCCTTACTTCTCTGTTTCATGTTATTCAGCCTTGCTATACTCCCGAGCAGGTCTGTAGAGCAATGTAAGATACAAATTGCACTGCATCCATTTGAGAATAAGTCTCCTCCTCTCTCAGTTCATTATGAGAGAACAGCATACCTATAGATGTGAACAGATGGCAAGACATCAGTTAACCATGCTTGGATGACATGTTGTTGGGGAACTGGTTTGTGCAGCTCACTTGTGCCCTCTGGACCGGCATATGCTTGATCTGGGATCTACCACTTTAATATTACAGTGAGTTTCTGTAGCAACAGTCCAATATTATGGCATCTGGGGCAAAGAGGGTCCTCTTCATTACCAGTTCTGGCTGAATAGTCACTGTACTTTCATAATCACATACCCAACATCTGAAATGCCTAGTAATCTCCAGAAGCTCTCTTTCCAATAGCATTAGACCAGAACCATGCATTGCAAGTTTCTCCTGGGATTATCCGTAGATACCATACACACCATCTTCTCCCACCACAGATGGCTCATGTGGAGTGCTGCTTGCACTGTAGCCTGGATACCTTGTAGTAGTCTCTAATGTTGTCTGGGCTTTCATTTCCCACTGGGATTTATTTCCCACTTTTTGGAGAGCATGTGTCCTCCTGAAGACTCCAGTATACTTTCTACTTCTCGCCCATATGTTCTGATGTACATGATGCAATCAATATAATGGACCAATGTATTATTTCAGGGTTCTCAAGTTGGATGCAATTTCTTCAGAATACATTACAATACAGGGCAAGAGAGTTAATATAATTCTGGGACAAAGCCAGAAATGTATTGACCCTGTATGAATGTAAACTATTTTTGACCCTCCTTTGTGAAAGGGATATATTAAAAAAAAAACCCTCCCTGATTCATAACCCCCCACATTTTCTAAATGAATGACCACACACTATGTACATGAGGCTGTGTTCATTTTCTTTGGAATATAAAATCTTTCACAAAGCTGACATTTAGGCTACTGAATTTGAGTATGGATAGTCAAATATAATCTGCCACAATTTATTTCTTTACAGGTTAGAAAGATAAGTGTGATATCATAGTAACCACCACCTCAGCATGCTCCGAGTCTTTAAGGTGGCAGTAAATTTTGCCATTCCCATAATATGATTAATATTGTATTAGGTTTAGCATTTTCCATGAGTTTGTGGGGGGGTGGCCATTTTAGAGTTTTTTCAATATAAGGCTTCTGTTACTGAACAAGTATGACAATTCTAATTACACAATTAAACACGGATAAATAACTACAGGGTGCATCCATTATAGAGTAGACCCACCATGAGCAGTACCTGGTTTAGCACTCCACTTAGTATGGCCCACTTGTCCCGAGTCAAATGGAATTGGGAACATGATGCAATGATACTGTGACTATCTGGGTATAAACATAGAGATGGACACTCTTTTCAATAGTGCCTTAAATATCTTTACCGCAGTATTCAACTACATGAATAAATGGTTGTAGTTCCCTTTGGGAAGGATGGACTTGGGAAATGGTTGTAGCAAAGACTTTCCTCATGGGCATCTGGTCTCTTGCTTAGTCAATGAATTCTGGGTTAGAAAACTGGCTAGGAATTAGGTTAAGAATTTTAAATTTTCATTAGGACATCTGTTCTCAGCTACCTAACCATCTTATCCTTAATCATTTTAGGTTGTTTAACTTGAGAAATCCTCTTGGTGGCTATCTATTTTTCTTGTCCTTAAGACTTAAATGTTCTAATACTCATCTTCAAAGTTTTTCTGGAATCCCTCACTGGCTGCCTCTCTAATCTTGCTGCTTATCTCTGATTTTGAACATACTTTGCATCTGATGGTTAAACCTTATCTCCTGGCCTCCATAAATTTGAGATTATAATATTATCATTGCCCTAATATATCTGTTATGTAACAGTGTCTTTTTCACAGCCCCAGCCTGAAGCTGACAGCTACCTCTGAATTTTTCAACAATGCTGATGCCCCTCTCACCAGTGTCACCGCCCCCCTCCCCCATTTAATAAAGAGAGTGTTATGCAGGTCATCCTCCTGAGTACAGTGTGCTAATATGTGTTCAGGCCAGATGTGGCATTTTCAATGGACCATGCCTACGTCTCTAAGCCTGTTGGTTTCTCCTTTCACCATCTGCCATGCCAGTCACAAATGCCAGGTCAAGCATTTCTATTTCATTTAGTGGGGCCATTATTCTTCCATGCTTCCTAGAGCTGAGAAATAGCACATTAGTCTTTGCCGGGGTTTTACTTCATATATAATTGGGCAATGATACCATTTTGAAAAAGCTCTAACTTTCAACATAATACCCCATTTTACTTGATCCATTTGGATCTTCAGGATCCTGACACTGCCCTACTCTTGTGGGATAAGATCCTACAGTATTATCTATGTATAGTCTTTTTCTCTGCTAGCAGCTCCATCTTATATTGTGGCTTGGCCATAGTTATTGATATGGCAGACAGGAGAAGGGGAGGTTAGGGATAATCCAGAGGAGGGCTCATATTTGTGCTAAAAAAGGAGGCTTTTCAAATTAGGGTCACAGGAGGCATTTCTGTGTGTCCAGAGAGTAAAGGAAGCTCTTGGGTTCCATCCCAAGTCTCAGGGACCCATTCTTGCTCAGTCAGGGCCATGATGTACTAAAAATTCAGCCTTGTCTTATACGCTCCTACCCATATAATTAATTCCTAGGTCTAAAACTGAGTTTATTTGCATTGTCCTCTGTGGCTAATTAAGATGAAAATTTCATTAAATATGTCAAAAAAGACCCTCTGACTCTCTCACTTGGTTTTTATCTAGTAATGAATCATCTTCAGCCATACAATATGGAGAAAGTGTAAGTTTTCAGGAAAAATAATACAATAATTAATAAATAATAATATAAGAATAAACTCTGGGCTTCCCATTTTCACTACTACAAACCTACTTTTATCTCCCCTTGTATATTGTCTTCTCTAATACATTAGTAGTACTCAGCAAAACTCAGCTATAGCCATCATATTTCATTGTCTTTATAAATATTTCCCTAAATTATTCACATGCATTAGACACCTGTTGTGGCTTTAAATTGGCTTCATTTGGTTAGGGCTGAACTGTTTCTCAGAAATCCCTTCCCTGTATGTTTCTGGTTAGAGTGGGGCACAAGAGACATTTTTGTGTGAAGTTTTGAGGGGTTGGAAATGAAACAAAAGTTTGTTTTGTTGTTCTTATTTGTTTTCTTTTGGAAGTTCAATGAAGATGTCTTTGTAACTCACACAGGTCACTTATCTGCTGGCTTACCTTATTGGCATGGGAGAACATTCATGCCTGCAAATGCTCCACCTTACCACAGATCCTCCTTCAGCTTCTCTGGCTCCTGAGTCAGGTGTGTGATTAGTTCTGTGACAAAGGGTGCCAGCTTCTTCTATAGAAAACTCACATCACCAAAATCAGAGGTAGAAATACTGGCATGTGTTCTAGTCTCTTTATCTCCTGAGTTTCAGCTTCTATTTATCTTCTCTCCAATTGCCTGCCCTGTGGACATCAAGCTCTATGTCAAATATAAACACACCAGCTTTCAGAGATGACTGTGTCAACACCAAATCTCTGAACACATTCTTATATATAACATCTAGTTGTTCTTCTGTGATTACTGGTAAATCTTGACCAATACAGTACTCACCAATGACATTATTCCATTCCAGTTTACCACAATAGAACTTTTAATAGTGTCAGTACTACAGAATGCCATAAGATATTAGTGATGAGGCCATACTTTGTATTCCACCATTAGGAGAGATCTAGTTAAAAATTCCATTATAGGATCTGCTTCATTATATGAATCAATAACCCCACTGTCTCATGTCAAGTTTCCTCAAAAACTGACTTTGAGACAGACAATTACTTGTAGGAATTTTATTGAAGAGCACTTTCAAGAATATCACTGAAAGAGACTGAGGGACTCAGGATTGAGCATAAGAAAAGGTTTATCTGGACTGAGATTGCAACAGAGGCCTCAGCTCATCCTACAGGAGACCTGGAGCTGGGATGGCCCTTCAGAGAGTCAAGAATGATGAGGAGTCCAAGATTTTAACCTGCTTGTAAGTTATCCCTCCACAGTTTTATGGATGCTAACAGAGACTTGAGACTCTTGGGCCAGAGTTACTCATAGTGAGCAGCATGAGCATCAGTATATTTGTGTCAGTTTCCTTTACCACCAAATTCCACAGGGACAATGCAATGGGTGAAGATGAATGGCTGTACACACAGTAGGTTGTTTTACAGAAGAGAAACTTTCAACTTCAGAAAGTCAAATCTTTTATAATGTCAATACTTATGCCTGTAATTGTTACTGAAAAAGTTCTTTTTCAAGATTTTTAGTAAAACTTCCTTTTTTCCCAAAGAGACACCCTAAATCTATTTTTCATTATCAGTTTATTATGTGCACACACATACTTAGGCAGTCATTGCTTCTACTTGAAAGATGTGTATTAAAGAGAAAACATTATAGAAAATTGTTCCACAATACAGAGTTATCATGGATGTAAGCAAGAAGGCTGGCCTTTGAACCAGTTGGTCACTGGATACAAGTTGAGTCAATATCCAGAAAGAGATTTGGCTGTGAGTCATTGACAGACACCAGTTCTTGTGCTTAGGGGAACAGCGATTCAGTCTGGCAGCTGGAAATTCTATCACAGCATGGACCACATGTGTCACAGCATGATCTACCACACAAGGATATGTCACTCTGCAAACCACTGTCATCTTCCCTTAGCCTGTGAGTTCTTTAACCAAGGTTCACACAGATATGTACTACTGATTATTTCCTTCTAATTTAACTTCTAGATTTTATCCTGCGTAACTTTATTTTATCCCCCTTACCATTTGAAACAGCTCCATTTCATTTTTAGACATTTACTTAGTCTTTCCTGCTCTGTCTTTTTATTCTGATAGTGTGTAAGTTGCTAGAATAAACATTCTCTTCTTTTCTAAAATCAAGTAAACAGATGGCTATTTCAACACTGTGAAAATGAGAGTAATTAAATGAATTCAGAGATAGTTATGCACATACTTTTACTTTCCAGCATAAGATAACTTTATCTATGTCTTACAAATATACTTGACTTTTAAAATGATGTTATTATATACTTATTTTCATTTGTCAAACAGCTTAATCTAAACCAGACGACTGGATTTTATTCTGTTATAGAATTTTCCCACTGCAGTTAGGAGCCAAAAATTCTTGAGGACCCAAAATAAGTAAATGTTTCTTAACAACTTGGGAAATTTTGATTGCTTGTGATTCCCCATCAACATTTACAATTGCCAAACATGGTTGAACACTCGCATCATCATGGAGATTTTGAAGAAAATATCTTTAAGTCAATACAAATTAAATTCCACATATCAAAAAGGAGTCTCTCTGATTAGGCCTGGGAGTGGGTTTTGGGAAATTTCTTTAGATTATTCTAATCATTAGTCAAGCTTTGGAAATATCAGATGACATCAATCAATCAAACTTTTATATTACATAATCTATTAATGCACATAGGAGAATAGTAAGCCCTATGTCTCAAAGAATCTCATATCATTCAAATAAAAAAGACTATCTGCAGATATTTTCCCTTTGCTATTAGTTAGACTATGGTATTAGCAATCATAAAACTTCTTGCTAAACTTTATCTAGGGAAATATCACAGTGGCCAAATGGAAGGCACATCCTAACTTTTCCTCAATAAGACTGAACAAAAAATAAAAACAAGGCCTTAATTTTTGTTAACTTGACAAATGCAGATAATTGTGAATTGGCAATATTTAAAATATAGATACTTTTTCTGTTCATTAATGAGAAATATGTTCAAAACCTATGTACTGTTAAAAAAAAAACCCTGTTTGCTGTTATCTTGAGTGTATTTCTTATGATTATGTGTTATAATACATTATTTACATTAATGCTGTATGAAATATATTAATCTAAGATTGATTTATTGTGCACCTATTGCCTTTTAGTTACTATCAACACAATCTGAAATACGATAAAACTTGAAAGAGTCCCTCACCTATGGGGGCAAAGAAAAGAAGTTTTTTAAAGAAAATGTTCAGGAACTACCATGCATTAGTACTTGTTTCATCTCTTCATTTAATTCAACTTAGATGTTCCTAGTGTCCGCCTCGGTTTCAGGTCAGGTTTCCTCAGAAGCAGACACTCAGAAGAGAGAGACAATTGATTGCAGGAATTTAATGGAAGAGCATTTCCGCAACATCACTATGAAGGAATGAGAGAATCAGTGAGTTCTTTGGTTTTGTTTCTCTCTAGAACAGATAATAGTAAAATAAATAAATTCAGCCTAGAATTGTACAGGTAGAATAGGTATAATCCAATCTGACATAAGAAGGACAGAGGAGTCTGGCTGGTGTGGTTCAATGGTTGAGCATCGACCCATGAACTAAGCGGTCCCTGGTTTGATTCCCAGTCAGGGCACATGCATGGGGTGGGAGCTCAATTTCTGGTGGGGGGAGGCAGCCAATGAATTGATGATGTTTCTCTCTTTCTATCCCTCTCTATTCCTCTCTCTCTAAAAACTAATAAAGGGAAAAATATATAAAAAGGTCGGAGCACTGTTTTCTGTTCTTTGATTTATTTTTCATGCATACAATTATATATTTTAATTTATTTTTATTATATTTAAAATCCAAAGAAATAGTAGTTTGCAATTTTCTTAAAAAATAGACTTAAAACTAAAAAAGAATGCACATGTAAATGAATTAATAACATAATTGTGTAAATTCATTATACATTATTATATGAGATGTAAACTATTAATTTTGTTCATTCATGTAGTTAATATTTTATTGATTAAACACATTCAAATACCTGCTTTATTTTTCCAGAATATACACATTTTGTACCAGAGAGCTTATTAAAACTATAAAAATTTTGCCATAACTGGTTTGGCTCAGTGGATAGAGCGTCGGCCTGCGGACTGAAAGGTCCCAGGTTTGATTCCGGTCAAGGGCATGTACCTTGGTTGTGGGCACATCCCCAGTAGGAGGTGTGCGGGAGGCAGCTGATCGATATTTCTCTCTCATTGATGTTTCTAACTCTCTATCCCTCTCCCTTCCTCTCTGTAAAAAAATCAATAAAATATATTTAAAAAAACACACCAAAACCAATACATCATAGAGGATGCAAACCACAAGCTTTGAGAACTGTGTGCAAGTTTAAAAAAATAAGGAAAAAAAACTATAAAAATTTTGAAATCAGAATTTTTGTTTAAAAAATATTTTATATAAAATATAGTTATTTTATAAAATAAATATTTAAACAATTTGGAAAAAAACACAAAAACTTATAGAGGTATATTATTAACTAATTATACATCCTAAGCCAAGATCAGTTATAAGTTTAGTGTAGCTTTGCATTAGATATTGAAAAATTATATGAATTAATGAGGAATTTGTGTTCACATATCTGAGTTAATGATCATGTAGTTTCAGATAAAAGAAAAACATATGCTATAATCAGAGATTATTAATTAAGTATTTGAAGTGATTGGCATCTAATCACTTTTGAATAGACTAAAAGTAGCCTATTTATAAGACAATTATTCTACAAGTCTCCTGCCTCAGTCAAAACTGGGGTACTGTCTAGGCATAGTGGTGTTAGGCAACACTGCCCCCTAGCGGTTTTAATAATATTCCCTGTACACAAGGTTCCTACATGTCTGAAAAGGGCTCAAGAAATTTCTCCACTGCTAAGTAATGTTAAGAAACGTAGCAACCAAAGTACTTGTATGCATGCATATAAGCCTAACCAATGGACACAGACACCAGGGGGGTGAGGGCATGAGTGAGGGTGGTGGTGGGGCAATGGGGGGATAAGGACACATATGTAATACCTTAATCAATAAAGAAAAAAAAAAGAAACATAGCAAATGGTTATGCAGCTGTTTTCATGCAAGTGATGTGTATGAGGTCTGAGAAACCTATGTAAAAAAATGGAAATCTTTTAACAACCAGAGTGCAGACACATATTGATAAGTCTGTGGTTTCCAAAGCACAGCTCTGGTGACAGCTGGCCAGGCTTGAGTGTCAGAGAAAGTTTCTGCATTGTGTAGAACTGGCCTTGAAAATCACTCGATCCTGCCACTCCCTGTAAAGGTTTTGCACTCTTTAAGAAAGAAGGCTGCTCCATGAAGGAAAACGTTGCCTATGAGAAGCTATTACACTTGAAAGCCAATGGAGGATATTAAAGAAGACAATTATATGCTATGATTTATATCATAAAACAACAGTACAGGCTCTATTATGGAGAATGTATTGCAGTGAGGCAAGGAAAACAGTGCAATAACTTGTTAGGTGACTATTGAAGCTCCCAAATTAAGACAACTTGAAGTAGGCTAGTGGGGTTAAAAAGCAGTAGACAAATTCAAAAGGCACTTATATTTGTATATAAATATATATTTATGTTATTATTTTATATACATACATATATAAATGTATATACTTTATATATATGAGAAAGAGACTGTGAAATGGAGGGCTTACCTCATAATTCAGGATACCTTAGCTCTAGATATAATCCCTTCCCAAAACAGTCACAGACCTGGTCCATAAAAATAAATAAATAAAACAAAATGAACAAAACAAGTTACAAATAAATAAATAAATTAAATTGTTAATAGGAATTATATAGCTATATAATTATTTATTATCAACATTTCTTTTGATTGATTTTTCATTCAATAACAATAATCATAATGTTAAAGTGATTTAGATATAAGTGAAGAAGAAAAAGTAAACCTATGAAATAAAGCTATAAGGTATTTGAAATAAAGATAATTCTTCAACTAAATGGTGAAAACTTGACATCATGTCTCAGCATTTATGGCTAGTTACCGCATTTTCTCTTTAAAATAAATATTTGATTTATCAGTAGTTTCAGTCATAAGTGTTATTTTTTGTAAAGGTCAAATGTTTTTCTAAAAATTACCTCACCTTGATGATCAAGCTTAACATAAACTGTGGTGGCATGTTGATAATATGTACTCTATAATCTAAAGTGATAAAAATTTATGCAAAATCACTATAATAGAACAGAATGGGGGTTATTGAATTATAAAAATGACCACTGTTGAACAATGCAAATTGTTCTACAGAGGAAAAAATATATAACTAAGATCAATGTATCTTTCATCATAGCAAATGATATATCTTAATTGGGAATTAAAAGTCAAAACATAAGACTTAATGTGAAAATTTAAATTAATATTCAATTTTGGGATAATCTAAATATATTAGTTTTCTGAAAAATTAAAATGTCAACATTTTGAAAGATAATATTTTGGATACTATGCCTTGCTTTAAAAGCTCCCAGAGTTAACACTAAATTAAGAAAAGAAAGTGGTAAGTGTATCACGTAAAATTTTCTGCCATGCTTACTTATGAACACTTTATTTTCCTAAGATAAGACGCCCCAATTTATAGGTGTGCTTTTAAAAAACTAATATCCTTGGAATCCCACAGATGTTCTTCAACACAATGAGTATTTTGGTTTTCTATTTTGGAAGGATGAGGGCAATTTGGTAAATATTGAGGAGAAAGTCTTTAACAAATGTGGAATTTTAAATCTGTTTTATTTGGTTAAATGTAATTGGTTAAAGATCATTTATTTTTCATTCTTTCCAAAACCACCTGAAGTGACATTAGAGTATTGAAAAAGACATGAACTCACAGACAGGATGAGAAGGAGGGAGAGAGAGGGGGGGGGGGAGGGGAGAGAGAGAGAGAGAGCCAAGAAAAGGTGTTAAAAATGTGTTAAGGTGGGAATGGATAAAGGAATACAGTCATGCACTGCATAATGATGATTCAGTCAATGGCAGCTCATATAGGACTCTGGTCCCATAAGATGATAATGGAGCTGAAACATTCCTATTGCCTAGTGACGTCATAGCCATCATAACATTGTAGTGCAAGGCATACACACAGCTATTAATATAAAATAAGGATATAAAGAAAAAATATTTATACAACTGTACAATGTGTTTGTGTTTTAAGCTATGTGTTATTAAAAAGGTAGAAAGGTTTAAAAAATTCAAAAATTTATAAAGTAAAAATGTTACAGTAAGCTTAAGTCAATTTATTATTATAAAAAGAAAATATATTTTTGCAAATTTAGTGTAGCCTAAGTGTACAGTGTCTATAAAGTCTACAGCAGTGTACAGTAATTTCCTAGGCCTTACCCCCTATACAGGTGTACCATTTTTATCTTTCTCAGAATGTATACCTGCTGTTAAGTGATTCATAGCTGTAGTGGCACCTGAGTTAACAGAAAAAAAGGAAGATAAAATTTAAATGTCTGCAGGAGAGTAGAAAACAAATATATATATCAGATTTACTTTTATGGCAAAATCCCCAAAAGATCTAAGAAATGTAAGTCACCAAGACCTTTTAAATCAGGGGTTCATTTTGTCAGTGAAAACAAAGATTTTTTGAAATTCTTTATAAGAAAAATTTTAACTTCTTTTTTCTATTATCTAACCCCTGGCTTAATGCAGGGAAATAGGAAGAATTCAGTATATAGAATTGCACTTACTTTCCAGTTTCTACTAGTGCATTTAACTCAAAATGTCACCAGGGGCAGCAGGTTGAGAGTGAGATATATTAATGAAAACTTAGGAGTAAGTGACAGTCTATTTATTGAAGTATAACCCCCCCCCCAGATCCCTCCTAATATTTTATTTCTCATTCCTGGTAAAGTTTATATCCCCCAAGTATGAGATTGGAAAATTCCTTGCTTCAAAAATCTGCACTAGCCAAATGAAGAGAGATTTAAAGGAATACGGACAGTTGGGAATCAAAATAGTGACACATGGAATGGATAACAACATATATGCATATTAATGGATAACTATGGCCAGTGGGTCCATTTTGACTTGTAGCCTGGTCATACAGGGACTCTGAGCTAAGAATTCGTTTTTACATTTTTAAAGTTTAGAGAAGGGGGAGTGGGAGGAAGAGAGGAAACAAGAGGATGAAGAGGAAATGACAGAGACTATATGTGGCCAGAAAACCCCAAAATATCCATTAACTAATCATTTACATAAAATATTTGCTGATCATTGGTTTATAGTCACATTGTCCTTGGTGATGATAATCTGATCCAAAGAGACCTGCAGTTTCTGGAATATGTCAGAATACAACTCTGATCTATCACATCTATCACATTCTGTTGATTTGGTCCCATGAACAAGTGGCTACTAGTTGGAGGCCTTCCTATGTTACAGATGCTCTGGAAGGTAATGAGGCTTGTGAAGTTTTCTGTTTGTTTTGATTTTTAGGCATCAAGAGTATAGTTTTTCCTGTGAGTTCCTCTACAAAGTCAGAGACAAATGATTGCATCTCAATTCTTACCGTATTGGAGGAAGCACAATACATGGTGGGCCGCTTCAGGTTTAGAGGTAGCGTATTTAATACCTAAGACATCCACTCCAGACCTTATACCTATTTAAGCAAAAGGCTTGCAGTGTTGCATGGGGCTAAGATCCTGAAAGAACTCTGCTTCCGGTATAGACTGTGGTGGAACTGATTCTCTCCTTGGGCCATAGAATAGAGCAGACTTTATTTAACTGTTGGAGTTATCAGTGATGGTAAAAGGTGCCCTGTAGAATTGGTACAAAGTCCTAGTTGAAAAATCACAACAAAGTCTTAGGAGTTAGAAAGCAAGAGCATGTCACCAGCAACACAGAATTATAAATCTTTTGTAAAAGAACTGCTGTTATGCTCCTGGGTACTGTTGAATATCCATTGTCCGGGAGATCAACTGTGGGGCAAGAACTTACGTGGTCCCATTTGTCTCCCACTTCAAAGTCTCCCTTCAGGACTAGAGGCCCAGGGAATCCTGGAGGATTACCCAATATACTCAACATACATGGAAAAAATATATCCAAGTGACAGAGGGATGAGTAGTAACAGACCATTACTGCCAAATATCTCCTACAAGGGAGAACTGGCTACCCCCTTGAGGGATCCATTTAGCAGACAGCCACCCTGCCTCAGGTCATTAGAATATGCCTTAAGTGCAGAGCCTCCTTGCTCATTTCCAGAGCAACTTATATACAGTGACTGAGTGAGATAGGGGTATAAAGATGAGCAATTTTGCCCAGTATAGAATAACTGTAATTGGTAATACTGACTCTAGAACTGCTTGATATAACTGAAGAAACCCAAAACACTAACTTGAAAAAACAAAAGCAACCCTATGTTTATTGCAGCATTATTTACAATAGCCAAGCTACAGAAGCAACCTAACTGCCCAACTATAGACACTGGATAAAGAAGATGTGATATGTATACACACACACACACACACACACACACACACACACACTAGGGGCCCGGTGCACGAAATTCATGCACTGGGGAGGGGTCCCTCAGCCCAACCTGCCCCCTCTCACATACTGGGAGCCCTCAAGGGATGTCCTACTGATGGCTTAAGCCCGCTCCCCATTGGGAGCAGACCTAAGCCGCAGTCTGTCCTCCCTCTGCGGGAGGTGACCGGGCTGATCAGGGGAAGGCGCCAGCCCCATCACCCCACTGCTGCAGCCACTGTCAGTCACCGCAGCCGCCAAGTATTTTCATCAACACGAACTCCAGTCCCTTCACCATGAAAAAATGACAACTTTCTTTAAGCATTTTCAAGATGTGTCTTTCATAGGATATGACATTTCTTTCTTTTTCTTTTTATCCTCACCTGAGGATATGTTTCCATTGATATTTTCCCCTTTCTTCTGATCCCAAGCACAGCCCCTTCCCAAGCCAAAAGCCTCCGCCCCAGGTTTAGGCTTGGGAAGGGGTCCCCCCCCACCCTCTGATCGCAGGCTTGGCCCCAGGCTTTAGGCTTGGGAAGGAGTTCCCCACCCACCCCTCCGATCGCAGGCTCGGCCCCTTCCCAAGCCTAAAGCCTCTGCCTGATGGCTGGCTGGGAGTGACCTGGGTGCCGAGGAGGTTCCCCGGACCCACGAATATATGCGAATTAACCGCCATCATTGTTGGGTTAATTTGCATACTCACTCTGATTGGCTGTGGGCGTAGCAAAGGTACGATCAATTTACATGTTTCTCTATTATTAGGTTTAACTAGAGGCCCAGTGCATGATTGAATCATGCACGTGTAGGGTCCCCTACACGCTTTTTCTTTTGATTGCGGGGTAGCTGAGTGCCTGTCCGCTGGTGCACCAGGCCTTTCAGAAGCCTCCGGCGTGGCGAAGGCTTCTGAAAGGCCTGGTGCCTGAGCGGACAGGCACCCAGCTCCCACGTTTTTGCTTTTGATCGCGGGGGAGCTGGGTATCTGTCTGCTGGTGCACCAGGCCTTTCAGAAGCCTCTGGCGCGGCAAAGGCTTCTGAAAGGCCTGGTGCCTGAGCGGACAATCACCCAGCTCCCACGCTTTTGCTTTTGATCACTGGTGCACCAGGCCTTTCAGAAGCCTCCGGCGCGGCGAAGGCTTCTGAAAGTCCTGGTGCCTGAGTGGACAGGCACCCAGATCCCCCGCTTTTGATGGTCCGGGGTAGGACATGAGCTCGCTGTCCCAGAGGCCCCTTCTGTGCCGCAGCACAGCCATGGCGCAGACGCTGAGCTCGAGCCGCCGCTGGCGACGCGAGCTCAGCATTCCTCCGGCCCCCGGCCACCCCGAGTCCCGCCCCCTCGTGCCTCCTGGCCAATCGTGGGCATAGCGAAGGTATGGTCAATTTGCATATTTGTCTATTATTAGGTAGGATATCAAGGAATATTACTTGATCACAAAAGAGAATAAAATCTTACCATTTTTGACAACATGAATGGACCTAGAGGGTAATAAGCTAAGTGAAATAAGTCAGTCAGAGAAAAACAAATACCATATGATTTTACTTATATAAAGTATCTAAAGAGCAAAGTAAATAAATAAAATAGAAACAAACTCATAGATACAGAGATCTGACTGTATCTGATGGTTGCCCGATGGGACTGAGGGAAAAAGGTAGAGGGATTGAGAAGTACAGATTGGTAGTCACAAAATAGTCATGGGGGATGTAAAGTGCAGAATAGGAAATACAGACAATAATATTGTAATAAATACGTATGTTCCCCCTGATATTTCCAGGTGGGTACTAGAAATATCAGGGGGAACACTTTGCAGTGTATATGATTGTCTAACCACTATGCTGTACAAAATAATATTTAATGTAAACTGTAATAGAAAAAAAAAAGAATGGCTGAGGCTATGTTGAGTTTGCATCACAGTAATATTTCTTCCTTTGCCCAATGCTATTTTTCGTGTAATTTAATTTCTGCATAGGACTGAGGACTTTTTCCCCCCAAAATGAATCTCTTGTTACCAAATGGTTGGAATAAAGGCACATATTTAAATTTTAACATGTAAAATAATGATTTTTGGTTATGCTCTTTCTGATTAATATACTCCTCTAGTAATTTGGTTGCAGAATGTGGATGACTTTTTGACTTCTGTTGAAATCCATTAAGGTACAGTTTCACTCACTCAAAAACTCCTGAGACATTATTATCACAACAACTCTGTATAGGTGAATGTTTTACCTTATTGTTTCTAAGTGAACTGATGTGAGTTAGAAAAATAAATATGAACAATCCATTGGGTTAGAAACTAGACAGAACAAAATGCAGAGACATTTTGTCCTGCAGAAGGAGGCAATTCGACTGTCATTGGCTCTCTCATTCTAAAAGCAGGAGAAAATGGGATTCCAATGATGCACCTAGGAGAGGTTATTGGGAAGAAGGTGTTTAGTGGGAGGAACACACACACACACACTCCAGAGGAAATGTTTTCTGTCTCACTAGACTTTCTTTTATATTATTTCATCTTGCTTTTCCTTTTGATGAAACCAGTAACATTTAGAAGGCAGAAATTGCGACATGGGCACAGAAGGGAGCCACTAAAGAGACCACTTGCTCTTCTTTAGTATACACTTTGTGCCACTTGAACATTTCTAAAAAGGATTTTATGGCTATCATGTGTTCCAGCCAAACCCAGGCCTCCTGGCACGAAGTGTACTCTTTGTATGTGAACATCAACAACCTCAATTGCAGCCTGGGGCTGGAAAAAGGAATTAAAACCCAGGGATCCTGCCTTGCTAATCAAGTATGTTTTATATCTCATTTGGCTTTAAATTCTGTATGGGAATTTTACTTTACATGCAAAAGTGCTTATTATGATAATAATCTTCCTTCTGTTTGTGATGAGGCAGTAACTGCTATATTTCAAAAAATATAAAGGATAAAATACAGACTTTAGTTTTTGTATCTGGGCATGTGTGTGTGTGTTTGTAGGAATTTGGAATATTTATTATTAATAAATTTTATGTTAAACTTTTTCCATTTTCATTCATAAGGTTTAAGAAAATGTTATATTGTATATAGTTTTTAAAATGTCCCCTCTCATTTTAGTAACTTATTATTCAATCTTTAATTATTTTTATGTGCCAAGTTCAATTTTAGTTTTCATTGCTGTTTAAAGACCTAGCTTTGCGTTCTGAAAAGACCTTTCTTCAACCATTCTTCATTTTAATTTTTAAAATACATGCAACCTAACAGATGTTTTTAACACTCTTAGTTTTTAAGAAAAGTAAAAGTAGAAATACTGCTTTCAGTAAGATGATTTTGGGGGCTCAGTGATTTTATCTAATGAATATCAGAGAATGACTTTTGTATTCTTGAAAAATTTTATAAGAATAATTATAAAAAACATTTATTAAACTATTTCTGTTATGTATAATGTGATAGCAGTTCAACACGCATGATTTAAATCCTCCCAAAAATCCTATATGGAAGGACTTGTATATTTGAATCTTTTTATTACAGATGTAAGACTGATTCTTCATGAGATTAAGACATTTTTCCAAGGTCATATATACTAATAAGTGAAAGAAAATATATTTGAACTGAGTTTTTCCTCTCCAAATTTCTAAATTCATATGTATTTTATGATGCTTGGTTGATCTAATGCTTAGTTCTTTCTTTGAACCTTTCTCAACCAATGCTTAAGTCACAAAAATGAAAACTTAGAAGTGATACTATTGGTTAAATTTTTCTTCTCTATTTCCCCCAAATTTTCCTTAAGTGAAACTTCTTATATTACATCATTCAGACATGTCTTCAAGTTAATAAAATGCAGTAAGCTTAAAGTACTTCTTAAAAATTTTGAATTAGCTTTGTCCTCTGTTAACCAATCATTTGATTTGTATATTTTCAAGTCTTGACAGGAAACAAATTTAAAAAGTACTATTTATAAATATAATTTCATTCACTCGATTATTAATTTTACCTTGTGTTCACTCTAGTTTAGACAATACTATAGGCTTTAAATTACAAGCCAAAAAACATAATAGTGCCTTCCAGTGTCTGATAATCTATGAATTCTAATATTAACTATAGTTAATATATTTTTTAATATAACCTGGCTGAGATTATTGATACATAAAGGAAATTCCAGAAGCCAAGATGAAAATGAGTGAAATATGAGCTGGTCATACAAAGTCTACACAGAGTAACCTGGTTTACAAACTATCCATACGGCATTAAGTCATGTTTCCAGTAAGAGTAAAGATAGGTAAGTATATTTCAGTGTAAGTGTATATTTGTACCTTAATCTAGTTAATTATTAGGCAGTTCACCAAACTACATTGACAGAAATTACCAACCCCTTTTTTGGATACAGCTGCCGAGTTTACAGTATGCAGGAGGCAGAAGCTCCAGAGAAGTTAATAGAATGAAAAAGAGATGATACCATGAAGAGAGACGTATGAAATGATTATTTTATTTACACAAAACTGAGTAATCACTAGTTATGCAGTGGGTTGTGGACTTACACCATTAGCACAATTTAATGCAGATGTTGGAGAAGTGATTATAAGCTGCAGTGTTGAAGAGATTGATGAGTGCCCAAACTCATCATTATTGTACAAAACAAGAGTGTATCTAGATAAACTCTTTGCACCATGTTCAAGGTCCAGGAAAAGGAGCTTCCTTAGCCTTCAGGCTGGACTTACTTACAAAAACGTTTCAAGATAGATAGTGAATCCCACCCCCAAGTCACATTCCATATACATATGTTAGTCTAAAAAGGGCTGAGCACAGCTAGGGTGCCCACAGTTTCTTCAAGTAATGAGATCTGCACAGGAAAGGCCCTGGTGACAGCCTTGCTTGCCAGGAATAATGATATTAGCCAAATGTCTCTGCCTCTTGGCAAACTGACTCAGTCCCTGTGAAGCCACAAAATGGGCAAAAGAGAGGACTTCCAGAGCATCAGATCTGACCTTCATCAAATTGATTCTCCTCTGTGAATAGATGTGTTCTACCGTAATGCCTTAATGGAAAGTTAGAAATATCCTAACTCATAATCTTATCAACTCATAATCTTTGCCACAGGTTTGAAGTTTAATAGACCTTTGTCACTCAGAGGGTTTGTTTGTTTGTTGTTTGTTGTGTTTTCCTGTTTTGCTTTTATTTTGATCTTATTTTCTTCCCTTTATGATCTAGGGGAGTTTTCCAAAGGTGAGTTTTCCTTCAGTTTTTTTTTTTTTGACTTAACTAATTTCTTATGACTTCTGATTAAAACCAGCTAACACTTGCCTCTTCCTTTTCATATCTTGATGAGAACAGCCATTAGTAACCAAGACATGTTTGTTTTTCCAACCATATAACTCAGGCTCCATTGGCCTTTAGACTGTATTCAAACTGATTATTGGCAATTTATAACAAATGAGCTGTCGTATGTAATAGGACTCTGAAGATTATTGTTTTGATTCCATGTGTTTCACCATACAGATAACTAAACCAAGAACAAATATTTCAAGGGTTTTGTTTGTTTGCTTGTGTGTTATTTGTTTTTGTTATAATGGCAATGTACATCAGAGTTCCACTCTAGAACATGCTAAATGGGCCCATAAGAAATAAGACCATGGTAGCTGAGATGAGAGCTACTAATGAATTCAACAACCTTTCAAAGGCCGATGTGTCTAGCACCAGATCACATCTACAAACAACAAAAGCCAGTCACCTGAAGGTGGGGTGATCACATTTATTTTCTTATGTCATGACAAAGGCAATGCTCTTTCTGTCTTGGAATAAACACTTATTTTGAAAGTGGTCTTGCCTTCCTTGATCACAGGACCCTTTCACAAGGAGAGAATGATGAGGAAATGTTCTCATATCTTTAGGATTTGTAGTCTTAACCACATATGTTTAACCCAATGTTACACAAAACTGTGAAATGGCCTTCTGAAGACATAATAATATCACTGGCTGGGAGAATTTATCCTATAAAGGTGGTGTACATTATTACTAGATGCAATGTATCCTTTGAATCAGCAAAAAACATAATTAATATTTCTTAAACTAGGAAATGAGAAGTAGAATTAGAGTAAGGAGTCTAGGGAAATTTTCCTATTAAATTTAATGAGATGCTTGGAAATTTTTTGACTCCCCTGAATTTTTGGACTCAACTGATTTAGAGGCATTAGTTCTTAAAGAAGAATAATTTTACCAAAATATAACAATGAGTCCATTGAACTGGATGTTAAGACTGCTGCTATCTAACCCATTCCAGTTGTGCATATCACCTAACAGGCAAAATAAATTTCTCTACAGCTGGGTAACTGATTCTGATTATCCCTGGCAAATAGAGCTGCAGTTGCACAATGAAATAAGTGCAATCTGTCTGGAATTCAGGGGATCCTATATAATAAAGACCTAATATGCAAATCAACCAAACGGTGGAACAACCGGTGGAACGACCGGTTGCTATGATGTGCACTGACCACCAGATGTGCATTGACCACCAGGGAGCAGACACTCAATGCAGGAGCTGCCCCCAGCCCTCAGGCTCCAGGCCAGCCAAGCCGGGTGCCAGCGGGGGCCCCCGATTGCCTCCCAGTTGCCCAACAGGTCAGCCCTGATTGCTGGCCAGGCCTAAGGACCCTACCTATGCATGAATTTCATGCACTGGGCCTCTAGTTATCTATAATGTCTTTTAGTACTTACCTGTCTAATGTAAAAAGTTACCTAATACAACAAATATTAGCAGGAGTATTAATAATTCATACTTTTAAAGAATGACGGTTTGGATTTCCTTATCAGGTAAGATACTAGACGAATCAACCATATTGACTGAGGGCAAACGGCACCATCTCATGTGAAGAAGAAAGAGGAGGAGGAGGTGGGGGAGGAGGTAAAGGAAGTGAAGGAGGGAGAGATATATTAGCAATGTCCATTTGAATTGTTGCATAATTTATCTGAATATTTGTGATTTTGTTGTTTGCTTATATATACACTTACATATGTTTTCCTGTTAACTTCCTCTTGAATATGTAGTACTTTGCATTAAATCACAGAATACCAAATGACAATGTGTATGAAGTACTAACCAAAAAGTTACAAAATATCAAATAGGAATTCTGTATGCACTGGAGGAGAAAAAGATATTACCACAAGGTAGATAAGCATATTAATAGGAATTGGACCCTTTTCATTGTTAATGGAAGGATGTATATTTTTTATTCAATGAATTTTAGATCCTTTTAGTCAGAGAAGCTGCTATTGCAATTACTGTTGCTGAAAATTTAATATGAACAGATACTGCATACTCAAAGGGGTTGACTATATTAGAATGTATTTAATATATAGCAATGATCCCTCCCGTCTATGTTCTTTAATGTACAAATGTTAGGCTCAGTATTAATTCCCATCTTTCTCTAATACTCACAGTAATTTTTGTTTTAACAATCTCTCTCTCTCTCTCTCTCTCTCTTTCTCTCTCTGTCTCTGTCTCTCTCTCTCTCTCTCACACACACACACACACACACACACACACACACACACAGAGGCATGCACATGAATTTTCTGAATATATAAGTGAGGTAAATACTCATGTCATTGATCTAATCAGACAAATATTATTTCAGCAGACTTTCAAGGTGTACTCAACAAAGTAAAGGCAGCTCAAGTACTTTTTTAAAACAATATATCTCGTAAAATTAAATGTAAATGTTTTATATCTTTAATAAAATTTTAATACTTCATGAAATACAGACACAGAAATTAAATACGTTCATATATTTGAAAGAAAATGGTAATGCCAAAATACTTGTGAATCAGTGTGATACATTTTCTCAGGCCTATGGGTGAAGTATACTATAGAATGGAGCAATTGTCCTAAAATTACAAGTTTGGTACCTCAACTTAAAATTTGGTGGTTGTGAAATAAAACGTGCCTGTTATACATATAGCAAAATAGTTACATGCATTAATATGGTTTGCCATTTTTTGTACTAAACAAAATACTAGTTTAATATTTTTATACTAAACAAAATACTAGTTTAATATTTTTAAAATTATTTTTGATATATACAGTGTACTGAACAATCTAATTGTTTATGTAATATTTTGTCTTTATTATATGTAAATAGCTACACACAATGATAAGATTGCCCAACAGATAAGGTAAGAATATGTGGAACACTCATTATGTGATAAGGACATGCTTATTACAATTATTATTAAGAATTTTTATTAATTATCTGATATTATTTATAATAAGTGAATAATGCAATGTAATGCCATAGAAAACATGTATCCACAGTTGTGGAAACACTACCATTTGTATTGGTATTAAGGATCTATGTAAAATAGAAAAACAGTAACTCCTATATATACCATCTTCAGTAGTATTTTATAATCTGAATGAGCTAATATTCTAATTCACATATCAAAAATGTAATTTCTGGTTTCATTCTTTTTTTATGTGAGTTCAGGTTTGACCAGCCCCTTATACCTCATGCACCTTGTTTTCAGGGACACTAAACTAATCATTTATGATTTATCACTTTGCAATTCTTGTCCTGACAAAGCTACTAAGCTGCTTAGTCATCTTTGTTTTACCTAAATTTTTAGGTAAATATATCACAGCAATAAAATCCTCATTGTCTAGTACAATTACATTGAGACATTTGGGTCGATCCCATCAGGAGTTACAAAGAAACACACTGACGTCTGAATGATTCATAACACCTGCCTTCACGGAGCAGAATTTCCATTGACCTCAAATAAACCTTTTAGAAGAAGATTGAAGACAACACTTTAGCTTGGCTACGCATAGAAAAGCTTTGGCTTTGATAATGACTTCCAGGAAGATACCAAAAAGTCTTTGTCAAGATAGCGTGAAATTTTATTATTATTTATTTATAATATATATTTTTATTGATTTCAGAGAGGAAGGGAGAGGGAGAGAGAAACATCAATGATGAGAGAGAATCAAAGATCGGCTGCCTCCTGCACGCCCCCACTGGGGATCAAGCCCACAACCCTGGCATGTGCCCTGACTGGGAATCGGAGCTACGCCAGACGGGCAAGATAGCATGGAATTTTAAATGTCTAATGAGAGCAAGGGTTGTAGACCATACCTTAAAATCACAAAAACATAGTTCCACAAATATCACCTGACTCTAAATTTTAATATTTACAACTGTAAAACACATAAAAATAAAAACAAAGTGGTATCACCTTTACTTTTCTCAGTTATCTTTCCCTAACTACTAAAAATGAAAGCTACCATTATTAGTAATCAAAAAAGAATTTCTTTAAACATTTAATTATTTAGTGTCTTGGCTTTTAATTCTTTACAGAAATACAACATGTTAGCATTGTTATTAAAAAGTCACTGGGTTATTCCCTATGATAACAGATATTAAAAACTCAGATATATTAAGATTGTCTCTGATGTCCTTCCAATTTCCTGGTATCCAGAATGCAGTCCTGCATCTCAGCAGTGTTATAAACCCCTCTGGCACTATTGAAATCATGATATAAATTAGAAATCACAGAAAGGATATGCATTGCAAAATGGTAATGCAATAACTTGGAATTAATATATATCTGCAAATATTTAAGGTCTAAAAGGAAGGCAGTTCATTTATTGGGAGAATGCTCATTTTAGATTTAGAAAGATCTTAATTTAAAAATGTTTGCCTTACAATTGTGGGAAAGTTAATTATTATTATTGTTATTATTTTTTGCTAATGATTAGTTTTGAGATTAGTTTCTTTATCTTTAAAATAGGGATACCTTTATCATAAATATTATAGAATGTGTTCAATGAAATATTATATTTAAAAATGTCTCAGTTAATATAGGTTCTTATTAAAAACTAGAGGCCTGGGGATCGGGCCTCAGCCAGCAGTCAGAATCTCTCTCACAGTCTGGGATCCCTCCAGCTTCTGGCTGAGTAGCGCTCCCCTTATGGGAGCACATTGACCGCGAGGGGGCAGCTCCTGCATTGCGCGTCTGCCCCTGGTGGTCAGTGAGCATCATAGTGACTAGTTGTTCTGCTGGTCGTTCTGCCCTTTGATCGATTTGCATATTAGGGTTTTATTATATAGGATGTTTGCTGCAATCACAATGCTAGTGATAATAGTCATTTAAATCCCTTTGTGTCTACAGTTGAAATTTATAATGTGACAAAATATTGTTACTCTACCCTAGCTTGCCTCCTATCCTGGTTTAGTTATATTTATCATGGTGTAAATAATTTCCAAGGTAACATTGTTTTAAAACACAAGAAATACATTGAGAAGTCTTCATAGACTTAGTTTACATTACCCTATTATTGTCCTGCCATTCACACCTGCAATTTGGCTTGTTTCTCATCCCTCCCCTTATCTATCTCTCACAAAGCTAACAATAATTTCTTCAACATACATTTCTTTTTAATATATTTTATTGATTTTTTACAGAGAGGAAGAGAGAGGGATAGAGAGTTAGAAACATCAATGAGAGAGAAACATCGATCAGCTGCCTCTTGTACACCCCCTACTGGGGATGTGCCCGTAACCAAGGTACATGCCCTTGACCGGAATTGAACCTGGGACCCTTGAGTCCGCAGGCTGACGCTCTATCCGTTGAGCTAAACCGGTTTCGGCTTCAACATACATTTTAAAAAGACATTTTAAAATCCTAAACTTGTCTTCTCAGCAGTGTTAAACACAGCTAACTACTCCTTTCTTTTTTGCTTTTATTTTACTTTGATGAGAACAATTAACATTAGATTTTACTCTCTTAACAGATTTTTAAGTGTACAACACTACTGTTAATGACAGGCGCAATATTTCACAGCACACCTCTAGGCCTTACTCATCTTGTATAACTGAAATTTTATACCTGTTGATTAGTCACTCCCCAGTGATTCCCCCCAACTCCTGGCAACCATCATTATACTCTCTGCTTCTATGACTATTTTAGGTACTGCACATAAATGGAAAAAGGCAGTATTTGTCTTTCTGTGACTGGCTTAAGTTAACATAATTTTTTCAAAGTTCACTAATAATGTCATATATTACAGACCGAACACTATTCTATTGTATTCATATACCACATTTTCTTTGCCTATTAAGCTGCCTATGGACATTTAGATTGTATCCATATCTTGGCTATTGTAAACAGTGCTTCAATGAACACAGGAGTGCTTATATCTCTTCAAGATCCTAACTTCAATCTTTTGAATTATATACCCGGAAGTGCTTTTGGTGGATGATGTGGTGGTTCTATTCTTAATTTTTTTGAGGAACCATCATACTCTTTTCCATAGAAGCTGCACTATTTTGCATTCAACAACAGTGTACAATAGTTTCAAATTCTTCACATCCTGCCAACACTTGTCCTTTGTTGTTTTTGATAATCACCATTCTAACAGGCTTGTGTGATATCTCATTGTGGTTTTGTTTTGCATTTCCCTGTTAAAAAGTGATATTGGGGATCTTTTTCATATGCCTGTTGGAACACATAGGGGGAAAGTTTTATGACATTGATCTTGTCATGTCAGAATAAAATGTGTCTGTGTATCAAAGGAAATAACAGATTAAAAAGGCAACCAATCGCCAAAACCGGTTTGGCTCAGTGGATAGAGCATCGGCCTGCAGACTGAAAGGTCCCAGGTTCGATTCCGGTCAAGGGCATGTACCTTGGTTGCGGGCACATCCCTAGTAAGGGGTGTGCAAGAGGCAGCTGATCGATGATTCTCTCTCATTGATGTTTCTAACTCTCTATCCCTCTCTCTTCCTCTCTGTAAAGAATCAATAAAATATATTAAAAAAAAAAAAAGGCGACCAATGGAATGGGAGAAAATATTTGCAAACCATAAATCTAGTAAAGTGTTAACATACAAAACACATAAGAAACTCCTTCAGATGTTGTGATTCTATTTTTGTCACTAGACCTTGTTCCCTTTCTACTCCATGTTCTCTCTCTAGTGACTTGGCAAATAAATCACAAGTTTGTTTCTGTAACCCTGTTTTCTTCTCTATGTTCCAGACCTGTGAATACAACTATTACACATTATAGATTTAAACACCTTATTTAAATCATTGGACTTTGTGAACATAAAATTAAATAGCTTTCAGATTTTATGTAGGACTATACACTGGATATTATGGAAATCATAGCCAGTAAATGGAGCACTTTCAAATTTTGTAAAATTTTACAGTAAGTGAGCTTAATTTAAAAAGCAACAACTATATAGCTTCATATTAATTTAGATTGCTTTATTCCCAAATAAGTTACTATAAATTTAGGAGAACAAATCATTTTATTTTCAAGGAATTTTAAATTTCAAACAGTAAAATAAGGAATTATGGGCCCATAACTCTCCTTGTATATTACATATTTTAAAAATGTCTAAACCAAGAATTTCCAAAGACAAACTCATAATCATCTATCTCCCAATGTATCTTCTTTCTTCACCTCAGTTATCAGCATTACTAAACATTCAATTAGGTAAACCATATATATACAAATTAAATTTTTTTTCCTGTTACCTTCCATGTGTATTTGATCAGTTTTCCAGTTTGTTTTAGTAAAAATACTCATGCATGCAGACATGGGTACACACACACACACACACACACACACACACACACACACCATCAATTTCTATCAATTTCACTTTATCCTTACCACCACTTCCCATAATCAAGCTGCTATCATTGCCTAATTTACAAAATATTCCTTAAATTGGTCTTCTGTCATCCACTTTTGATCACTTCCAAGTGACTTCTCACCTATAGAGACATAATGATCATGACGTATACACTAACCCCCTCACACACACTAATGTGATACCCCATGCTATGTCTTCTGTCTGAAATCAATATCCCTCTCTTCTTCATTGATATCTACCTAACATAGGAGACAGTACAGCTACAAGTTGCTGCAAATTGTTCTGGAGTCTAACTATCTGGGCTTATATCTATGATGTAAATCAAATTAATGATGTAATATTATTTAACTTCTTTTCTTGGTACTTATTACACTTGTGGTTTTATATTTTTGTTTTGCTTAATAAATAAAATGTTGTTTTGTATTAATCTCAACCACCAAAATGCAAACTCCAAGAAAACAAACATCATTTTAATTTAACTATTTATAACAAATTGTCTCACATATACAAAATGTTTTAAATAATGTACAATTAAATAGAAAAAAATAATGTTATGAAAATATTTAAATAAACATTTTTACTAACAACAGATCTGTGGTCCCAGTTATTTTTAATAGGTAATCTCAGACATATTAAGCAAGAGAGTAGAAACTTACATATAACTGGATTTAGGTTTTTTCAAATGTGTGGAGAGTGATGCACTTTTAATGTTATTTTTTTATTATCAGTTGTGAATTTCATCTCTAAGAAAAACAACTTTATAAACATAATTCTCAAATAAGTTTAATTTAAACCCACAATTTCATAGGGTTTCTGTTTAGTCTAATATTCCCTTTAAATGCCAGACTACCAGGCTCCCTCCCTGAAGAAGTTCAGTGCCTGTAATAAAATAAAAATACTTATAAATATTTTGACATAGTCTAAAGTATAATTTTACATAATGTTAAGAATTAATTAGGGAAATAAAATACTATTTATAATTAAATTGCAAATCATATTATTATATTGAATACATTTTATGTTCTTGGTCTATAATAGGAAAGATACCAGTTGCTGTACAAAACAAAGTTAAAAAAAATCAATATAAATTAAGTTGAAGCTTGAGAGGGTAGCTCTGTTCAAAATCAGTGTTGATTTAAAAATCAATGTCAGTTTAAACAAACATGTTATGTTTTATCAATATAACATGCATAACAGTAGAACAGGGTAAAGAATAATAATAATAAAAAACAAATTGCAAGGAAGAAGATAAAGAAAGAAAATCTTTAATGTTTATCTATGCGAGCTACTACTAGCTTCTACTAGATGAAAAGGTACGCACATGAACACAGGTCAGCCTGAGGACTAATCAGGTGATTCAAACATGCCCGGCTAAGAAAGATTCTTTCAAAACCTACATTCAGGCTGGAAAATACTGATTTTAAATGTTTCCTACTCTATAAATGTAATATAACTGACCATTTTGGTACAACGTTATCCTTTTCATTAGTGTTTGTGATATACATCAACAAACAAAATTGTAAATTGAGAAAAGGAAAGTTTTTTTCTGATCATTATATAAAACTAGAGGCCCGGTGCACAAAATTCGTGCATGGGGTGGTGTGTCCCTCAGCCCAGCCTGAACCCTCTCCAATCTGGGACCCCTTGAAGGATGTCCGACTGCCTGATAGGATCGGGCCTAAACGGGCAGTCGGACATCCCTCCCACAATCTGGGACTGCTGGCTCCCAACCGCTCGCCTACCTGCCTTCCTGATTGCCCCTAACCGCTTCTGCCTGCCAGCCTGATCACCCCCTAACCACTGCCCTGACAGCCTGATAAACGCCTAACTGCTCCCCTGCCAGCCTGATTGATGCCTAACTGCTCCCCTACAGGCCTGGTAACCCCTAACTGCCCTCTCCTGCAGGCCTGGTCCCCCCCAATTACTCTCCCCTGCAGGCCTGGGTCCTCCCCAACTGCCCTCCCTTGCAGGCCTGGTTGCCCCCAACTTCCCTCCTCTCCTGGCCTGGTCACTCCTAACTGCCCTCCCCTGCAGGCTTGATCGCCCCCAACTGCCCTCCCTTTCAGGTCTGGTCCCTCCCAACTGCCCTCCCCTGCTGGCCATCTTGTGGAGGCCATCTTGTGTCCACATGGGGGCAGCCATCTTTGACCACATGGGGGCAGCCATCTTGTGTGTTGGAATGATGGTCAATTTGCATATTACTCTTTTATTAGATAGGATAATGTACATTTTTGGATGTAATATTGTTTGCTGACAGTGCCTTTTAATTAATTACTACTCTTATTTCCAAGACAACATTTAAAACAAATATTCTTTGCAAATTAAATATATATGTAGATATATGCAATATAAATATTTCCTATTTATATTTAGGTTGTTATGGCCTCAGCAACATTTCTAAAGAAAAACAGAAAAAGTGTTCCTTACTATAGCTACTTCTACCTAACTTGAAGATCAAACAATATTTTGTTATTCTGTGTATCTTTTTTTTCTTCACATAGTTATGAAGAATATGCAAAGCAATTACATACAGATAGGTCAAATTTCCCAGTCCTATGTTCCAGGAGCCTACGTTGTTGTCAACAACTCAGAGGTGTCAGATTTTACTATCATTGCAAGCTAATGTGATAGCAGGACTGTGCAAAGGAAAAACACCCCTGGAGTGTCTTCTTAGCTGTCTGTACTCTACTGCACTACTTCCCTTCTGAATCTCTGCTCACTCTATAGATTAAGGAGTGGGAAGGGAAGTTTTACTACTCTAATCACAAGGTTGGTTCCCCTGGCAACCAGCCTCCTTCCTGGGGGCTCTCTAAAAGTCACCTCATTAACCAAAACTCAGATGTGGTTGAAAGGGGCTTGTTATAAATTTAGTCACTTTTATTGCTCTTGGAAATTCTAAGGGTTTTAGGAGAACTATTCCAGGTATGATGATGAAGACCAAATATTTATTTATTACAAATCACAATATCACAGATTGTCCCGAGTCACAGATGTGACAGATTACTATAGACTCCTAGATCAGAGATAGACAATAGGATTACTTGCTGCCCAGCAGCCAGCAGGAGCCTCCTGTTTGCATTGGTTTTCCTTGGCCTCTAAATCTTGTGGGGATGTTGCGGATTGGCACAAGTGAATACTGTGTAATAAAATCCCTAAGTATATCATGTGGCTTGAGCATTGCACAACTCCAATATTTAGTGATCATTTTATTCTGTAAGAGAGAGTAAGAAAATTTGCCAGAGAGGTAGGAGTAAGCCTACATACTGTTATGGTATAAAAACCAAGAAGAGAGTATTCAGTTTTGTTGAAGTGTCTGATAAAATGAGTTCTTTACAAATGTTCACTGAACATAACATAAAAGAGTGCATTGGTGAACTTAGACATTTTTTGGTGGTGTGATGGGAATAGAGACTATATTAGAACATATAGTTTGTGAATGGGATATAAAAAAGTAGATAACCCTTTATGATTTTTTCTTTTTTAAAAAGCAGAGGATACTATATTTGAGTAGGTTCAAAATAATCCCATTGACAGAGTGAAAATGTTTGTATGAGAGAGAAAGGAATTGTTTATTGCCCTGGCCCATTAGCTCAGTTGGCAAGGGTGTCTTGTTGTCTTGAAACGCCAAGGTTTCCGGTCCAATCTCCAGTCAGGGCAGATATAAGAATCAACCAATGAATGAATGATAAATAAATAGAACAACAAATTTCTCTCTCTCTCTCTCTCAAATAAAGAAATAGATTAAAAAAATGAACTGTTGATTGCACTTAGAAAAAAATTAAAGGCTGAATGCATTGTTTTCCAGTGAAATTAAAGGACTTTCAGAAAAAGTTTTTAAATATAATCTGGAAGTAAATGTGCAAATTAATTATTTTTAATATTGAGCAAGTATACTTGGTAGCAAGGCCCAAGAAATAAGGGAGTGGGTGACATAAGGATGAAAGAACAATTTATTAGAGGTAAGAACTAGAAACTGAGAGTGTAGAAAATGAGAGGATTATGTATCTGCACATAAATTTACTCACAATTTTGACATGATGTGAAACAGAAAGGAAGACTGCTAGCTAAGTGCCAAATTTGTTAACAATAAGCTGGAGGAAACTGCATTTTGCTAGCTGGTGAAAACCAGATAAATAAAAGAGTAGGATAGTGAAGTGGCAAGAGTCAATAATTGGTAACTTTTATTCTGTAATACTTATTCACATTTGTAGGTACATTAAATTTTAATCTTAAAATATTTTTTATTGATTTCTGAAAGGAAAGGTAAGGGATAGGGAGAGATATAAATCAATGATGAGAGAGAATCATTGATTGGCTTCCTTCTGCACTTCCCACACTGGGGATCGAGCTCGAGATCCGAGCATGTGCCCTGACCTGGAATTGAACCGTGACCTTCTGGTTCATAGGTCAACGCTCAACCACTGAGCTACACCAGCAGGGCAAATTTTAATTTTAAATTACTATTGGATATCTTAACATATACTGTATTGTATACAATGGCAAATTTGCTAAGTTAGTAGTATCTTTATTAAATAATAGTGTATAACTTTCATATTCTATATAACTTATTAGAGAATATTCATCATAAAAATATAAAAGCAAGTCTTAATAATTTTTAAATATTATTTGCTGTGGATATAGCTAATATATTTATCAGTTATAACTTATATCTAGTACAGTTAAATAAGCTAAAAGAAAACTCATATTGACTAACAATTTTTAAAAATATAATAAAACAATTTATTTCTACATATAGTTGCTTGGTGATCATTTTAGTGTGGAAAAATCCTAGTTCAAATTTGATAGGAAATGAATTCTCCTTTCTATGCTAATCAGTTCTTTTTTGATGAGATTACTATTGCTCAAATCTACATATGACTCATCTATTTTTAAAATTTTTTCAATAAATTCTGATATGAAGGTTAAACAAACCTTCCTCTACTCTCAAGATTCTTCTGGCTGGTCTAGTAATTAAATAAATATGAAGAAGATTAACAAGAGAAAATAGCCAAATTTAATACATATGGGAACCCTGAATACATGAGAAATTCCAGACTAGAAAGGGGATTGAGACATCCTGAGCTGGGGATGAGGTAATGCACTGTGAGGGCTTCACAGGGCCATTGCAGGATAGGAAGAACAGACATTTAGTGTCGAGAAGTTTGCTCTGCTGTAGGTAGGTCAAAAGAGATTATCTCTGTTATGAACAAGGCTCCTAATTTAAGTTCTTTGGAGTAGTTACAGGACAGGGCAGAAGTTTTTCTTGAGCCTGAAGTTAAAACTTCCTTTAACTCAAAGTAATTTGCATACCACCGAGGCACCTCTTGGGATGGCTCATACTGAAGACTATAATTTTTTACTGTATCTGTGTTCTTACTGCAAGTCAGGCACTCCTTTGAAGTCCCAATAAACTGAAACCTTTTAGATTTTTTTTGCTCAATCGTTCTCACACTTACATGATCAAAAATTTAAGTATAGATTCTCAGGACCGTATTCTCAGCATTAAAAGTATTTTTTGTTGAGCCATGGCCTGGTGGCTCCATTGGTTGGAGCATCACCTTGTTCACCAAAAGGCTAAAGATTCGATTCCCAGTCAGGTCACATATCTAGGTTGCAGGTTTGATCCTGATTGACATTTCTCTCTCTCTCAAATCAATAAAAACATATTCTTGGATGAGGATTATTTTTTAAAAGAGTTTCTGTTGTTGTATAGCATGCCTTCATGCAACAAACTACTGGGCTAATGATTAATAGTTTAAAATATTAGTTAAAGCACTCAGTTTAATATTGATAGGGCAAAGTGCAGTGTGTTAGTACACGTATAGAGAAATTTAAGATAAATTTATGTCTTTCAGGGTATTCTGATTACATGCAATTTTCAAGTCATGTACTAAACTTGCAATTTAAACATCAGACATTGAGGAAATCTGTTAAATTATTACTGAGACATAACAGAGAAAATAAGGATTAGAAAGGTAGGTACATACTACTAGTAAATCACAAAATATAAATGTCTAATTTTGATCCTATTATTTTAAATATTAACAATTAAAATCTTTACCAACTTTTATGTGGCAAACACAGTCCTTAGCACTTCTCATATGTATGTCACCGTTCAATGCAAAACAATGTAAGAGGAGGATATAAGTAATTGATTCAAGGTCACATAGCCACTAAGGACTTGAACTCAGATAGCCTAACCACGAGTGCTTGCTCTTACTTACTGTGCTGTCCTGTCTCTTCCTAACTATGCCTTATGGCCTTTCCACTGCCTTTCCAGACCCTTAGTGAGTGTCAGTTACTCTCTTATCTATTTCTCTAATGTTCTCTAAAAGGCTTCTGTGAACCTTGTAAGTTCCTGGAAACTTCATCAGAATACATGCTTAGTGAAGCAGATAACCTCCTTTTTTCAGGCTAGTTCTTTTCTTGGAACATTTTAAAAGTAAGACATTTTAAAATAAGGCGCTAGGAGATTTGCACTACCTAAAAATTTTGCTGCATCTCTGTTACTGTGTAACCACACCAATATTAACAATTAGAGTATTCTGCCTTCCCCATTATCTGTATTCTTTTTTAGAGGAAAATATGGGCATAGAGACACTTGATACCAACAAGGTGATCCATTTTATTATTGCTTTTGGGTCTAAAATCATTGCCACTGCAGGGAACCAATCTTATCTCCCTTACCTCAAAGCAAAATGGTTTAATGGGCATATATCTTAGTGTTCTTCAGGGATAATATTACAATATTAAAATTTTGCACAGAATATTCAACATTGATTTTTGTCTTTTCTCTCCCCACCTCCCATCTTTTCTTAGCCTAATTCAATATGAGGGCTGGTTATTCTTCAGCCATTTGTTTGTAATTTTATATACTACAGAGATCCAACCTAAGAACATTATCATGGAAGGATGACAAGACCAAGAGATTCAGAAAATTTCTGAAACCCATTGTTTTATATAGTGTCTGCCATATACTCTTCTCTGCTGAAAAAATGTTTTCCATGTTTGCAAGCCATCACTTCCATACCCCTCTCAGATGCTTTTCTGTATATTTGGTATTAAAGGAAAAGCATATAGGCTGCTCCTGTTTGTATGTCATTATTCCTACTTTTACTTTGGGCTAAGGGATGCATTGTTCTAGATTCTCTCTCACACACTCTCTTACACACACACACACACACACACACACACACACACACCAGAGGCTGTCCTGGTTGGGAGGCCTCCCTTCCAAAGGTCGTGCATGATGCCCCTGTAGGTTGTCTGCTCTACAATTCTGCAATTCCCTTCCCTCCAGTCCACATTCCCTAAGTCTGAACACATCAACTTAGTCTTAGAAATCTAATTGTAATTCTTGAAATGTTTCTTTCTTATAACTAGCTCAAAATATAAAAATTAAAATCTAGTAATTGCCAATGATTTTTCTTGGCCTCCACTATGACACTTCATATTAGCTATGTCAGAACTCATGTCTTGGTGCTCAGCAGAGGGAAATCATTAAATTTAAGTAAAGTTCTGAAAAATGCTTCTTCTATCATTTATGCCACATTCTCATTCCTTTTGAGAAAACTATGCCAAGGCACTATTTGATTAAAGTTCCATCTCAAATCCAACCTATGTAAGTAGCCTAAATATAGAGCAGTAGAAAACAAGCCTGGCTAAAATATTAAATAATTTAAAATCTTAGAATAGTTTAAATGTTTTAAAAGAGTTTAAAGCTGTGACAACACATGGACAACAGGTGAATATAAAAATGAATGCAAACATCAATCAGAGGTAAACCACTAGTAATATCTAAGAGGGTAGAGTGGTGCAGGATTACACCTCCCTATGTCAAATGATTAAGAAATAAAATGTCCATCTGTGGCACATGTGGAAGCATCTCTGAATTAAGAGGTCCAAAATCAATATCCAGATGCTTATAAGTTTTAAGAAACACACTAAAGTACTGCCAAAAGTGAGATAATCCAGGCTGAAAATCACAATTTATAGAATTTTTTTCACAATTATTTTCAACCTTTAATGAGTCCTTAAAACGTTGGTGGAGTCCTGGCCAGTGTGGCTCAGTTGGTTTGAGGATCATCCCATACACTGAAAGGGTGCTGGTTGGATTCCTGGTCAGGGCACATATCCAGGTTTCAGGTTCAATCCCTGGTAGGGGCATGTGCAGGAGGCAACCAATGGATGGTTCCCTCTCACACCAATGTCTCTTTTTTCCCCTCTGCCTTCCTCTCTTTCTAAAATCAATAAAAGCATAACCTTGGGTAAGGATTAAAAACGATTCTAAAAAAAAGATGTTGGAGCTTTTGAAGTATTTAGTATATATCTAGAATAATTTTATCACAACAGGTATTAAAAAGTACATGGTACATATATTTTTCAATTGCATTTGTTAGCAGACCCTAATCCAATGATCTAAAACAGGGGTGAGGAATGCCTGGCCCACTGGCTATAAAAGGCCAGCAAAATCATTTGGTCTGGCCCTGCCACAGCATTAGGGGTGAATTAATTATATGTTTGACCAAATATAGCAGGCTAATTTTCAACTTATGATGATTTTGTATGGCCTGTGAATGATGTTTTACATATCTAAATGGCACTTGGCAGATAAAAGATTCTCCACCCCTGGTATAAAGAATAAGATAAAGTTATTTGCTCACATAATTGAAAAATTCATAAATAGAGAAGGCTACAAATAAGGCTTTATCCAGCAATTCAGTCATATCACTAATTTCCATATGGCAGGAGAGAAAGACTTCTTTCATTTAACATTTAATAGAGAAATAGGTTACTTTTCACACACATAATCCTGAACCTATCTCTATGGAAAGGAGAATTATATACACTGAAAGTTTTAGTTGTACATATATTAGTGCAGAGTTGAGCCAAACATTGTGAAAATGGGATTAGATAACACAATTTTTATAAGACATCAGGTGCCACCCTTAATGCTGAAGATGCTGTCATTCCCAATTTTTAGAAAGCAAACTAACCTTTGAAGTGTACAAATAACAAATCCTGGAAAGTGTTTCTAGTTTAAAAAGAATAATAATGTAGGATAATATGTAATTATGATCCTGATAGAAAAGTTGTTTCTTGTTAATATTAACAATTTTGAGAGTTGCTTTTAGCCTTTTTCTTTTGTGATTTTATTCTTTGCCTTATCTGTAAATATGCATAGGTAGCATTTGGTCATTTGGTAGAAGTAATAAGATTGCTGAATAGCTACAGAACCTTTGCTAAGCAGGTCTATGAGTGCCAGATATTGATTTAGCATTGTACTGGCGCAAATCCATTTTAATTTGCTTTCCATTTTTATCTTCCTATGGGGGCTACATTTCTGCCTAGTCTGCTAGAAAATAAACTTATTGTTAATTATAGTGCTTGTATTTCTCCATATAGCTAGCAAGGGCAGCAATGACATTGAATTTTACTTTATAAAATAATGTCCATATAGAAAATTAATATGATTAGATTTTATACATGAACCACATCCTTGTCATTTATATCATCTCAGTGGAGATAAAAAAAAGAGCTATATTCTACAGTCTAGAACACAGCAATTCAAAACAGTCTTGGATAGCTATTTTATATTACAGCATATGCAATGTTACATAAGCACATGGCTAGTGTTGTGTGGGAGTGAAAAAATATGACATGATTTATATCCTTCCATTAAAAAATATCTTAGCAATAGACAAAGTGCAGGACAATTTTTTTTTATTTCAGAGTTATTATTAAGCTAAAAATAAAACTCACTGTATATCAATAGATTAACCATAGTTGAGAGTCACTATAAATTTGAGAGTCATCAAATTTAAGAGTGGCATCTGTACAATCCTATGATATGTTGAACAACAGATATTGCACTTTAAGATTTATTGGTGGAGCAACCAAGATGGCGGCATAGGTAAACACCTAAACTGCTGCCTTGCATAACAATTTCAAAACTACAACTAAAAGACAAAACGTCTATCACCCAGAACCACGGGAAAGATGGCTGAGTGGAAGTTCTACAACTAGAAGGAAAGAGAAAAGAGCAATGAGACGTGCACAAGCGCTGAAAAGCTGAGGTACGGAGGCATGCGAATCGGGCTGGTGGAGGGTGTTGCTTTTTTCATCCCGAAGGGAGACAAGCTCCCCATTACTCTCAACTCCAGTTTCTGGGCAGACACTGGGGACCCAAACTCCTATGGGGAGAAGCTGCACTGTCTGCCATCGGGTTGGAAAGTGAGGGTGGCTTGCTTGCAGAGCTGCGCGCAGGAATAATTGTTTACTGCACTGAGGCGCAGGACGCAGGGACGTGAAAACTCAGAGACGCAGAGACAGCTGACTGGCAGCCATCGCTGTTTGTCACGCCCTAGTCTAGTGACTCCCTGAGACCCCGCCCCGCACAATCTACAAACCCACCAAAGCTCCAAGCAGCAGCTTTTGCATATGAATGGCCTGCCCTATCGCAGCTTAACCTAACAAACTGCAGCCCTGGTCAGACAGCTCCAAAACCTCCAAACCCCAAGCAAAGAGGAGAAAACTGTAGTTCTCGCTGTAGCTCCTGCTGGTTGGCCTCAGACAGTAGCTGACCTGCACCCCACTGGAGATCCAGAAGCCAGTGTACCTAGTGGTCAGTGTGAGATGACACCAGATTTCAACTCCTCACATCCATAAGTGACACATTCAAGAGGCAGACTCAGTGAGCACCAAAGCTCCACTGAAACAAGTCCTGCACCATAAGCGTGTCTCCAGCACAGCAGTCCTTCCATTATAGACACAGTGGGTCCTCACAGCCAATTGGCCTGGAGGTCAATTCTTCCCAGTGTTCCAACAGCAATCAAGGCCTAACTACACCAAGACTGTGCACTCAGCCCACAAAGGGGTGCACCAAGAGTGTCCACCTCAGGTGATTGGGGAGGCTGAGCCACTGGCCCCTATAGGTCACCTACCACACAAAGCCACTCCATCAACACAGGGAAGCAGCCAAAATGCGGAGACAAAGAAACATGTCACGAATGAAAGAAATGGAGGAAAGCAAACTACTGGACATAGAGTTCAAAACCACATTTATAAAATTACTCAAGAATCTTCTAAAAACTGCCAAGAAACTTGATGAGACCTCCGAGGAGCTTAGTGACACCTTCAAGGACCTTAATGAGAATGCCAAAAAAATGGAAAAGGACTGGTCAGAAATTAAGCATACACTGTCTGAAATAAAGAATATACAGAAACTCAACTGTAGATCAAAGGACCCCAAGAATCAAACCAAAGATCTGAAATATGAGGAAACACCCAACCAGAAAAACAAAAAGAAAAAAGAATCCAAAAATATGAAGATAGTGTAAGGAGCCTCTGGGACAACTTTAACCGTACCAACATCCGAATATTTGGGGTGCTAGAAGAAGAGAGAGAGCAAGATACTGAAAACCTATTAGAAGAAATAATGACAGAAAACTTTCCCTACCTGGTGAAAGAAATAGACTTACAAGTCCAAGAAGTGCACAGAACCCCAAAACAAGAAGAATCCAAAGAGGACCACACCAAGACACATCATAATTAAAATGCCAAGAGCAAAAAACAAAGAGAGAATCTTGAAAGCAGCAAGAGAAAAATTAGTTATGGGAGTACCCATACGACTGTCAGCTGATTTCTCAACAGAAACTATGCAGGCCAGAAGGGATTGGCAAGAAATATTCAAAGTGATGAACAGCAAGAACCTACAACCAAGATTACTCTACCCAGCAAAGCTATCATTCAGAATTGAAGGTCAGATAAAGAGCTTCACAGACAAGAAAAAACTAAAGGAGTTCATCATCACCAAACCAGGATTATATGAAATGCTGAAGGGTATTTTTTAAAAAGAGAAAGAAGAATAAAAAAGTAAAGATAAAAATTATGAACAACAAAATGACAACAAATACATACCTACCAACAAGTAAATCTAAAAATCAAGTGAATAAAAAATCTGATGAACAGAATGGACTGATGAATATATGGAATCAGGATCATAGAAAGGGAGTGGACTAACAATTCTCAGGGGGAAGGGGGTGTGAGGAGTGTGGAAAGAGATTGGACAAAAATCTTACACCTAAGGATGAAGACAGTGGCGGGGGGTAAGGGCATGGGGTGGGGTGGGGAATCAGGTGGAGGGGAGCTATGGGGGAAAAAAAAAGAGGAACACCTGTAATAATCTGAACAATAAAGATTTATTTTTTAAAAAAGATTTATTGGTGAGATGTAAGTTGGTGGTCTAGTTTCATTTCCTTGTATGTACTTGCCCAATTTTCCCAACACCATTTATTGAAGATACTGTCTGTGGAGAGTGGCTACATCATTTTGACAGGATCAAGCCTCAGAATGACTTGTGGCAAAGCCACATACAAGTCCCAGCTTTGAGGGCAAAGTCCTCCCAGCACAATTATAGCCAAAAGGCTATGGTTGTAAGCTTGACCTTATAGTCTGACCCTGCAGTCCTAGGTAGCTAAGGGATGTGGGCTTTGGGGGGTTCAGCAAGTGCTGCCAAAAAAAGGCTTGAGTTCAGAGAATGGCAACAATAGGAAAGAAGCAGATTTGAAATTCGCAAGAACATTGTAAACATCTTGCCCTTGTTTTGCTTTGTGTGATCTGACTATAAAATAAAGCTTCAGCTTACAGGCTATGTCACTGTTTCCTCATCCAGACACAGTGATCCACCTGGTTCCAACTGTATTCTCTTGTCGGTCTTCTTTAATCCTTCACCGCCTCCTCAGGTTCACCCCTGGCTGTGTGGGATGTCATTCACTGTCTTTACCCTATTGTATGTTCTTGCCACCTTTATCAAATATTAATTTACCGTATAAACTTGGGTTGATTTCTGGGTTTTCTGTTCTGTTCCATTGACATATATGCCTATTCTTATTCCAGTACCAGGATGTTTTGATTACAATGGCCTTGTAGTATAGTTTGATATCAGGTATTGTGACCCCTTCAACTTTGTTCTTTCTTAAGATTGCTGAAGCTATTCAGGGTCTTTTTTTTTATTTTTATTCCACATACATTTTTGCAATATTTGTTCTAAATCTGTGAAATATGCTATTGGTATTTCAGTAGGAATTGCATTGAATCTACAGATTGATTTGGCTAGTGTGGACATTTTAATGATGTTAATCTTCTCATTCATAATCATGGTATATGCTTCCACTTATTTGTATCTTCCTCAATTTCTCTCTTCAATGTCCTATAATTTTCTAAGTTACAGGTATTTTACCTCCTTGGTTCAATTTATTCCTAGGTACCTTATTTCTTGTTGTTTTTGTTGTAATAGTAAATGAGATTGTTTTCTTAGTTTCTTTTTCTGATAGTTTATTATAGGTGTATAGAAATGGCACCAAGGTGAATTCACCCCATTTTTCAACAGATTTTCCCAAACACTTAATCCCAAATAAAAAATTAATCTGCCCATGTTGTTTCTGGTTGAGTAAAACAATAATACTTATACATTAAAAAGGAGGAAATATTTATGTGGATAGTACTTTTATTAACATTCATTATTATATTAAGCTTTAGGTTTCTGTATGACAAATAAAGTTAAATTGGATCCTTTTTTCACTCATTTTATAATATGTAACCTAAGCATGTTGGTACCTGCTATCTAGATAAGAATATGTAATACATTATGTCCAGTAACTTATTTTTTTTTACAGAAAATTATATAACTAGGCCTCTGGATACAGGTGTAAGTAAAGTTTTTTACATGTAGAGGTTAAAAATAATTGCATATTCTCATTTTACTTTGATAATAATGTTCAACTTAAGAAGTGATGGGATAGCCTGGAGGGTATAGAAGAAATATAATGCACGAGGTGGTACCATCAATGACTCAGCTTGAGGTGGTGATAAGGAGAACATGTATTTACTTTGGAGAGTGTTATGGGAAGCATTCACCTTGTGCTTCCTGATGTTATTTCTATAAATTATTAGTTCTCTGTACTGGGAGCACTTTAACACAGAAGATGGAAACTCTCACATTCCTTTGACTTGTTACCAGGCTCCAGCTGTGATGACTAACCCTTTTATTCCTACATGGCCTATAGAGAAATTCCCTGGCTGATTTCAGATTTCTTAATATATTTTTTTTTCACAACAGGAATGCTAGTAATATAGGTGGGAAGAATATAATGAAATAAAATTCTGTTTTCATTTCCTCCCCTGTAGGTATTTTCCAATGGTGGCAAGTTTCACTGTGGTTGCTGATAAAAATAAGAGCTATACTTCCCTGCTCTAAGCCAGCAAGGGGTCAAGATTTTAAATGAAGACATTGAAGTTTTGGGTTGCATATTACCATATCAGAGAGACCAGTCCTGACCCCTTATCCCCACTGCCACACACATACATATTACAATTCAAATAATTTATTCAGAACTCTGGATCCCTTTTTCTATCATCTATTTTTCCCATAGGAATTTATATACGCTATCATAATAGGTAAGGTATCATATTATTTTTTCTTGTCAATATCGCTACTATATTATCACAGTTTTTTTTTGGTTGTTGTTGTTGTTGTTCACTAATGTGCCTGGAATGGTGCCTGGCACATACTAAGCACCTAATAAATACTTGTCAAATTGAATAAATTATTTTGTAAATATAGAACTCCCATTTGGCTGGAAGAAGCGTTAGTGTCTCCTTTCACACTCTTCAAGGTTGGGACAGAGTCAAGAACTTTTATGTCAATTAAATTATAAGAGAAGAGGACTATGGTAAAATGCAATAGAATAGGTGGTTTGAAGTGTAGCCTTATAGCCATACTGTATCTTGATACTTAATATTGTATGATTTAGGAAAGCTGCTTAACATCTCCATGCCACATTTTTTCATTTGACTTTTTTTTCACATTCTAACTCAGTTAGCAGGATATAATGTGGGTAAACTATTTAGGTAATAATTACTTAGGTTAGGGCAAAAGTCAGTTTACAGTTGTGAGTACACAAAACACAGGGTTTATTCTTGTTATTATTTATTAATTGTTTCATTATTTTCCATATGAACAACTGTAAGTCTACTTTTGCCCCACCCTGTACTTTACTCATTGGGTCTTATTATCATGACAGATATCTTATTGCTTCTCACAGAGAGTTCAGCATAGATATCAACAGCTCAATAAGACTATACAGTATTCTGGATTTTTAAATTATGATTATTATTCTTTATTTTGCGATAGTCAAATGGCATCAAAATTAATCTAATAGGAAAAATTTACTCCTGATTGACATTAATGATATTACACTATAAAAGCTGTTAAGAATTAACTCAGTGAACTAAAACAAAGGTGTTTATTTTCTATTTCTGCTTTCTCTTTTTTTTATGTCCAGATTCTTTCCTCTGGGTATATTAAAACTCAGTTGGCAACAGAAATATTGACAGACTATGTGGTTAGTTCTGGGTTTTTGAACTGTCAATTTCACTTGGGAATAGTAAAGTGTAAGACATTTATATTTAGAGTGTAAACTGCAGAAATCCTTATATTTAGTTTTGACTTTTATTCATGCTTTGTAAATTTTGTAGCTGTGAGGCTCATGATGTAATAGTTTAATGTATTCTGTGATTCATTGCAACTTTGGAAAAGTAAGATAGTTAAGAGCATTTGAGTTGGAAAGTTCCTTTTTTGAAAGTTTTAGGAAGTTAGTAGAAGATCTTATAGTAGAATATGACAGACTTTTATCAATTATATCAGGAACTGGGATACATACACAAGTCTGGGTTGGGTAAGACATATGAAAGGAGAGAAAATATAACATAATTAAATTTTATTTAGAAAATTAAAATGAGTAAACTCATTTTATTAAGATTTATTTTTCTAGAGTAGTAGAATATTCAGGAAATTTCTTTGAACATAGGAAGTAGCTTTCATTCTTAATATTGTGACATATTAAATTATTGCCAATAAAATATTTGCTATTATATGGAACTGACTTTATAACCCTGTCCAGTGAGCTTGAACAAAGCAGGGGGAGGAGTATAATTTAGGGTGGAAAATAGAATAATAACTTCCTGACAATGGGAGTAGTTTTAAGAATGTGTTCCACAGATACTTAGCATTTATTAAAAGCAACTCCTTGGTACAGAAAATGTGTAATTTAAACTTTATTTTTAAATCCTTTAACTCTTCATAAAAGAAGTGAAGGAGGAGAGTATAGAAGTGGAGAAGAATGAGAATCTTCCTAGGCCAAGATCTAACCACTTAGGTAAGGATTACACTCAAAGTGCCAAACAGAAGACACCTAATTCTGGTGTATTTTTTCCTTCTTTCTCTTGTTAAAGAGAAAATCACAGGCCCCAAATTGTGTCACTTGTACTAAAGCCCTTGATACCAAACCTAAATTTAATACTTGACCTAATTGTTTCAACTTCTCCCAGAAACATCACCTTAATCAACCAGTCTGTACTTTTCTAGTCAACACAATGAAGTAATCTGTCACCTGGGTCCTCCTTCCACAACTCCCCAAGAAAGAAGAGGAAAACTGCATAATAAAAAACCTTTGCCATTCTCTTCCCCCCTAAAGAGGTCCTGACTCCTAATCTTGGTTTTGTTAACAGCTCCCTTGTCCCATCTCCATCCTATTAAAAACCTTCCATTTTTTACAGCCCCTCCTAGAGTCCCACATAGTTGCTAGATGGGATGTTCCCCGATTTAACAATGTCTTGAATGGCTTGATAAAGCTAACTAGATCTTCTGATTTACTCAGAGGAAATTTGTTCTAGCACTGTACTTTCTGTTTCTTTTCTGAACACCCCCCCCCGCCCCCCGATTTGTTCTTGTACATCTTCCTTTTTCCCCAGTAGCTCCTCAACAATATTTAACAATGTGACTTTTAAGTCCTTATCCACAAATCTCAATTTCTAGGTTACTGTCTCCTTTTTTGACATGTGTGTGTGTGTGTGTGTGTGTGTGTGTGTGTGTGTGTGTGTGTGTGTATTATGGCTTGCACTGTTGTTGTTTTTTTAAATATATTTTATTGATTTTTACAGAGAGGAAGAGAGAGGAATAGAGAGTTAAAAACATCAATGAGAGAGAATCATTGATCGGATGCCTCCTGCACA
Source organism: Cnephaeus nilssonii (assembly GCF_951640355.1). Lineage (NCBI taxonomy): Eukaryota > Metazoa > Chordata > Mammalia > Chiroptera > Vespertilionidae > Cnephaeus > Cnephaeus nilssonii. The sequence continues at coordinate 48,725,691 of NC_137079.1, read as the reverse complement.
CCCCCTACTGGGGATGTGCCCGCAACCAAGGTACATGCCCTTGACCGGAATCGAACCTGGGACCCTTCAGTCCGCAGGCTGAGGCTCTATCCACTGAGCCAAACCTATTAGGGCTGCACTGCTGTTTTTATGTGGTCTTTTTTTCTTTCTTAGTTTTTGTGTTATAGACATTTTGTATAAAACAAGAGTAGAGCCTAATGTAAACAAGTTTTAGCCCCCAAAGGAGACTGTTGCTGCTGGGGAGGGAAATAATTATGTGGACAAGAGCTTATCACCTGACCGACTAGGCAGAATCCTAAGATGGTCACCATGACTCCCTCCCTCCAGTGCACAAACCCTGTGTGGTCTTCTTCCCTTGAGTGTGGGTGGGACTATGCATATGAAGGGAAACCACTCCTGTGGTTAGCTTACATTACATGGCAAAAGGGAAGGATTTTTGTAGATGTATTAAGGTGACAAAATAGTTGATTTTGAAATAATCAAAGGGGAAATTATCTTAGGTGGGTCTGATTTATTCAGATGGGAGCCCTTTAAAATGGTCAAAGATTCAAATGGGGAGAGATTCTCCTGCTCCCTCTGATGAAGTATCCTGCAACTTTGTGACAGTGCCGGGGCCTCTGGTTGCTGAGAGCAGCCCATGGGTGACACCAGGCAAGAACACAGGGCCCTCTGCTTCACAACCTCAAGTACCTGACTTCTGTCCCAAACCATGTGAGCTTAAAGAAGTAAGAATCCCAAGCCTCAGATGGAAGCCCTTCAGTAAAATGCTAATTAAATACCATCAAGAATTTCAAATCCAGCTTATTTTAGTGGAATGAATGTTCTTATTTCTTCACAAATCATCCTGAAAGAAAGGCTTTATGCTTTGTAAAGCTTTCCCAAAGTCTTCCCAGGTTTTGTTGAGCTTAGGTAGTTGCTTTCTCTTCTGCATTTGCGTAACTTATGTGTGCAACATACATAACACTTAATTTCACCCAAAGACTTTTAGCATTTGTTTCTCTTCTGTGTGATATTTAAAAGCACCATATGCTATATTTTGAAAATGTAAACTAATGTTTCTTTCATATAAGTAGAAGTTTAACATTTGCAGGATACAAACATGTATGCCAATAACTTGTCCAAGGCACATGTAACCATCCCGATTAGACACTTATCTATGGACTAGAGGCCCGATGCACGAAGATTGGTGCAAGAATGGGCCTTCCTTGCCCTGGCTGCCAGCACCACCTTTGCTCTGACGGGAGCCGCCTTTCCGCCTTCCCACGCTGCCCAGAGGCCTGGAGCCGCCGGGGGCGGGGCGGAATGCCTGGTCCATCCCCTGTGATCCCTGGAATAGGACGAGGCAAGTTCTCCATATGAATAACCTGTCATCAGAACTTTGTCCAGAACTTCAATTTAGCCGTTGCTGGAAGTTTCCAGGACCCAAGGTGGGAATAAAACATATACTATTAACTTGTGTCTCTGAGTGTCTCTACCTAGTGGTCATCTTTGCCAAGGTAGACCTCCATACATTGCATATACCAAAGTGTCTATTTTATAAGATAGAATTTTTATATTCTTGAGGTAACACACTGTGTAAGTTCATTTTGACAGTGACAGTTACAGAACAGAAATCTCCACAAGCACTGTAATCTTATCTTTCAGTGTTTAGTTTATAAAAAATAACAGAGCTTATATTTTCATTCCTATTTTGTAGCAACAAAAGCAATTTTGTATAAAACTACAGGTGATAACCAGGGTCCTCGGGCCGTATGTATAGACCCCTGACCATAGGTGATTTGAATTAGAAGGCGAATGTAGAACTTGAAAGAGACCTTTGAGGACATAACAAAACAACTGGAGCCCCTGGATATAGTAATAATTAAAATTTTATAAATGGCACAACCAATTTGAACTGAAAAGTAAGGAAAGAATATTTAAACACCACGGAGCCTTTAAATTATATAAGATGGAAAGAACTGTGAGTATTCAGCATAGAGCTTAAGTATTTTTTGTTTGTTTTATTAATCAATTTCTGGGTAGAGATGATAACAGGAAAGACACTTTATCCTTGGGGAAAGTGTCACATGGTGATATATGGATACCTTAGAAAAAGAGAGAGATTGGTGTTTCTTTTTCTTAAGGTATCCATATATCGCCATGTGACACTTTCCCCAAGGATAAAGTGTCTTTCCTGCCAGAAAGGACATATGCACCCCTATGTTCATAGTGGCACAATTCACCATAGCTAAGATTTGGAAACAGCCTAAGTGCCCATCAGCAGGTGAGTGGATTAAAAAACTGTGGTACATCTACACAATGGAATACTACGCTGCGGTAAAAAAGAAGGAATTCTTACCATTTGCAACAGCATGGATGGAACTGGAGAGCATTATGCTAAGCGAAATAAGCCAGTCAGGGAAAGATAAATATCACATGATCTCACCCATTTGTGGAATATAGTGAACCACATTAACTGATGAACAAAAACAGATCCAGAGACAGAGAAGTATCAATCAGACCATCAAACCTCAGAGGGAAGGTAAAGGAGGGCAGAGGTAAGGGAGAGAGATCAACCAAAGGATTTATTTGTATGCATGCATATAAGTCTAACTAATGGACATAGACACCAGAGGGGTGAGGGCATGAGTGGGAGGGGTTGGGGGAGCAATGGGGGGATAAGGACACATATGTAATACCTTAATCAATAAAGGAAAAAAAAAACAAAGGGGAAAAAAGAAAAAGAGAGAGACAAAGGAGAAATTATACTTGATATATTTTAAACAATAAAACAACAAAAAACCCTGAAATATCTATTAAACATCAATTTACTTTTTTTATCTTTTAACCTTTCTACCCAATGGGCATGTCAAAGTATCATTTCTCTGGGACACAGATACTGAAAAACAGAGAATTTTGTCAAAAAATAATGCACAATTTTTCTTCCTTATTGTGATTAATTTTATTATTATTTGGTATCTAATAAAATGCTACTAATTAATATATGCTAATCTTATATTAAAATGGCACCAAACTAAATTTTTTAGATGTGCATTATTTCAGTAGAATACTTTTAATTTCCAACACAATGACTATTTTTAGATAGTGCTGCTGAACTCACAGCAAAATAGTTGTAGCTGAGGTTAGAATTCTATTATAAATTCTAATTAAAAATATTTTATTGATTTTACAGAGAGGAAGGGAGAGAGATAAAGAGCTAGAAACATCCATGAGAGAGAAATATTGGTCAGCTGCCTCCTTCATGCCCTCTACTGAGAATTGAACCTGCAACCAAGGTCCATGCCTTTGACCAGAATTGAACCCAGGACCCCTCAGTCGGTTGGCCTATGCTTTATCCACTGAGCCAAACTGGTTAGGGCATATTTTCTTATTTCTTGTTTATGTCTGGGAGATTGTTTCTTTTCCTCACATCTTTAATTTTTTTCATGCATGATTCAACATGGATATTCCTCCCATTCAGTACTTTCCTACAAGATAGCCATGCATAGCTTATCTTCACGAACTTTCAATAGTCTCCAGGCTACTCCTCTCCCAGGGGTATGGAAGAAGTCATTTCATCCACAGATCACACACAGGATATCATCAGTAGTGTTCTTAAGAAAATATGTTTCTCTTTAAACAAGTAAGTTATAAATGCTTCAACAGAATATGAAATAGCAGCTTTTCTCAATTCCTAGATAAGGTAACAAGGATGATTGCCATTTCTGACCATACCATGTGGGTACCAGAATTTTCTTCACTTACCCTTAAGGATTCTCGTGTCCCAGTCCACATTTTCTGCTTCCTACCAGCTTCTTACTTTTTAAGGACCAGGATCTGTATTCATCTTACTAGATAGACTAACAATCCCCAAATATTTACATAGCAAAACAATAAATAATTGAAGCTTACTATGCTGGGGTTACTTCCAGGTACTTAGAAATATTGATGGGGAAAAACCAGAAACAAACAAACAAAATAAACAAATATTTGATGACAAGGAATGGGCAATCGACACTAAAGATAGCACATGATTTAATTATAAAGAGTCAAGAATGTAAATAATAGAAAATAGAAGTGTCAGTTTGGGTGTGGTTTGCAATTTATATGAAGTAGGCACCTTTTTAAATTGATATTTAAGCATGTATTTGAAGACTGCCTATTCACTGCCATTGTCCTCTAAAGGTAGATATGTGTGAAGTAATAGTAATCCTCATATTTGCATTCAAAGTTCTTTTAAGTTTTTTTTATTTTTTATTTTTTTATTGTTTAAAGTATTACATATGTCTCCTTTTTCCCCAATTGACCCTCCCCCCACCACTCCCACCCCCAAGGGCAAGCCCCCACTGCCCCAGTGTCTGTGTACATTGGTTATGCTAATATGCACACATACAAGTCCTTTGGTTGATCTCTAACACCCGCTCCCTCCCCTGCCATTTGTCTCTGGATCTATTTTTTTTTCCATCAGTTTATGTTGATCATTATATCCCACATATGAGTGAGATCATGTCACGTTTATCTTTCTCTGACTGGTTTATTTCGCTTAGCATAATGCTCTCAGGTTCCATCCATGTTATTGCAAATGGTAAAAGATCCTTCTTTTTTATAGCGGCGTAGTAGTCCATTGTGTAGATGTACCACTGTTTTTTAATCCACTCATCTGCTGATGTGCACTTAGGCTGTTTCCAAATCTTAGCTATTGTAAATTGTGCTGCTATGAACAAAGGGGTGCATTTATCCTTTCTGATTGGTGTTTCTGTTTTTTTGGGACATAGTCCTATAAGTGTGGTTCCTGGGTCAAACGGGAGTTCTATTTTTATTTATTTGAGGAAACTCGATACTATTTTCCACAGTGGCTGCACCAGACTGCATTCCCACCAGCTGTGTACCAGGGTTCCTTTTTCTCCACATCCTTGCCAGCACTTGTTGTCTGTTGATGATAGCTATTCTGACAGGTGTGAGATGGTATCTCATGGTTATTTTGATTTGCATTTCTGGGTGATTAGTGGCTTTGAGCATGTTTTCATATGTCTCTTGGCCTTCTGTATGTTCACTTTCGAAAAGTGTCTATTTAGGTCCTTTGCCCATTTTTTTGATTGGGTTGTTTATCTTCCTTTTGTTAAGTTGTATGAGTTCTCTGTAAATTTTGGAGATTAAACCCTTATCTGAAATAGCATTGGCAAATATGTTTTCCCATGCATTGGGCTTTCTTGTTGTTTTGTTGATGGTTTCTTTTGCTGTGCAGAAGCTTTTTATTTTGATGTAGTCCCATTTGCTTATCTTCTTAGTTTCCATTGTCCTAGGAGCTGTAGTAAAGATATTGCTACGACATATGTCTGCAATTTTGCTGACTATGGAGTCTTCTAAGATTTTTATGGTTTCCCCTCTTATATTTAAGTCCTTTAGCCATTTTGAGTTTGTTTTTGGGTATGGTGTAAGTTGGTGATCTAGTTTCATTTTTTTTTTTTTGCATGTATCTGTCCAAATTTCCCAGCACCATTTATTAAAGAGACTGTTTTGACTCCATTGTATGCTCTTGTCTTCTTTGTCAAATAGTAATTGAGCATAATGTTGGGTCAATTTCTTGGTTCTCTGCTCTGTTCCATTTGTCTATATGTCTGTTCTTGGGCCAGTACCAGGTAGTTTTGAGAACCGTGGCTTTGTAATATAGCTTGATATCTGGTATTGTGATCCACCCATCTTTGTTCTTCTTTCTCAGGATTGCTGTGGCTATTCGGGATCTTTTTTTATTCCAGATGAATTTTTGGAGAGTTTGTTCTAGATCTTTGAAATATGCCTTTGGTATTTTAATGGGGATCGCATTGAATCTGTAGATTGCTTTGGGTGGCATGGACATCTTAATGATGTTGATTGTACCAATCCATGAACATGGTATGTTCTTCCATTTGTTTATATCTTCCTCTATCTCTTTTTTCAATGTCTTGTAGTTTTCTGAGTACAGGTCTTTTACCTCCTTAGTTAAGTTCATTCCTAGGTATCTTATTTTTTTTATTTTGTGCAATGGTAAATGGTTTTTTTGTTTTGTTTTGTTTTGTTTCTCTTTCTGTTAGTTCATTATTGGTATATAAAAAAAGCCATATATTTCTGGGTGTTAATTTTGTATCCTGCTACATTGCCAAATTCATTTATTAGGGCTAGTAGTTTTTTGATGGAGTCTTGGAGTTTTCTATGTACAGTATCATGTCATCTGCAAATAAGGACAGTTTTACTTCTTCTTTTCCAATTTGGATGCCTTTTATTTCTTTTTCTTGTCTGATCACTATGGCTAGCACTACAGTACTATATCAAACAGGAGTGGTGAAAGTGGGCATCCCTGTCTTATTCCTGTTCTTAGGGGAAATGGATTTAGTTTTGCCCATTGAGTATGATGTTGGCTGTAGCTTTGTCATATAGGGCTTTTATTATGTTGAGGTATGATCCTTCTATTCCCACTTTGCTGAGAGTTTTTATCAAGAAATGGTGTTGGATTTTGTCAAATGCTTTCTCTGCATCCATTGATATGATTATGTGATTTTTGTCTCTCAGTTTGTTTATGTGATATATCACATTTATTCATTTGCTGATATTGTACCATCCTTGCATCCCCAGAATAAATTCCACTTGGTTATGGTGTATGATCTTTGTAATGTAATGCAGGATCCGATTTGCTAGAATTTTGTTGAGGATTTTATGATCTATGCTCATCAAGGATATTGGCCTGTTCTCTTTTTTTTTTGTGGTGTCTTTATCTGGTTTTGGAATTAGGGTAATGCTGGCTTCATAGAAAGAGCTTGGAAGTATTCCTTCCTCTTGAATTTTTTGGAATAGGATAGGTTTTAGTTCTTCTTTGAATGCTTGGTAGAACTCCCCTGGAAAGCCGTCCAGACCAGGGCTTTTGTTAGCTGGAAGATTTTTGATTACTGCTTCAATTTGGTAGTTATTGGCCTATTCAGATTTTTTAATTCTTCCTGATTGAGTTTTGGGAGCTTGTATTTTTCTAAGAATATGTCCATTTCATCTAGGAATGTCCAGTTTGTTGGAATAGAGTTGTTCATAGTATTTTTTTATAATCCTTAGAAGTGATCATAGCTGAGTGAATAAGCTTTTATTATTCACTCAGCTATGATCACTTCTAAGTTAACTAGAAAATATATTTATGGTTCTCAGGTGAATTAAATTAAATTTTAGTCCAAAATTCATACTGAAGCTTTTCTATACTTGGTTTCCAGACATTTATGTATTTTATGTGCAAACTCCAGAAGTTATTTAAATTTCTCATGTGATGTAGTTAAAGTTCACATTGAAATTAAAATCCAAGAATTTCTAAACTTAGGTATCTGGTGTTCTCACGTAATGTTTATTAATGTTTTATTATATTAGATTTCAAATGGTGTTTTTCATATACTGGTATATGGTCTGTTACTATGTTTTGGAGAAACTTTATCACAAAATGGTAGCAAAATCATGTCTCAATTTGTCAGTAGGGGTTTATAATTTGAACACTCCAATCTTTAGCCTTACTCATTCCATCTCACATGACACTTAGCTATTAAAGTCCACTACCACATCAGCAAAGCAGCTCTTAGAAATTCTCTCAAAGTCAATCATTAAGTTTCCTTATTCCTAACTTAACCTTCTGTTTTTGCATCTCAAACTTAAAATACATAAGGAGGTAAGGTGTTAGAACAGCAAGTTCTTCTGAATAACACATGATTCTCTAGGCAGCTAATTTATATAAATATAGTATATAGGAGATCATGATTGTCTTATCTGATCTATAACTACTTGGAGCCCTTGTGGTTAATACCAGCATATATTTCATGACTTCCTGGTAGCTTGCCATCCAATGTCTGTGACTACATATCCTAGAGATTACATATAGCTGTCCTATTCTTCTAGATTACTTTATACCACCAAATCCCAGTACATTGTTCCTAAATTTTGAGTATTACAAATCTCAGAAGCACAGATGCCTTGCTATTGAATAATGTAACTGTGAATTATTCCTCTGCAAGGTTTACTAGTTACTCATTAACAACAGAAGTGGGGAATGGCTTTGGATTTGAAATACTACTACTTGCACCCTTAAGTTTAAAAACTAGGATCAGATATTGTAGGAGAGTTATAACTCTGCAGCCTTAGCAAAAAATATCTCATCATCTTTCCTGATTCCCATTTGTGGGTAAACACTGATGTCTAAGTAAGAGTACAATGATACTGATGAGCTTTAAATTAGAAACACTGGTTCAGATTTTTAGAGAGCACCCCTTGATTGAGCACACTATCAGTGAGGAGTTTGGAGTGGTGAAATAAAATCCTATCCAATTTTAGTAAAAGGTATATGTGAAGCTGGATATGTACTAGAGATGGACTGCGATTGATTTTGATAATAAAACTTTCCATATTTCTAGGAAAAGACTATATATTTTTCTATAGAAATGGTAACAAGTAGATAAAAATAACAGGTTTTAAATGATCAAGGACAACCAACTTAATATTGATTTTTTTATCCCCAATTTGTACTTAATCCCTTCACTTTTTTTATCCAGCCCTCAATGCTCCTCACATCTGGGGGGTATCTATGAGTGTGTACCTGTCCTGTTTATTCATTTATTTTGTTTTTTTTAGATTCCACATAGAAGTGAAATTATATTGTATTTGTCTTCCTGTGTCTGAATTATTTCACATTGCAAGTCTTTTTTTTTTTTTTTTTTTAAATTAGGATGGCAAGCCTGTAGGACCGTTATTCTTCCTGAATCAGGCCTTCAAGACCAGTTTCTAACCTCCAAAAACTGGCAATTTGGGGTTAGTGCAACCAAACCACCATATATTTCATTGCTATTAAATGTTAATGAAAGCCATGACTTTTGGGAAATGTACTGTATTCCGGAATATGTGTTCAATAAGACTGTTCATTTAATGTATTCTACTCTTAAATGCACCTCTATCTTCTTGTGCCATGTACTTTACATTAATGTCCTCTGTGTCCTGCCAGAAGTGTGTAATCTGCAATACTCAGTCTACCAATTTGCACTCAGATCCACTCAAGGATGACTGGGTTCCATATCTCATTTTCTTAAATGAATTCCAGTCACATTCACATTTCACAAAGAAGTACATAAAGCTGTGGTATAATTCGGCAGATAGCCATATCTGTTTTATGTCACACACAGGATGCTGTCCTAGCAATATGTCATCTTAATTTATGTTCAAAGAAAAAGCAGACACTTCTTGTTTATCCTTTTTATGCCTTATCCTATTAATTGTTAATAATTCATTGTGGGCAAGTGAAAAACAAACAGAATGCAAACAGCTTATAAAATGCATGCTGATGATGACTGTAGTGACCACCTATGAATTGAGTCACCTGAGAATGTTTTGTCATTTATTTTCACCAGGTTATCCACAAGGAGTCTTTAGATAAAGAGAGCTTGCAGATTAGTAGGAATAAAATATTCTTTCTTCAGAGACACAAGTTAAGACGTCTCTCAATACTGGCCACTAGTTAACACCAGTCTAGAAAGAGATAGTTTATAATTTTATTCTCTTTCTCTAAATCACTTCTATGAAAATAATTAGGTACCATTTTGAAACTCAAATTCACTTACTCATTTTCGGTCTTTCTGCTGTGAGATTATTTGTTTTCACTTATTACTAGTTTTGACCCTTACACAACTTTTTCTCCTTACAGAACTTTTTTCCCCATAATCAACATTTCCAACTCTATAGAGTTAGTGTTTGCTTACAGAATTTGACAAATAAAACCACCAAAGGATAGTTCCTGCCACCTTGTAATGGAGCCACTTCCACAGTTGGTCCTAATGCAGTTAACATGTGATGAAATTATATGCTACCTAAAAGAACCATTAGGAATATGCATAGTTAAATTGAATGATGGCAAGTCTGTGTCTTGCCCCTTGGTATTGTTGGGAGATAATCCCCATGGATCTCTCCTATTTCTGCACCTCTGGCACACCAGGCATCAGCAGTCATTTATTCTTAAGGTTGTTTTTATAATAAATAGATATTAAAGTTGGAGATAGTGTCCCCTAGGGAGCAGTAAGTGGGTTTGTTTGCTCTACCATAAAGTAAAGAAACTATCTTCTCCAGGGGAAAATTTGGTCAGGTTTGTTGGTCACCCATTACAAAAGACTGGAGTTTCCTAAGCTTGCAGTTCATCTTCTATAACTCAGCCCACTGTGTGTGCAATTTTCATTTGGCTGCCTTTATGCTCCCCTGTGAGTATTAGAGCATAGACAACTGGCCCAAGATAATGCTGATATTCTGGCTGCTGCTATTCATGAGAAATAAACTGTACTCTATTCCCGACCCAAGAATCTTGTGTCTTCTACCAGCACCCATAAAACTATAGCAGGTTCAGCTGTCAGTTGGAGGGTAGAGTAAAATCTAGGACCTTTATCCAGCTAACTGCCACTCGTCCAAAACGGAAACCATCCCCACATGCCAAAAATTAATTTGAATTTAATTTAAAAAATCAGTTTGCAATGAATATTATAAAAATAAATATATTACTCACAATTTGGGTGTTCTTGAATATTTTCAATTGAAAATTCTCACGAAAAATGATTTTAAAGTTTGTTAGGGCTGCCACTTAGGGAAAAACATTTTTTTAATAGACACGCATGTCGTGTGGGAAAGGTCCACCGCTTACATCTACAGACGCTTGTGGCGTACAATGGGTTAACAGGGCTAGACAGATTCTACCTACCTCGGGTATATGTAAATTTAAAGCCAAGCTGAATACCACTGGAACACGCAAAATAAAACCTCTGTCAGGTGAGAGAAAATACTGTTATCATCATAATTAGCTAGTTACCAATATTAATAATAGGAAGACAGCCAAGTGGAGCCCAGACTTATAGACATGGTCATCTGGCAGCGTCACCAGGAAGCCACAGCTTCACACTCACTAGGGAACAACTCGTCCATTCTCTGCAGGTCACTGGGGGAAAGGATCAAATAAAGGGGTTGATGGGAGCATGCGCAGTGAAGTCAGGGTGACATAGGGAAGGTACTTCCTGTCATTTTAACCTGAGAAAAAGATATTTAACTAGGGGTATGGACCCCAGTGCAAGCCCATGAAAATTTGGGAATACATAATGCCAAGACAAGGAGTTCTCTCTCTTTTTTCTTCACTCTTACTTGTTGGCTCTCCTGCTTCCCTCTTGCCCACTTATTCATCTCTTTCTCCATAACTTACACGCACCTATCCTCTCATCATAGCCATGTGGCCTTAAGCAGTGGCATGGCCTGGGGCAGTGATGGGCAACCTTTTGAGCTTGATGTGTCAAACTTCGCCAAAAAACTGAGCATAACTCGGGTAGTGTGTCACTTTGAGGAAAAAGCTAACTCCAAGACTCTAGTCGCAAATGTTTCATCCTCAGGAGCAGCAAATGTTTCATCCTCGGCATGCGGCCATGTGTCATCAGAAATGGCTACGCATGTCAGTGCTGACACGCGTGTCATAGGTTCGCCATCACTGGCCTAGGGTCATGTGGACTCCACAGGCAGGATGCTGGACTGATATGGAGCAGAAACTCTAGGCAGTGGCCTTAATTCTAGCCCTGCTGAAGACACAGCTGGACTTTTTCCATAGTGGAAGCCAGGGAAATGGGCATTGGAAAGCCAGGGTTTTAAGTCCATGAAAATAAAGATCACTCATCCTCCCATGCGAGTCTCAGGAAATTCCTTTCCTTGACATGTGGCAAGAACTCCACTTCCACTGGTAACAGGTGGGGATGCAGAGGGCACCCCCGTGGTAACAATACAACTGCTTGTTTTTATCTTCTGAAAATTCTTATTCTCATCTCCTGGTCCAGTGAAATCTCTAGCTTTCTTTCATATTCAATTTTAGGATATATCCATTTAACTAATTAAGTAAACACTTTGTTAACAAAAAATAAGGTTTAGGCTGTAAAGAATAAAAAGCATTTACTTAAGCAAAAGAGGAATTGCAGTCTGGGAGGCACAGATTTGGGTAGCAACCTGAATAGTGCTCTAGGAAAGACAAAGGAAGCCAGAACATCTGAAGGCAAAAAACACAAATTGCTGCAAAAGAAACATTTCCCTCTGGCTGTGTAACATGGTGTGATGACTAGTTCCAAAAGGATGGGTCAGGTCTGGGTGGTGAGACTCTGAGGTAAGTGTGTACATGAAAACAGGGAGGCAAGTTTCAGGCACTGCTTCTATACAGAGCATGAAAGTCCCAAAGTCTGCATCTCGTCCCCTATGGATGTGCATATGGCCTCCTGTTTCCAATTTAGAGCCCCTTGAAATTAATGACTTCATTTTGGATGTTTGCAGTTACAAATTTCAGTTGACTTCTCTATTTTAAGTAACACTAGATGTCTGATGCATGAAATTTGTGCAAGAGTAGGCCTTCCTTCCCCCGGCTGCTGGCCCTGGCTTCCCTCTGGCACCAAGGACCCATGCTTCCCTTCAGCACCTGGAACCCAGGCTTCCCTTCCACCCCTGGCTTTGTCTGGAAGGTCGTCAGGAAGGATGTCTGGAAGGATGTCCATCCTAATTAGCATATTATGCTTATTATTTTTGACTAGTGGCCTGGTGCATGAAATTCATGCACATTAAAAGGGGATTAACTTGAGGAAATATTTTAATATTGCTATTTGCCATTTCTCTATAATAGAAGTGTCAGAGATGAAAGAAAATTAGTAAAATGTATATGAAAATCTTTCTCTTGTCAGAGTCTGGGGCGTGCCACAGGACCCAGATTCAAGTCCCCGCCCACCCGTGGCACCTCAAAATTGCGTGAGACCCAGACCCAGCAGGCCACACCCCCATTGGGCAAGATCCAGACCAGGCCAGCCCCACCCTTGTCAATCCCTGCTGGGTGTGGGGGGGCACAGCCTCAGGTCCCCCTTCTAGCCCCACCAGGCGGGGGGTGCAGCCTGAGATCCCCCGGCCTGGTGCCGGGGAGGGGGGGCACAGCCTGAGGTCCCCTGCCCAGCCCCACCAGGCGGGGGGTGCAGCCTGAGGTCTCCTACCCTGACCCAGCGCCACGCAGCCTCAGGTCTCTGCTGATTTCTTGTTAAGGCTCCCAATGGGAACTCGGCCTTATGGGTGCAGCCATCTTGTGTTACGGAAACCCTGCCTCCACTGTGGACACCGGCATCTTTGTGATGGTGTGATGGTCAATTTACATATTCCCTCTTTATTAAACAGGATATCTTTCAGTTGCCAATTATGATTTCTAATGAGACCCTTCCCAAGAAATATGGTATCTCTCTCTCTCTCTCTCTCTCTCTCTCTCTCTATATATATATATATATATATATATATATATATATATATATATATATATATATATCTCCAAGTAATTTTATGTTTTATTTTTCATTTCTTTATATTTGTAGGAGTGAAATGTTTGGTCATTGAATTCTCAATTGAGAATTCACCATTCCAAAATTTTATATGTTCTAATTAAGGTAGACTTAGTTATGAAATAAGAAAACCTTGGAGTAAGAGTGTTAATCCCAGTGACCACCCACTTGAAGACCCCTGGGACTGCTGAGAAATAACCAATAAAATCGGTTTGTAAGTCATGAACCTCCCTCCAATGTTTATCATCTGCAGGATGTTTTGCTTCTGATTTTCAAACAAAAGGAGGACCTTTTGTGAGAAAAGGTACCAGTGACTGCCTTTGTCTCAGACTATCTATCTTTCCAAGGATACTTGTACAGGAGCAGCCTCGAAAAAGAGATAGTACCTTACTCTGGAACAAATGTCAGGTTTGTTTATTTTGCAGTAAAATAAATATAATGTCTCCTTCAGAAGTAAATATCAGCCATACTTAGTCAACATTAAAAAAGATTCGAGCTACATAAACTTGGAGTTTTTATTCTGTAAAACAAGCTGCCACATGTGGACATGTCACATGGACTTCCTTGATAATTCTGTGGGGATTGGAGCTCAGGAAATAGGCACAAATGCTGAAAATCTGACCACTGATATTGCTGTAATAATTTTTACTTTGTCTCTGACCCAGGAGTCACACATTTTCTGCTAACAACCATATATCATGGCAAGCTAACTTTGCTGTGATAAGTAAAGTAAAAATCTCAGATTCTGAGACAGCTTTAACTCCTTTCTCTCCGACCCCCTTTCTAAACCCTCTTGGCTCTTATGACAGATTGTCTTTGCCACATAGAAAATGGGTCCTATATTGTTAGAGTAAAATTTTAAAATATATACCAAGTAGATGCTTTCTCACATCTAGTAAAACAATGGTGGTAAATATTTATTGAATAACTAGAAAAATCATTATTAAATTTTAATAAAATATTAATGGAGCATCATAAATCTTAAGAATTATATGATGTAATATAAGTAAAACTTATAATCATCATCATCAGAATAACAATATTTATAATCTGTTATGAATCAGACACTATTAACACTATTTTAAAAACAGAATCTTACTCCTTTTAGAAGCCTATTAATTAACTATTATTATGCACAAATTTTAGATAAGGAAATCAGTGTTATAATATATTAACTGATTCATGCCAAAGATGAATTAATAACAGAGACTTGATTTGATTATGGGTACTTCATATTCTATAACATATCATCTAACCATTATGCTCTATATATGAGCTAAACAACAACCTTTATAAAACAACTAGAGGACTGGTACAAGAAATTCGTGCATGGGGGTGTGTCCCTCAGCCCGGCCAGCACCCTCTCCAATCTGGAACCCCTCGAGGGATGTTCGACTGTGGGCTTAGGTGGGATCGGGCCTAAACCAGCAGTCGAACATTCCTCTCACAATCCGCGACCGCTGCCTCCTAACTGCTCACCTGCCTGCCTGCCTGATCACCCCTAACTACCTCTGCCCGGCAGCCTGATGCCACTAACTGCTCATCTGCCAGCCTGATCACCTCTAACTGCTCCCTTGCCAGCCTGATCGCCCTTAACTGCCCTCCCCTGCTGGCCTGATCACCCCTAACCACCTCTGCCTTGGCCCCCACCACCGTGGCTTTGTCTGGAAGGATGTCCAGAAGATGTCTGGTCTAATTAGCATATGACCCTTTTATTAGTATAAATAGTAACATATATAAAGCAAAACTAACAAAGTAAGGTTATATATAGTCAACTGTTTGCCTTTTTTACATAAAATATAATTTGTTATTTTACATTAAGTTGGAGGCATTTTAAAATAATAAATGTTTTGAATAAGCATTTTAATTTTTTGAAAATCATTCATTATTGACATCAAGTACATATTAGGAATATTTAGGTGATATTAAAATAGTTGTATGTCTTCTGTTTCTCATATTTTCTTAATTATGAAATATGCTAATAGGAAGGTTTATATATATTTATTCCATTAGACAAGATAAAATGACACCAATTTTCATTTTAAAGGTAATTGGTTATTTCAAATTTAGAGTTATAGTTAAATGGAGTTTTTGAGGGTGAAACATATGGCATATTATATTTTTCATGTGCATATAAATTGTTAGCCAGTAATCTATATGTAGGTTATTAATATCTTTTTACATTTACATGACATTACTTTTGTCCCTAACTGTAGTGTAGGTTAATGAGAAACTTTTAGAACTTATATTTTGGACTAAACATGAGCTTGTATGTGACTATTTTAGAGTAGAAAATAAATACCTTTCACACTCATGTCCTGTATGCAACCGTATTTTTGACACCAAAGTTTAAAGAAGAGATTGTAATATTTGAATATTAGCAATAGAATAAATTCCAAACCTCCAAAACTACCAAAAAAGTCACACTGCAATATGGCAGTAACTCTGCCACAGACACCTTCTATAGCAATAAAGGTGCACAATAAAAATAAGAGACAAAAGACATCAATAGACAACATAAAATTGGATAAATTTCTACAATGAAAAGATCTTCAGAGTAATTAGTACATAAATGCATAATAACCAGAAATGACACAATTTTCTGTCCAAAAGAATCACAAAAAAGTCAAATGTGTCTTTCCTTAGGCAATATTTCCAGAAACAAACATGCATATTTTATTCATTGAATTGTATGTTGGGGAGATTTTACTTTGACCCTCAAGGAGTGGGAAAAGTGAGCCTAAGTTCTTCCCTTCCCCTCATTAAAATGTCACTAACTAGGGGAAGTTGACAAAACACAGTAGCCATGAACAAAGCATGTATAATTTATTTGTTGTCAAAACCTCTTCCCCACTAGCCTATCTCTAAACTCTTTGACCCATCTTTCTTACTTTCTGCATTTATGAATGCAAATGTTTTGTATTATCCTCTCCCTCAACTTGCTGACTCGCATAAACTAAGTACAGTACTTATGTTTGTAAGATTACCTGCTCTACTTTATAAGACTTTGTACCAAATATTTAATTGCCATATGTAAATTAATCTTTTAATACTAATACCAATGATCTCATTCTAATATATTACATTACTATCTTCAATTTATCAGATACATTCAGTGCACATAAACCATAGAATTCTCTCTATTTTCATGACTTTGCTTTAAACTTTCCTGCTGATCCTGAATATTCCAGACTTAAAAGTCTAAATATAGTCAGATAGTAAAGTTCAGTGAGAACTCCAAAGTTATTTTAATTTTTTTTTTAATGTGACCACTAAATTCTGTGTTCCTCATTCATTACACTTTTGTGATTCTGATGTTTTTATCAAGGACATGTCATATTTATATGGACTCATTTAACAAATAAACACATTCCTGAATCGAGTGTAAGCAATCAGTGCTACTAATTCAAACATAGAAGACTTGACTGTAAATAATATAAAGACCTGAAGGAAGAACTTGTCCCCAGATCACACAATGCACCCATCCTACAATCCCAAAAGACTCCCAATGAGAAATAAAAAAATAAATAAACAAGAACATTCCTTCCTCAGTAAAAGCATCAGGCTCTCATTTCATTGTATGGAGATCTAATAAAACAATGAGGCTAATCCAACAAAACAAATTATATTTGTCATCTAAAAGCTTTGGGAAGTTCTGTGTCAGTGTTCACTCAGTACATAGAAACTTGTGTTTGTTGTGACTCATGCACGTGTAGGTTAATGTTCTTCATAAATTGTGAATTGCTTTTGGCCAATATTACTTCAAATATTGTCCCTTTCTTACCCCTCTTTCTGAGGGTCTAATATGCATATCTGATATGCCATTGGTATGTTGGTATTTTCTTCTTTTGCTTCTTTCTAGTATTTAAACTGATTAATATCAATAGACCTATCTTTTAAGTATGCTGATTCCTTCTTCTGCTTACTCAAATGTCTGTTATACCTTTCTAGTGAATTCTTCACGTGTGTTATTATATTTTTAAACTTCAGAATTTTTATCTGTATTTTTTTACTAGTTTTTATCTATTGATTGTTACTTTCTATTTAGTGAAATATCATTCTCATTACATTCTTTTACTTCTTTAGATGTAGTTTCCTTTAGTTCTTTGAACATATTTGTAACATTTAAAGTTTTATCTCATCAGTCTAACTTTTGGGTTTCCTCTATGAAAGAGCTTCTATTGCCTATTTTTCCCCCCCTGTGTATGAGCCATAATTCTGTTTCATAGATTTTAGTTGAAAGCTAGACATCTATATATATAAAAGGCTAAGCGACTGTCCGCCCACCTGCCTGTCCAACTGGTAGCTATGATGCACAATGACCACCAGGGGCCAGATGCTCCAACCGGTAGCTATGATGCAGAAAACCATTTTCAGCCCGATCCCTGCAGGCCAGGCTGAGGGACCCCACTCATTCCACAGACATCCTTTGAGCTGGGGCACTGCCCTAGGTGCAGCTTGCTGGGGAGGGACCCTGGGAGGTTGGCTCCAGGGTGTGTCTGGCCTGTCTCACCCAATTCTGCCCCGCTGGCCACCTTCTAATTAATTTCCTTTCAAAGTGCATGAATCAGTGCACCGGGCCACTAGTTTTCAATAATAAAATATGACAACCATGAAAATTTCCTTGTCACACTAAAATGTGTAGTTGTTATAGCTGTTTGCTCAGAGACTTCCCTGGTCTAGATCAATAAATTATGCTTTGTTTGTTGTGGAAAGCCTCTACGGTCTCTGCTCTGTCAGCATAGTGGTCATGTAATAGTTAGACAGAGATATCTCTCAAGGTATTGCACTGAGTCTCCCACCCTGTACTGAGCTGCTTCGTGTGTGTCTTGGGACATACTTTCAATGTACGAGTAATAAAAGTTCATCATATCTCTACCTAGTCTTTACTTCCTGTATACATGGAACAAAATTATCAGCCAAAGGTATGAAATTAGGACCTTCTGGTTATTTGCACACTCTTCCACATTCACATGGCCTCTGGGTCCCAGGAACGCTGTCAGAGTTTTACAACACTGCCTGTGGTTGTATCATTTCCCAGCTTTTCCTTTTAAGTTTTTGGTTAACCTCTTGTTTGTTCCGATGACTTATCACAATTGTAGATAACTGTGATGTTTCACAATAGCCACCATTTTTTTTTAAACAAATAACAGGGGGATTGGGTTTTTCTTTTGAGCGCTGTTTCAGGTTAAATAACAAGAAGATCTGTAAAAGGGACTTTTCCAGAGAACAAAAATACAAATCGTATATTGACATGGCTCTGGTACTGTGGTTTTCGAGAGGTCTCCAGACCTACTGTGCATACCATCTCCCTTCAGTGGAGGGTAGGCTGCTGCTTTTCCCAGCTACTATTGTTGTGTCGTCTATTAAAAGTATCGTGGAACTGGAAAGAGGAGGAGGGAATAAACAAGGTACAAAGTGACACAGCTTACTGTTCGTTGCTAAATTCAGCCTTTTTTTTTTTTTATTGAATAAATGCTCCTCAAACTTTTGCAAGCTTTTGCTTAATTTTCAATTATGAAAAAGTTGATTTAGAGAGTTTGCCTGGGTTCTCATTGCTTGTGTAGCATAAATGTTAGAAGGTTTTTATTCCACCATTCCAGAAGTGTTTACTCATCTACATAATAATGTTCTCACTTATGAACTATTTAAATTTGATATAGACACCTACCATCAAAAGAGCTTAAGTTTTGCATATCTTCCAAAACAATAGACTGAAATACAAAATTCCCCAAATTTATGTTCTCAAGTAAATCATATTCTTTCATTGTAATATAAGATCAGAGGTTAAATAACATCCCATGTATAGTAAGTCCTTGCTTAATATTGTTGATAAGTTCTTTGACTTTAAATGAAACAGCATATAACAAAACCAATTTTACTGTAGGCTAATTGGTATAAACGAGTTCAGTTCTTACTGCATCTCATTAATGGTATAGTACAGTGGTCGGCAAACCGTGGCTCGCGAGCCACATGCAGCTCTTTGGCCCCTTGAGTGTGGCTCTTCCACAAAATACCACGTGTGGGCGTGCACATACAGTGCGATTGAAACTTTGTGGCCCATGCACAAAAGTCGATTTTCGGCCTGGGCGAGCCTATTTTGAAGAAGTGGTGTTAGAACACTCAAGGGGCCAAAGAGCTGCATGTGGCTCGTGAGCCGCGGTTTGCCAACCACTGGTATAGTAAAACAACTTTGAACAAAATGATGTTATTGGAAGAACTGCTCTATGTCATAGAAAGTAATTACAGAGACAAAAAAATATAAATTTAGTTGGATGATATACAGATTGTTTCTGCTGCATTTAAATATAGTAATTACATACAAAAATGAAATCCTTTTATTTAATTATCAGTGTTATTATGGGCATCAGAGTCAGATGATGTCCTTATATGGTCCAATAATTTAGAAAGTCTCTTTTGTACTTTTCATTATAGAAAATGTGCTATAAATCCCAGCATTTTTTTTTCCTCTTATGAACATACATTTTTCATTTTGGTGATTTCTTTATAAATAATAAATCTCTTAAACAGAAATTTTAGGAGGATATGCTACTGAAGTTTTATATATTTTAAAATTTATTTTGCAATATTCAAGCAAGATATGCCATTCAACTTAATATTAACCTAAGAGGTACATTTATATAAAATCCCACAGAATAATTGTGATGAATGTTTTTAATATATTTCCAAACCTATCCTCCCCTTTGTTATTTGGATACCAAATTTAATTTTCTTCTTCCCCCCAAAATATTTTTCCAAAAGTATTTTGCTTTTTTACATCACTTGTCTGTCCCCATTTGAATAAGAATCTCTCTTAAGATTCTTAGCATTTTGATACACAGTAGCTTTAAGCAAACACACATGCAAAAATATTAACTATTTTAAGGAAATGTTGCCTCAAAAATATAGAAATATTATGTAGTCAATTATGGAAAAGGCTTATTTATTCTTCATTTGAGTTTAACTTCTGTCTAATATTTATAAGGTATTCTTTTCTGCGTAGTTGAGCTTACAGATTGTTTCCCTCCAGCTACTTCACTGCTATCACAAAATTAATTATGTATGTACCAGTAGATGCCAACTACATGCATCTGAAGAATGTAATAATAAATCTAAACTTGTCTACCAAGTAGAATTTTATTAAATATCACATCATATTTACTCTTCATTCCTAAAGTAGTCATAAGCATAATCTCATACACACAACATTGATATGTAAACTTACTCATCTAAATTATAGGAAGCATTTAGTCCCTTTGTTGATTTATTTTGATTTTGGAGTTAATTAGAACTGTGATTAATACAGGAGACAAATAGGTCAAACAATAGAGAAGCTTCCTAAATTAATAATTGAAGCATCATAAGTTTTTACACTTCATGTATTCACATACAAGGGCTCCAGATATAATTTAAAAATAAACACAAATACAATTTTAAAAATATATATCTTTGTATCTGTGATAATGATACCAAATTTTTGGACTAGAACCCAGATTCTTTGTCTGCTGGAATCAAAGAATGAATCCATGGACAGAAAGTGGTATAGCAAAGATGGAGATTTATTGAAGAACAAGTACAGACTCCCACGTGGGGAGGGGGAAGAGTCCCACTTGCTTCTTTTTCCCCATGGCTTATAAAGGCTGCAAATCCTGGTGCCTTGATATCCCCTGTGATTGGTCACTATTCCCTTAGACTGGTTACTATAGTAACTCCTGGGCTCAAAGGTCCCCTGTGAGGTTCTTCCCTCCTCCTTCCTTCTGAATGAAGGGCTTCCTTCTCTTTATTTTGTAAATGTGACCTTTCTTGGCTACTCCCAGTTCCCTTGTCTTATGTAAATATACCTGTTGCTGCCTCCTGGTCTTATGGAGATATAACTGCACCTGGCTTCCTTGTCTTACGGAAATGTACCTTCTCCCTGTCTGCCGCCCCCTGCTTTTCCCATGGACCCCAATTCTAAAACACCCCTAAGATTGCCTATGTCCCCCTAAAATTCCTGCTTCAATAACATTGAATTCTTCATTTGTGTCATCAGGCCATTAAATTATATATATATATATATATATATATATATATATATATATATATATATATTAATAGATCCTCCCTTCCCCCAACTGGTGGGCTGGTGGGCGGAGTATGATGTAACCTGCATCTGTGCCGGAACATCCTTGAGACATTCAACCACCAATCAGCGTGTGCCAAGTGCCCTGGGCCCCACCCCTTCCCGTTCCACCCTGGGCCTCACTCCTTCCTGTTTCTCCCCTCAAAAGGCATGTTCACCCCTGCACATGTTGCTATTCTCTCTCTCAGCAAGTCAGCCGGGCTGGGTCCTTCTTCTCCTCCTTCTCCTCTAATTCTGGTTTTTCTATCTTGCTTGTTAGTGCAGAATAAACTTCTACTTTAACATGGCTTGGTCTCCGACTCCTGTTTCCTGCGCCTCGAACCATATATATATATATACACACACACACACACACACACACTAGAGGTCCAGTGCATAAAATTCGTGCACGGGGGCTGTGTGTCCCTCAGCCCAGCCTGCACCCTCTCCAATCTGGGACCCCTCGAGGGATGTCCGACTGCCCGTTTAGGCCTGATCATGGTAGGATCGGGCCTAAACGGGCAGTCGGACATCCCTCTTACAATCCAGGACTGCTGGCTCCCAACTGCTTGCCTGCCTGCCTTCCTGATTGCCCCTAACCGCTTCTGCCTGCCAGCCTGATCACCCCCTAACCACTCCCCTGCCAGCCCGATTGATGCCTAACTACTCCCCTGCCAGCCTGTTTGCCCCTAACTGCCCTCCCCTGCAGGCTTGGTCACCCCTAACTGCCATCCCCTGCAAGCCTGGTTCCCCCCAACTGCTCTCCCCTGCAAGCCTGGGTACCCCCCCAACTGCCCTTCCCTGCAGGCCGGTCGTCCCCAACTTCCCTCCTCTGCCAGCCTGGTCACCCCTAACTGCCCTCCCCTCCAGGCTTGATCACCCCCAACTGCCCTCCCTTGCAGGCCTGGTTCCTCCCAACTGTCCTCCCCTGCTGGCCATCTTATGGAAGCCATCTTGTGTCCACATGGGGGCAGCCATCTTTGACCACATGGGGGCAGCCATCTTGTGTGTTGGAGTGATGGTCAATTTGCATATCACTCTTTTATTAGATAGGATATATGATATATATGTGTATATATATGGGTGTATATACACATACACAAATATATGTACAGGGTGAGGCAAAAGTAGGTTTAAAGTTGTTCATATGGAAAAATAAAATAATAATAAATAATAATACAAGAATAAACTCTGTGTTTTGCATACTTACAACTGTAAACCTACTTTTGCCCCACCCTGATTTAGAATTGCACAAAAGTATCAACATTGGAGGGAACTTACTTTCTACCATAATTTTAAACTAACATTTCACTAGTTAGGTTAACTCTAAAATGTAAGAGCTATATATTTAGTTATATTTCATTATGATCATATGCTGAGTGAATGAATTTTTAAAAATTATATACAGCCATATTCTCTCTAATAAAAGGGTAATATGCAAATTCACCATCACTCTGCTACACAAGCCACGCCCACCAGCCAATCAGGCCGAGTATGCAAATTAACCTCAGCCAAGATGGCTACCATTGGGTTTCCCCGGCAACAGAAGAAACCAAGCTTTCCACACACTCTGGCGGGCCCAAGCCTCCACTCAAGGATACAAAGTTTCAATTATAGAAGGTAAACAAATCCAAGCGGTAGCCATGGATCCCGTAGGAAGCTTGGCTCCGCTCCAGGCTACAAAGTTTCAATTTTAGAAGGTAAATAAATTCCAGATACCAGGGCCTCTGCTTGGGTCGACAAGGGTGTGGCTGGCCTGCAAACCACCACAGGACCCTTGCTCAGGCCTCTCCATGCCCCAAGAGAACCCCACCCTGATCCAGGACACCCTTCAGGGCAAACGAGCTGGCCCCCACCCGTGCACCAGGCCTCTATCCTCCTATCTAATAAAAGAGTAATATGCAGATTGATCACCAATCCAACATACAAGATGGCTGCCCGCATGTGGTCAAAGATCCTGCCCCCATGTGGACACAAGATGGCCACCACAAGATGGCCAGCAGGGGAGGGCAGTTAGGAGGCACCAGGCCTGCAAGGGAGGGCAGTTGGAGGCAATCAACCCTGCAGGGGATGGCAGTTAGGGGTGACCAGGCCAGCAGAGGAGGGAAGTTGGGGGCAAACAGGCTGGCAGGGGAGTAGTTAGACATCAATCAGGCTGGCAGGGGAGTGGTTAGGGGGTGATCAGGCTGGCAGGCAGAAGTGGTTAGGAGCAATCAGGAAGGCAGGCAGGCAAGCAGTTGGGAGCCAGCAGTCCTGGATTGTGAGAGGGATGTCCGACTGCCCGTTTAGGCCCAATCCTACCATGATTGGGCCTAAATGGGCAGTTGGACATCCCTCGAGGGGTCCCAGATTGGAGAGGGTGCAGGCTGGGCTGAGGGACACGCCCCCCTCCGTGCACGAATTTCGTGCACCGGACCTCTAGTATATATATATATAATGTTTCATTTATCCTAAGTTATTTCAAAATTTTACCATAAATTTCTATCACTTCTTTCAGGATACACTCAATACACCCACACATACACATGCAGACAACAAGTCACACTACTACCCATTTTTTTGATTCCCAATTCATAAAAATCATTTTCAGATATTAGCAGTGTACTTCTGCCTCCACTCTTAACTTTGAATGACTATATAATTAATTTTTCAATTCAAGACACTTTTGAAAATGAAAAGCGACTTTACTAATAATTACATTAGAAAAACAGTGAAATTGGGGCATATAGTAACTCTTCAAACCCTACAAACTTACATATGCCTAAATACACCTTTCCTTCCCTATGTTTAGGATGACTCAATGAGGAGTCATTCTCGTCAAACAAAAATTGCTTTATATAGACATTAGATTTCATAACTTCCTCCACCTACAGCTATTTTCCCTGGTTAATTACCTACTTGAGATTCTTTAACAATTCACCTAGCATTGAGTTTTCCTTCTTAAAGAATATTCTCATTCATGGGTCATATAAATTTTCTTAAAATGTACATATGGATGTTTATCTACTAAATTCAAAATTTCCTTTTTCCCCCCCATTTCAAGTTCACTAAAATCTACATTTATTTGCATGGCCTATAAAACTTTGAATGAACTTCTTCCTTGCCAACTTCTAATCTCTTTTTCAACCAATCTTCTTTCTACTTCTATTGCAGCCAAAACAACTTCTTTGCTCCACTAAGGGTATCTCATTGTCTTTATACTTGTTGCTTTAAATGGTTTCCCCCAGAAAACCATATAGCATGTTTTCTCATTTTGTTCATTATTGTGTCAATGCCATCTCTACTGAGAGGCCTTTTTTAAACTTTATTTTAATTGTTTATACTATTAAAATGCTCCCTCCCCCCTTCCTGTTCACATACCCCTTCCCTCTGGCCATCACCACACTGTTGTCTGGGTCTATGGGTTATTCATACTAGTACATGTTCTTTGGCTAATTTCTTCACTTTCTTTCATACAGCTGTCATATATAAAATAGTAGTTCCATCACTATCCTCTTAACTGAGCTTTATTTTTCTCCACAACATTTATCACAAGCCTATATAGTATTATTGCATACTTTTCCCATTAGAATGTAGGCTAATGACATGCATTTTTTTTTTTTTTACTTCTTCCCACATCTTAATTCAAAATATATTTATTGAATGACTGAATGAAAGAACAAGTTGAAAAAAACAGGATCAATTATATAAGATCATCTACATATCTTCAGTACTAATACATCACTACCTGTATTTAATATATTCTCTGATTTGTAGAGTTTTACATTCTTAGAGTACCCTGATTCTTTGATAGGCTCATTTCACTTCTAATCTAGACAATTTTTTTTCTTTTCAGAGCATTTCACTTCCGCAACTATTCTTTCTTCTGCATAATCTTTCCCTCTCTCTTTTAGATCAATTTTATCAGTATAAAATAATAGTTCAGCATTTTTTAATTTAAAAAAATTTTCTTTTACCCCCTGATGAAGTCAACATACCAGATAATAATTTTTACTAGTACTCACAACAAAACTTTGCTGTACTTCAGTGTCCAATTGAACTTCTCATTACCATTATTCTACAATATGTACTCTCATCAGGTTACCAAGGTTACCAAAGAACCTCATATTCCCAGTGTAAGTACAAACATTTTAATCTTGTGTGGCTTTTAGCAGAATTTGACACAGTTAACAAATTTGTTTTTCTGAGAAGTGTTTTATCTTCCAAGACATAATACTACCCTGCCATTCCCTCTGTTCTTACTAGCCACAACTTTTCCTTCTCTTTTTCTCAGTTTTCTCTAATAAATGATTGATTGAGCCAGGTTTAATCATAAATTCTAATCTTTTCTGAATTTTAAACTCTCTCTGAGTGATCTCAATTTATCTTCTTGTCTTTAAAAAAAAATCTATCTGAGCCTACACCCCCACCCAACTGTCTACTTAATATATTTGTTTACATAGACATTTTAAACTTAATAAATTCAAACCAAAGCTACTGAATTGCCACAACATATTTCCCTTCCAAATTGTTTATTCTTTTGCATTCTACATATCCATTTCTCCAATCTAATGAAGAATAATTTACAGGAAATCAACAGTAGAATAGAGGGAGCTGAGAATCAAATCAGTGATTTGGAAAACAAGGAAGCAAAAACCACCTAATTAGAAGAGCAAAAAAAAAAAAAAAAGAATAAAAAAAATTATGAAGACAGTGTAAGGGGCATCTGGGACAACTTAGAGCATACCAATATTTGCATCATGGGAGTGCCAGAAGAGTAGAATCATTCTTGATTCTTCACTTGTACTTCACCCACAATATCAAGTTTATCAATAAGGTTTCTAGGCACTATAGACAACTGTATGCAGTAGCTATTCATTTATGTCTGTTACTCTTTCTTTCCAAATAATAATACTAAATTTCTCCTAATATAACCATTTATGTCTAATTTCAAATATTGCTGCATTAGTGGGTTCTTCACTGATTATCCTCCTGTAATTTTCTTCTATTATACTAATTTATATTTCTGCCATTGAAGGTTTCACTATCTAAATATATTGTGTTTAATTATTTATTTATTCTATATGTTTTTTTTCTCAGTAAAGTATAAACTTCATAAAAAGAACAAGTCCATATTATTCATATCGATATGTCAGCATCAATGACACTCAAATAGTAGATTGCTGAATAAATGAATAAAGTTCTCAAAGTATCTTTCATCTAGAAATACATTTTAATGATAAACAAAATACATTGTTTTAATTTGTTTTGTTTATCATGTGTTGATGGCATAGTGGATTGTGGAAATAGCACTTATTTGGAAATCAGGAACTGATGTCCTAAGTTGTAGGTACAGCTTTACTATGTGACTTTAAGCAAGTTATATAACTTTACTCAGAGTTTCATTTATCATCTTTTAAAATATGGCATTGGTTTTCTACAGTTATTCTAATGAATGCAAATATTACAGAAAATTAGCTTTTTTTCCACATGTGCTTTAATAGCATTTTTTTTTTCAAATACAGATGCAGGAAGAAAGCATAATACTTTTCTCTTTAATCAGTTATAATCTTGTGAGAATGTATAAGGGGCAAAAAATACACAAATAATAAGGAAATTTTTATTTTACTGGCCTTTGTCATACAATAAAACTAGTAAGATGAATGCATATCCCTACAGTATATGAGAGCTAAGGACAAAACTATTCTATCTGTGATATGCTTTTATGACTAAGAGAATGGTCTGATTTTTTTCATCTATATCATTTCCTGGCCTTCTTCATAAAAATAGTCATTTCACATTATCCTACCTATTCACCCTGAAGAATGGCAGAAGTAAAAAAGAAACTGCTTTTAGTTTGCTATTGTGATTCTTTTCTCCCTGGTATTGGGATTTGGAATGAAAGCTTTTTAAGTTTAAAATAATTTCTGTGGTTGGAAACTAAATTAGAGTAGGAAATTGAATAAAGGATAATAATGAAATATTAATAGCTTGAAACAGTGATTATGTTTTTATATTACCTTTTTATTACAAAATATAATAATTTAATGCCATACTCTAATAAATATGACTCACTTGCTTTTATAATCAAACCTTTCCATCATGGCTAACTCTCATGACCCTGTTCATATTTTTAAAACTCTTGAAGTTCATTTTTCCTTTGTGAAGATCACTACATATAGACATTAAAGAGCATATTTATTAGGGTACACCTTTATTCACAAAGTGAATAACAACAAAGTCAAGACCAAATAATACAAGAAGCTGGTAGACATAAATTAGACATTTGCTCCCACTTTTGTTGTTGTTTATTTGCTGATTTATTTGCTTGTCACATTTCCTAAACTTTTTTTCTTCTTTAGTTTTATCAGGGATGATAAAATCTTGGCTTATATCTTTTGTCTACCATAAGTTAAGAAAATAAAAGCACTTTTGTAGCATAATATTATCCTGGCCTCTGTAGATAAAGGAATTTAATTTTATGCATTGTTTTTGTAATTTAATGTATTTTTTAATTTTATGTGTATTATATAAAGATGCAAAATATTATTTAAAATATCCAATTTAAATGATAATGTGAAAATTCTGTCATGAATACATATAATGTGCTCAGTAGTTTGCATATATTTTCAGGATAATCCCCACCACAGTTTTAAGTTACAGAAAATAAAACTAATATTCAAATTGGTTAAATCATTTCTAAGGTCACACAGCAGGTACAGTAAAATGAAGACAAGTAAGACTTAATCCTCTGTGGTAGAATTACCTTGTAGACATAGCACTGTAGGGTAATGAGAGATTTAGAGGATGTTCTAGTCAAACTATTTTCAATGAGAGACTTTTTTTTTCACTTCTGTAACCCTATTATTTAGTCCCTCATTTGAATTTTTAAAATCTTAATGCAATGACAAATAATTATTACACTGCTAATTTAAAAAGAAAAATCCTTCAAGTAAAGATCCAGTGCTTATGGAAGATTTACACGGGTATATACAGAAAAGCCCAGTAGCAGACTACTGACAGTGGGAAAAGTATTAGAGTCCTTTGAAGATAAATCTGTGTATAACACAGGGCTTAACCTAAAATTATTTATGGAAACAATAGGATGTCAGTTATGACATCCAATCTGAGGAAAACTTGGGAAGAAATATATGAAATGGCCATATTTAGGATTGAAAAAAAAAAAGGGAAAGAATAAAGCCAATAAGATGGCCTTAAAAAAACAACATGTTTTACTAAGATTAAGGTAATCATGTATATTATAAATTTCCTGGTAGATGTGATGTCTGAAAGCAAAGGAGTTTAATAAATCTTAGTCTCCAAAAAATTCAATAAAATTTTGCATGCCATGAAATGTAAAAAAAAAAAAAAAAAAAAAGGGAAAGAAATCAACCTTTTTCTGTTATAAGAATACAAATATACTTATTAACCAATATTCAAAAATCTATCTGCAACTAAAATAAGCTTAAGAGTTTGAATATTACTATATTATGAAAAGTTTATAGACCTGTCTTAAAATTAGTTAATATATCTGACCAGAAAGTGTTATTATTTTTTGGAATTAAATTTGTTCTATTAAAATGGGTGTCCTAATAAAGCACATTCAACAGTATTATAAATTAATACAAGAGTAAATACACACCAGTGGTCACGGACAACAGGGGGGTGGGGGCATACGTGGGGAGGGGTTTGGGATGGGAATGGGGGGATGAGGACAATTATGTGATACCATAATCAATAAAGAAATTAAAAAAAAATAAAAATGTATATGGAATTATAAAAAAAGATTAAATACAGTATGTTTAAAAGTGTTTGGTAACAAAATACATTACTACGGGATATTTTTCTTCTTCATTATTAGTATTTCTCATTATAATATTACATCTTATTCCACGTCAGTATTTCCTATCATAATCTTTCATCATAGTACACTTTTTATTATCAGTTTCCAATTTTGGCATATGAAATTCCATCCAACTTTTAGTTATTATACTCCACATATATTATATATGCTGTCACATATGTTCAATATCTTAGTAATAGTTGCTTATATGGAAATGGTAAGTTGTATTCTCACTGACACTTATCTTTTTACTCAATTTTTCAATGTATTCCTATTTGTGAGATTATGTAATCATAGCATCCACTTACAATCCTTTAATTATCCAAGGTTGCCATCAATCCTTGGCTAACAAATTAACATTGTGATGAGCATCCTCATTTATGTCCTTAAATGAAAATTTCCTAGAAACATATAAATAGGAATACCATTTCTTGGTAATGGATATATTTGTCTGACCTGAGGTAGTCCATAATTCTACCCTCAGCGCATAAGTGCTTATATTCCTATATTTTCTATTGAGAAGGCTAAAAAGGGCTAATTCCAATGTAACCCTGATATTTGGGGGATAGTGATTTGAATCCATGCCAGCAAGCTCAGTGTACATTCTTGATAACCTATAATTAAGTCCCTATCTCCTTCCCAGATACTGGTCTTGAGAACCAGTTACAGAGGCAATGGGGCTGTGAACAGTGCAGTGCCCCAGAGGGAGGGTTATTAACGCTAGTGCCAGGCCAGACCATCAGATATGGCCTGGAGACCCCCAACACCTGGGGCCTTCTTGCAAGGCCCGTGAAAAGGACTGGAAGCATAATCCATGTTTGTGGGACAAGGACCACAGGGAGATATAAAGGAAAGCCCCATGCGTGTTCCTTCACTCAGATTTGGAAGGCTGTTCCCTGAGTCCGCTGGTGTATTAAAGTGTCCCTCCATTTCTTTGAAGCGTCCTTGGCTTTCTTTGGTCTTCTGCAACACCATCACATGAAGCATTGTCTAGTTTTGATATTTTGATATTACATTGGAGATTAACTGAACCTACTATTGTTTTATTTTTTATTTATTTTTTAACTACAAGTGAGCATCTTTTCATATGCTTATTTATATACTACTGGGGGGGGGGGACTCTCAGCCCGGCTTGCACCCTCTTGCAGTCTGGGAACCCCGTGATCGATCACCCCAAAGAGGTAGGCCCCACCCATCCGACTGGGGTTCCAGGATTGATCACCCCTGTAGAGGGATGCCCAGGCTACCTGCCGCAGCGCAGCCATCTGGGTAGCCTGGGCCTCCCTCTTTGGGGTGATTGATCACGGGGTTCCACAATTGATTGCCCCAAAGAGGTAGGCCCTGCCCACCCGGCCGGGACTCTGTGATGGATACCCTGCAGAGGGAGGCCCCGCCCATTCGCTGCAGCCCTCTGTCTGGTGGCCTGGGTCTCCCGCTGCAGGGCGATCATGGGGCAATGGCGGGGCCCCCAACCAATCGCATCGCACCCGCCTTGGCTGGCTTGGTGCCAGTGGGTGTCGTAGCGTGGTCGTCCGGATGCTCATTCCACTGTTCAGCTGTTTGGTCAATTTGTTATTACACATTTATTATTATAGATTTCCCACTTTTTTCTGTAGGAACTCCGGTTTTTCTTGTTGTTTTACAAGATTTTCTTTCCATTATGGCCTTGTAGTATATGTTAATATATCTATTAACCTGATCTCCATTTTTGCTGTCAGTTGACCTCAGAACCATTATTATCCCATATCTATTTTAAAATGAAAATATTGATGTTTTCTTTAATTCAGATGGAATATTAATTTGAGGATTAATTTGAGAATAACTAATGTCTTTACAATATGATAATACTATATCCCAAAGCATAGCATATCTTTGTATTTATTCAAATATGATTTTATGTATTACATTTGAGTGATTAATCCACTAAGATCTGTTTATGACACCTTATCTTCACAAATTTTTCAACTTCCTTGATATAATCATACTGTTGTTATATGATTCCAATTTAAAAAAAATGTAATTAAGTTATGGATTAGCTAAACAAATTTCAGAAAGTACAGTGCTAATGAATGATACATTCAGTATGTAAACCAAGACATTTTTCCTCCAAAATCTGTTCCTTTGAATCCTAGGCTGTATTAATCATCATTTTATTTGCAGAATATTAAAGTATGTTAAAATCTTTGAAAAACACTTTACCTCTGAAGTCCAGATTATTTTAAATTGCCCAGTCAATAAGAAAAGGTAGCATGTCAGGTTTTTGTGTTTTTTTAACATTTGGAAAATAACTTATTAAACTGCTTACTTGTAACCATATAGTTATTGTGATAAACCATTGTGTTATCTGGAATACTTAATGTTAAAGTTCTAGAGATGACAATCATTTGGTAAGGAATTTAGACAAGTAAATCAAAATGTAAATCACTATAGTTGCTTAGGACAGATAAGCTACATTGCTACTCAAAATTTCTCAAATCAGAGTTGACACTGTCTCCTGTAATATTTAGCTTCTTTATTAATGTCATTTCATTTTCAGATTGCTTATTCTATAAGGGACTAGTTTTGCATATTATTAAACATTGGCCAGATAATTTATGTTAGCTTAATCACTTTGTTACTAAAATCTTAAGTAACCATTGAATGGGTATTCATCATATATAGGATCAATATTTTTAGAAAAAATACATTAAGCAGTTTTTAAATTATACAATATAATATGTTTGAATTTATCATGGTAATTGATTTCTATCAGATAATAGTTGATATTTCATACTGTTGCTATATGAGTAGGGTTATCTACTTTATATTTTTATATTTTCAAGTATGAAATCAAGTTTATTTTTTTTTATAGAGTTTAAATATTTTTAAAGAAAATGGACCTAGTGAGTATGGAAACATTTCTTAAGGAAGACTCATTTCAATATTTTTTATAGCCAAACGCAGATTGCAATCAAAAGGAATATAATTGCATGTTTATGTTTTATTCAAAACAAATCCTATATAATAAAGGCCTAATATTCAAATCAACCAAACAGCAGAACAACTGGCAGAACGACTGGTCGCTATCATGTGCACTGACCACATGATGCTCAATGCAGGAGCTGCCCCCAGCCCGCAGGCCCCAGGCCAGCCAAAGCGGGTGAGAGTGGGGGCCCCTGATCGCCCCACAGAGGGAGGCAACCGGCGGTGGTGGCGGTGGGCAGGGCCAACGAGCGGGCAGCACCAGGGTGGCCAAGGCAGGTGCTAGTGGCCACCCGCGCCCCCCCCCCCCCCCACCCCCTGCCCGATTGCCCTGTGGATCACCCCACAGATTGGCCCTGATCACTGGCCAGGCTTAGGGCCCTACCTGTTCACGAATTTTGTGAACCGGGCCTCTAGTCTATTATAAGTCTAATGAATATTTGTTTCATTTGGAGAATGGTCAGTGAGATTACTTTTTTGAAGAATCACTTAAACTCAAAGAAAAGTCATTAACTGGTCTTATCATATAACGATGTGATCACTTTTTTCCCGTGACATGGTGCTTCATTATGGAAACTTAAGTCCTATTTTTTCTTGTTGTTTGTTTTGACACAGTGTCCTACGTGTATATAATCTGTGGCCATGATTGGGTTATATCAGAAATGTTAAATGTTGCCTTCAGCACTGATCCAGATGAGGCATGCAGTTGGTCACCAATTACTGCCTTGGAATAATCAAACAGTGTGTGAACTGGCATTCTGTTCTAACTTCTGTTTGCATAGGAATGTCTCACTTTGCCTCACACAGAGCTGCTGCTCTGTCCTGAAGCATTTATCTCAAGCTGAACTACAACTCAAAATAATGCCTAACACAAAAAAGAAACCTCTTCCTCTAGGATGGGTTTTGATGATAAATACAAACTTTGTAGAGTAGTTTCCCTTATATATGACATACATGCATGCCAAGAGCCGATTCATATTCTGTACGTCAGCAGATTTATTAAACTCTAAAGTGAAATACCTACTACCATGAACAAATGACAGCAATTGCTTTTCACTCTGTATCATTTATATTATAAAACATCTTACAGTATCATTTGAAAAAGAATTGTTGGTAAACATACATTGCTCTTTCTCTCATAGCATACAGTTTGGCATTAATGTTGTGTTTGACATTATAAATATCTTGGCAATAGCATTACATTTACTCATCTTTCCTGCATAAGTGCATCATCTTTGAATACTGTCTCTTTGGTTTCATTTAATTGTCTGTCTTTAGCTTATTTTTGTTTTGTTAATCCTCACCTGAGGATATTACTTTCTATTGATTTTCAGAGAGAGTAGAAGAGAAGGGAAGAGACACAGAAAGAGAAACACTGATGTGAGAGAGACACATCGATTGGTTGCCTCCTGCATGTGCCTTGACTGGGGCTGGGATCGAGCCTGCAACTGAAGTATGTGCCCTTTACCGGAATTGAACCCGAAACTCCGGTTCAATTAGGGCCAATGCTCTAATCCTAATCCAAATAGGTTAGGATTTATTTTGTGTGTGTGTGTTTTTTTTAATATAAAAAATTCTAATACACTCAGGGGAAATATTTTAACAATTTAATTGTCACTGTGTTTGTATAAAAACTAAAGTTTTGATGCCTTCATTACAATAATTTGATAAAATCTGATAACAGAGGCCACAGTAGAAATTAGGAAAAATGGATTCCTAAACCAATAAAATCCAGAAGACATTTTTTTCAGATCTTGATGTGAAAGAGTCACACTTGCTGATTTATTTGTCACTGTACAGATAAAAAATTTTGTATATCATCTTTAATATGTTATTCTGTAGTATCACCATAGAAGTATCACCATCATCTTTGGACTATTAGTCCATTTTAAGTGAAATGAGTACATAATATCTCAAAACTAAAATAAAACTTAAGTAGACAATAGAACATATGATGTGCAAAGGTACAATCAACTAAATGTTTTCAGGACAAAGCTACTAAGCTCTCTCTCCTTTGTGTATTATTTTTACAAGCATAACAATGGTTTTTACTATTATATATAGCATATAAATTATATAACATATAAATGTATAATGGCTTTACTTATATATAAATTATACATATAATGCAATACAACAAATAATGTAATATTTATAATAATATATTTTAATATGTGATCTATATATATAAAAGCCTAAGTGACCGAATGACTGAACGACCCGTTGAACAGTCACTATGATGTTCACTGACCACCAGGGGCCAGACGCTCAACACAGGAGCTGCCCCCTGGCGGTCAGTGTGCTCTAACAGTGGGAGCACTGCTCATCTGACGGACCCTCCCCAGCGGCCCACCAGTTCAGGGGCAGCCACTCAATCCCTCTGTAGTCCAGCAGGTCCAATCTCTGGAGAACGGGCCAGGCGCCGATGGACCAGCACCACTGGCATGATCCCGACAACACCGCCAGCCTCCTGGAACTCAGCCTCAAGCACCACGGCTGCTTCCCCTCCCTAGACGTTCCACAAGGAAGAAATGACATAAAAGCGGCCACCAGGTGGCTCCTGACAAACGGCGCGAATGTCAGTGAGACAGATCTGGATTCTGGGCCGGCAAGGGCATCCCATGCCCCCCTGGAGGACTGATGGTGTCCCAGCCACACCCCCTCACCCTCCTAGGGACTGGACAGGTACCTGATCTGGACTGACTAGGCTTGAACCTGCGGCAGGCACAGAGGGGCCGGGGTGAGCGGGAGCGGCAGGCAGCGTTGGACTGCCAGTTTCAGCCTGATCCCCGCAGGCCACCCTGAGGGAGCCCACCCATGCATGAATTCGTGCACCAGACCTCTAGTATAATAATAAATATGACATATTAGATTTAGTTAAATGGGGTTTACTTAATGAAATATCTAATTTAGGAAGGTATAAGGAAAATTGCAAAGCTAAATATGTAAGAGTAGAAGAGCTTAAGGCTTATGGTTTTATTTTATCTGTTCTTCTCATGTTTTTTTGTGTGTGACATTTTTGAGATTATAAGTTAAAGTAATAAAATACTGAATACAAATACATAAATACATTAAATTGCATTTAAAAATTTGATAGCTGAGGCTAAATAAAATTACCCCCCAAACATCTCAGCTAAAGTTGTAAAATAATAAAACCAACAGATAGTAAAAAGGATGACTTAAAATAGTGAATCGCTAACATTTTGCAAAATACCATGAGTAGAAATGTGACCTAATGCCATCTTTTACACTGTGTTTCATTTATGGGGGCTTTAAGAATGGTTCTGCTTATGTGGTATTCTCAGACAAGATGAACAGAGAACCTGTTGCAGAAGAGAAATAGTTCATCCAGGAGGTGCTAACAGAGTCAGACACTGAACACTGAGAATTGCAAGTGGATAAATATTGGCTATTTTATTATGAATGGCACCACCCAGGAGAACAGGAAGCTAATACTCAATAGCCAGAACTTCCCAATGGCATGTGTAGGTCACAGATTATACAGGGCAAAATCACAGGACACCATGGGTTAGGAAGTTTGGGAGCTGATTGGTTGGAAGTGTAAAAACATCATTTGTTCAGATCTTGGGGCAGCTCTGAGGTCCATTCTGGTGTCCCTGTCTGCTTTCATGGGCAAGTAGACGGGGTGTTGTTCCACCTTAAGGTTCAGGAGCTGAAACATAACTTGGGTCAAAATGTTTCCTTTAACTTCCCAGAGGCCCAGACCTTGTGAAACGTAGTCATGTCTAGGCTACTGTCTGCTGCTGCCTTGGGGGTTACTAATTATCTAAGGGAAAGGCTAGGTCTCTCAGGGAGCAATAGAGAGAAAGAGAAATGATTTCTAAAGCTAGGATTTAAAGCTAAATTTAGTCAAGGTCATAAGGGCCTTGTTTCAAATCTCCTGAAGCAATTGGCCGCAAACAACAGAAGCCTCTATGTAATTTTAAGGAAAAAGATTTAGTAGGAAAATACTGGGGTCTCTTAGAAACATTAGGATGATAGAACTCCAGAGGATTAGGCGGCAAAGGTCACACAGATAAAGAAACTGCCCCACGCATTGCAGTTATCACTATAAGGAAGGCATGCCCTGGCCCCTGGTCTTTGTTACAGACTTTGTTACAGGTCCCAAGTATCGAAGGCATTACTGTCTGACCTACATCATTTCCCATCCATTGGCTATGCCATTTGACTGCCTTAACAAGACGTGCACACTGAATCCCATTAAGAAAACACATTTTGGAAGAATTTTCTTAAAGTGAGAGTGAAGAGAAATTACAAAGTGGGAAGAGGAGTTAGATGTTCGGAGGGAAAATGATTCACATTTTCAAATTATGTTCATAGATGCAGGTATAGACATAAAACTGATATCTACATGGCTTCATGGTGATGCCTGCCACCCCACAGCATCCACAAGCAGACAAAGACAATTCTTGACAAACACCCTAGTATATGAGTAAGCTTTCAATTTATGGGGTTCATTCAATGAACATTTTAGTAGCAATAACATTATCTCATATTAAATAATTAAAAGTTTTATGTTTTTATCATTGATAATATTAATATTTAAGAGGCATAATGTAAAATAAAGTCAAGATATAATTACGCTGTATTTTTACTAACATTTTGCCACAATAGGCTAATGTTCTCTGTTTTTATTTGTTTTCACTCCCTATTGGGTTTGATTACTTTACATTTTTTAGAAGTGTAGAAGAGGGAATGAAAATTCAGGTAAGTTCTCTCTCAAACTAACTGAAATTTAAAGTAGTACTACTTTAAGGCCAGATGTTTGTATAATGACTACATTTTATTTCTTCATTTCTGTTTTAGTTTTAAAATTTTTTATTATTATTGTCATCTAGAGATCTGTTTGTTTATTGTCCTGGAATGATGACTATTTAAAAATTTAGAAATGTTTTAGTTTTGCTAATAGCATCATGGACTATTTTGATATAATGTATAGTCACCATTGTTCAGGATACATTTTAAAGGTAATCCCAGAGCAAAGTCAAAGGTAAAAATAACAAGCAAATTTATTTGTTTTCATTGGTGAGTTTCTTTTTTTTCTATTCAGCTGTCCCCATGTGAGTGAATGGAAGTATTTTATTGCAAGGAGGACTGTTCAAGCAGAGATTCAAGCTGACAATTTTTACCGGCTCTCTCCAATAAGAGTTCTGAACCTGGGTTTATTCGGACCCAATGACATGGAGTTTGTGTCAATGGTCAACAAACTCCATGAATTTCACAGTAAAAATTTACATATTATCATTGTTTAAAGCAGGTGTAATTATCTTTTTAAAAAAAATCTTTTTATTGAAAATAACCTCAAATATATATATAGATATGAGTTACAAAAGTAAAATAATACAGAGTACATGTATACAATTTATACAGATATATCAATTGTAATTTTACCTTTTGTTTTAGCAATTGTTTTTAGCAATTTTTTTCTTCTTTCCTTTTCTTACACACACACACACACACACAGAAACACACATTTTTTTTCTGAACTGTTTATGCATTACATGTATCACGTACCTTTATACCTCAAAACTCTAGTATATGCTTTTTCTTATGTAACCACAGTTCAATGATCAACTTCATCAATTCACAATGGATTCAATATTTTATCTAATCCACTAATCATACTTTGATGTTGTCATTCTACTAAGTAAGTAATGTCCTTTACAGCATTATTTTCCCCATACATTAGTGAATCCAGTCAATTACTGCTTTTAATTAGCTTACTTAGCATCCTTTTATCTGTAACATTTACATGGCATTTCTTTGCCAATTACATCAGTGACCATTTTAAAACAATACGGCAATCTCTTTTTGTAATTGAATATTCCTTATTTTCATTTTTTGACTCTTCTCTAGAATTTATTTTTTTAAATTTAATTTTTGTTGTTGACACTATTACAGATGTTCCTGTTTCCCCCCTCCTCCCTTGCACACCTCCACCCAGCCCCTGCCACCTCACCCCTGGCCATC
Source organism: Cnephaeus nilssonii (assembly GCF_951640355.1). Taxonomy (NCBI): domain Eukaryota; kingdom Metazoa; phylum Chordata; class Mammalia; order Chiroptera; family Vespertilionidae; genus Cnephaeus; species Cnephaeus nilssonii. The sequence continues at coordinate 48,687,476 of NC_137079.1, read as the reverse complement.
ACCACACTGTTGTCTGTGTCTATGACTTATGCATATATGTTTTTTGGTTAATCCCTTCACCTTCTTTCATCCAGTCCCCAACTCCCCTCTTCATTCTGATACCTGTCAGTCTGTTCCATATATCCATGCCTATTTCTATTTTGTTTGCCAGTTTATTTTGTTCATTAGATTCCACATATAAGTGAGATAATCTGGTATTTGTCTTTCTTTGCTGGCTTATTTCACTTAGCGTAACAATGTCCAGGTCTATCCATGTTGTCCCACAAGGTAAGATTTCCTTCTTTTTTATTGCCAAGTAGTATTCCATTTAATAAATGTGCCATAGTTTCTTTATTCACTTATCTACTGATGGATACTTGGACTGTTTCCAGATCTTGGTTATTGTAAATAACACTACTATGAACATAGGGATGCCTATATATTTTTTTCTGATTGGCGTTTCAGGATTCCTAGGATATATTCCTAGAAGTGGGATCACTGGGTCAAAAGGTAGTCCCTTTTTAATTTTTTGAGAAAACTCCATACTGCTTTCTACATGGCTGCACCAATCTTCATTTCACCAATGGTGTACTAGTGTTCCCCTTGCTCCACATTCTGGCCAGCACTCATTGTTCGTTAATTTACTGATGGTAGCCATTCTGACAAGTATGAGGTAATATCTGAATGTGGTTTTAATTTCCATCTCTCTGCTTAGTATGGACATTGAGCCTTTTTTTTTTTCATATATCTATTGGCCATCTAGACATGTCCTCTTTGGAAAAGTGTCTATTCAGGTCCTTTGCCCATTTGCTAATTGGATTGTTTGTCTTTCTAGTGTTGAGTTGAATAAGTTCTTTATATATTTTAGAAATTAACCCCTTATCAGGTGTATCACTGGCAAATCTGTTTTCCTATATGGTGGGTTCTCTTTGTATTTTGTTGGTGGTTTCTTTTGCTGTGTTGAAGCTTTTTAGTCTTATTTGTTTATTTTTTCCTTAGTTTTCCTTGCCCTAGAAGATGCGCTGAGTGGCCAGATTATTATGATCTCTGAATGCATAATAATCTGGCCAATCAGTATATATCCTACATAATAAAAGGCTAATATGCAAATTGTCCCCTCAACCAGGAGTTTGACCAGCAGGCAAGCTGGCCAACTGCCCATGTCTCCTCCCCCTGGCCAGGCTGGCCGACCCCACCCATGCACAAATTCATGCACTGGGCCTCTAATATATATATTGAGTGGCCAGATTATTATGCATTCAGAGATCATAATAATCTGGTCACTCAGTGTATATTAGCAAAAACATTGCTATGTGAGATGTCTGAGATTTTACTGCCTATGTTTTCTTTTAGGATTTTCATGTTTTCACGACTTACATTTAAGTCTTTTATCCATATTGAGCTTATTCTTGCGTATGGTGTAAGTTGGTGGTCTAGTTTCTTTTTCTGGCTTGTATCTTTCCAATTTTCCCAACACCATTTTTGAAGAGACGGTTTTTTCCCACTGTATGCTTTCGCTTCCTTTGTCAAATATTAATTGGCCATAAAGGCGTGGGTTTATTTCTGGGTTCTCTGTTCTATTCCATTGATCTCTATGCCTGTTCCTGTGCCAGTGCCAGGCTGTCTTGATTACAATGGGGTTGTAGTATAGTTTTATATCAGGTACTGTGATACCTCCAACTTTGTTCTTCTTTCTTAATATTGCTGAGGTCATTCTGGGTCTTTGGTAGTTCCATATAATTTTTTGGAATATTTGTTCTAGTTCTGTGAAATATACCATTCTATTTTAATAGGAATTGTATTGAATCTATAGATTGCTTTGGATAGTATGGGCATTATAATGATATTACTTCTTCTAATCTATGAGCACTTATATGTGTCTGTTACCAGCCAGGGACCAGCCGGGAGTGCATCTGCCCCAGGTCAGCCTGTAGTGTGTGGGTTCTTGACTTTGTGTAGGAAAGATTTCACAACATGTGTCCAGATGAGTTTGAAAGTATATTTGTTAAAGGCGGGGACAGTGAAACAAAGGAAGACTTTCGGGTGGAAGAAGCAACAGGGGAGAGCCCAGGTGGTGCTCTGCTTTGGGTCTCTAGAAATGTTATAGGAAAGAAGTGAGCCAAGGTGGGCGGCTGTCAGCTCACTGGGAAGTGAAGGTCACAGTGATAGAAGTGAGCCTGGGTGGGGCTGCTTTAGCTTACTGGGAAGTAAAAAAAGAAAGAGGGGGGGTGGGCTTGGAGACAGGATTAGAGGGTAAACTTGGGTCAAAGTGCACTGCCCACTGCTCCCCTGGTAGCAAGTCTCATGGGGGACCCTTAATGTCTAGGAAGAAATAAAATGTTTTTGCCTGGGAATGAGCATGGGGGTGCCCTATAGCAAGCCCGCACCGAGTCTTGTCCTGAGGGCTTTTTATTATTATTATTTTTTTTTCTGCAGGTGAGAATCTTAGGGGAGGGTTGGGGCCAGAAGTAAATAGGTATAGCTTCCAATTACTCTACAGCTATCTTGGATCCCTCCCTTATTTTTATTTTTTGCTTCTTTTTGTTTTCACAATTAAATTCAGGTAATGTATTTTTGGCAAGTATACTACATAGATGATGTTATTATTATTATTATTTTTTATTTTTCAAGGCATTTCATGATCACCCAGGCAAGGTACTGCATGACTACAATTAGTGTTTGTGTGTTTAAATTTTCTGACATATATAAGTGGTGTGTGAAGTGACCAGGCAAATTTCCTCTTCTCAATAAAATCTCCCCCTAATTTAGCATCCATTGATCATTTTTTCATGATCTAATATTTACTTAATAGTGGCAAAATGGTAAGTTTGTAGCACTTCTTCCATATTTGTCTCTGTTCCTTGACATTTTACCATAAGCAAGAAACTTTCTTTTTTTCCTAATTAGTTAATTTTTGGTTGAAAGCATGGATTTTTATTTTTCCCTAAATATTATAAATAATTCCTGTAATTCATTATGTTGGTGTTCAAATAGTTCATGATTTGGCCCTGCCAAGCTGGTTCCTATGTGAAATATCCCATTAAAATGTTCTTTCTTTTTCTAATTCCTCAGCCAAGGACATTTTTTTTCCCCATTGATTTTTAGAAAGAGTGAAAGGAAGGGAGGAGGTGGGGGGCGGGGAGGGAGGGAGGGGGAGAGAGAGAGAGAGAGAGAGAGAGAGAGAGAGAGAGAGAGAAAGAGAGACTGAGAGAGACACATTGATTGGTTGTCTCCTGCATGCACCCATACCAGAGCTGGGGCTCGAACCTGCAACCGAGGTACATGCTCTTGACCAGGAATCAAACCTGTGACCCTTTGGTCTCCAGGTCAACACTCTAACCACTGACCAAAACTAGCCAGGGCGATACTTTTTTTTTTTTTTTTTTTTTTTTTTTAGCACTTCTTACTTTCTAATATAACTACATATTTTAGGATCATCTTTCACTTAACTTGTCCAAACTCCCAAATCAACCACTTTTTGAGGGGGCCTAGTTTGTTTTAGTGGAGAACGACTTAGTGATCTGTATCTGGAAACTAGCTAAGTTCATTTATATAATTGTATTTATTTATTCTGATGCTTTTCAGTTTTGGCTTTTCTATTAGACAAAGCTAGGAAATATACACATGAATATGAACATATACATGCACATGTAAAAATGTCTATATGCATACATATCATGTACATCCATAATCAATACATAGTTTAGAAATCATGAGTTCACACTGATAAGCTAAAATTTAATTTATTCCTACAAAATTTTCTTACCTTCTCCCCTTCTGTATTAGTTTGTCCAGTCTTCAACAGTGAGACTGATTCTCAGAGTCAACATAATTACTCATTTGATTGATCCTATAACTCTTATTGATTATCACTCCCTCCTGTCTCTCTTTTATCTCACTATTCTTCACTGTAATTAATTTTAATAGTTTTTTGTATCTTTTCTTTTTTCTCCTAGATATGAGAAAATATAAGAACATTTTATATTTTTCTTATTTTCTTAAAGATTAACATACTAAACATACTGTATATGATTTTCACAGGTTTCCTTTACTTAATATCACCTCTTCAATGGAGACATTGCTAGTCTTTGATTTTCTAAATTTTTTATTTGATGGAGCAATATAAAAAGCAAGAAAATTGCGTTCCACTTTTTTTTTTTCTATAGAATTTTTGTTTGTTTTTGGTCAACTTTATTTTTTTTTTTTTTGTAAACTTGGAATATTTGGTCATTATCTATAATATATGTTAATAGTTTCTTATAGTTTGTCCATTGTCATTTTTTGTCTTTATTAATGGTATATTTTTTCTCATTCAATTTTTAAAAAAATTTAGTCAAATTTACAAATTATTTTTTTATTCCCCCTCCTGAAAAGTTTTCTCCACACTCAGGGCATGGTAGAAGATACCACAAAGTACCTTGTTTTAGATATTTTGTTAAGTTATGTGCTTAGGCTCAGATGTAGTAGTGACTAAGCTGAAAATTCAAATCTCAGTGACCACAAAGAATGTCAGCAATAGCTTCAAGTGGCATTTCTTCTCTAAGAAGATGGTAAAATCATTGTTTAGGAGATGAAGTGATATGAAGTGATTTGGAAACACACAATATAAAGTATTAAAAGGCATCAAAAAGTGGAATTATACTTTCTCTACATTAAAACTTAATGCTACTAACCCAGTTTTGAAGGACACAAGAGATATAGAGGACAGGAGAAAACCCTTAGGATCCAAACCCAAGGTGAGAACTTTGATAGGTGAACCCCTAAATGTTGGTGGGAGAGACAAACTGACCCCCAGGATGGAATTGCAGAGAAAGTTCCTTATTTTGGGAAAGAAAAAGAAATATCAGAAAAGTATCAGTGCTTTCACACAAATTTTGGAAAAAATTAATATGTGGAAAACATAAAAAGCCAACATCACATCCGCTTTTTCACTGGGAACTAGTTTTTGAGATTGTATTTGATTGTGTGTTCTTTTTTTTCTCTCTGATGAACCAATTTTTCCCCCCTTATGAACCAATTTTTAAAAAATCTTTATTGTTGAGTGTTACAGATATATCCCCATTTATCCCCTCCATTGCCCTCCTCCACCAAGATCCTTCCCCACCGCAGGCCTTCACCACCCTATTGTCTGTGTCCATTGATAATAAATCGATTTATGCATATACATTTTTTGATTACTCTCTTCCCTTTGAGATTCATCAGTCCATGCCATGTTTCCATGCCTCTGTTTCTATTTTATTCATCAATTTAGTTTGTTTTTTAGATTCCTTGTTTTTGATTTTTAGATTCAGTTGTTGATAAATATCTGTTTACTAGACGCAAAATTCAAAATAATGGTTATAAGGATGCTCAAGGAACTTAATGAGAATTTCCAAGAAAGTTAGTGAGAACATCAAAGATATTAAAAAAGGACCAGTCAGAAATGAAGGATACACTAGCTGAAATGAAGAATAATTTACAGGGAATCAACAGTAGATGACACCAAGCATTAAATCAGGGATTTGGAATATGAGGAAGCAAAAAACACCTAATCAGAATAGCAAAAAGAAAAAAGAACCCAAAATATGAAGATAGTGTAAGGAACCTCTGGGACAACTTCCAGCATACCAACATTTGCATCATGGGGATGCTGGAAGGAAAAGAGGAGTGAGAAATAGAAAACTTATTTGAAGAAATAATGACAGAAAACTTCCCTTACTTGTTGAAAGAAATAGACGTACAAATCCAGGAACTGCAGAGTGTCCCAAACAAGATGAACCCTAAATGGCCCACACCAAGACATGTCATAATTAAAATGCCAAAAGTTAAATACAAAGAGAGAATCTTAAAAGCAGCAAGAGACACATATGTAATACCTTAATCAATAAAGAAATTTAAAAAAAAGCAGCAAGAGAAAAGCAGTTACCTATCTGCAAAGGAGTGCCCATGTGACTGTCAGCTGATTTCTCAACAGAAACTTTGCAGGACAGAAAAGATTGGCAAGAAATATTCAAAGTAATGAAAAGCAAGGTCCTATAATCAAGATTACTCTACCAAGCAAAGCTATCATTTAGAATTGAAGGTCAGATGAAAATATTCACAGACAAGAAAAAGCTAAAAGCATTCACCACCACCAAACCAGTATTACATAAAATGTTGAAGGGTCTTTTTTAAGAAGAAAAAAAAATTTAAAAATATGAACAAAATAACAATTAATACATATCTATGAAAAATTGATTATTTTTCAACTGAGCTACTTTTTAGAGTTGCTAATAATTAACAGCTCAGTTCTATCTTACACTAACTTGAGGTTGCAGAGATGCATGGGAATTTTAAATTACATTTTAAAGAGGTTCTTTTGGATTTTGTGTTTACAACACAATGATATGGCATGGTCAGACTATTTTTCGCTCTGTGTTGAACTACCTAAGAGTAAGGTTTAAATATTCAAAGGATCATCTCCCTTAACCTGACCTGATAATGAATATACTAGCCTTGGGTCTTTCTCTTTCCATCTATTTCTCAGGCTTTTTCAACTGCAAGAGCTCCTTCACAATTAGCTGTTCTAGTTAATAAGGGGAAAATGAAAGTGTGAGAAGTGAGTATTAAGATAACTTTGCTAATAATTTTAATACTTCTTTATACGTTATTTTTTAGTATAATAATTTCATCTACAGGGGGAAAAAACAACAACATCAGAACATCCTGAGGGAAAAGTAGAATTTATATTATTCTAGGCTTATCGCTTGGAAATGGTTTTAGAAAAGCCAGAATCCTCCTGTGTGCCCCTCTGGAGCTTCTATTTCTCAGTTATGGTAGGATTTATAACAGAGCTTTTTCACTGAGACATTCGGGAAAAGACTAGTGTTCTCATTCCATTTCTAATAAAACAAAGACCAGTGTGTAAAAATAAAAGTATAAATTATATATCCAGTGCATACCTTCTAGATTGAAGTAATGCTTCTTAACAAAATATTTCTATGAAATTATGACTTTTAAGAAAATAATTTGTAAATTAAATGTTGATAACATTTAAAAATTGTATCTATACATTTAAAATAAATATTTTTTCAATCTTATCTGTTAAGCTCCAGTCAAAACAAACAAAACAAAATGGAAAGTACTTTAACTGCTTTAATCATAAATTAATGTAATTAAGATTTTTCAGAATTTATAAAACTACTGGAAGACCTGAAGGAAGAAAGGCCAGTAAAGCCACCTCTATTTCCCAAGTTCAATCCTTCTTTCAGGTAGTTAGAAGTTTAAAAAATAAAAGGAAGAGGTCTGAAACTAGACGGGATATTTTGCATTTATGCTTAGAGTGGTGGCTCACATTTGCTACTTTTCTATCCTGTTATGATGTGTGATTGGTTTCCACTGATGGAATATAAAAACTGAACACTGTTGGCAAAGATTTTGAGAAATGTGAATTCCAGGAGAACACAGAAGGCAGGAAATAGTGTCAAGTTACCTGTCTATCTATCTATCTATCTATCTATCTATCTATCTATCTATCTATCATCTATCTATATCTATCTATCATCTATCTATCATCTAATCCATCACTTATCTATATCTGTTTATATATTTATCTATCTAAGGAGAGAGAAAATATTGCACATTTTGTTGCAAGTATATCTGTGCTTTGTTCCTTTTATTGTTTAGTAGTATTGTATCATATGAATACACCAAAACAGTTTTGATGGATATTTGGCATTTTCCCAATTTGTATTATTGTGAAAAAAATTGTTTTTTTGGAGAGTCAAGTTTTTATTTTTCTTGAGTAAAACCTTTTAATGCTATTGCTAGATGAAATATTCTAAAAATATCATTTGGGTCAAACCACTTCTACTTGCCTATTGATTTTTCTCTAGAAGTACTTTGAAATTACTGAAAGGGCAATGTTAAAATACCAAAGTTGATTGTAGATTTATGTATTTATCCCTTCTTTTTTTTGTTTTATGTATTTTTAAAATCTTATCACGTGCATACAAATGTGTTATTGTTTTCTTTCTCATGATTGTTCCCTTTGTATATGAAGTTCCCTTCTCATGAAATGTCCCTTTTTATTTCTGCTAATATTATTTATTAAAGTATATTTTTACTGATGTAAATGAAGCCACTCTAAGATTTTTGTCTAATGTTTCCATTGCATATTTGTTTTCAACCTTTTTTTTCTGTATTTTAAATATTTAGAATATTTCTTATAACTAAGATAATTAGTATTTGCCTTTTTATTCATTCTGAGAAGCTTTCCTTTTTAATCAGTGTACTTAGTATGTTTATATTTAATGTAATTTTTGATATTTACATTTCATTTAAATATAAATTTTTTATTTCCTTATTTTTTCTCTCTAGCATATATTTTTTATAAATTGATTGTTTTTAATAGTCCATTTTATGTCCTCTACTGATATCTTAGCTATCTTTGTGATTTTTGTGGCTGCTGTAGAGATTGAAATTTACATTATTGATTTATCACAAACTTACCCTTAAGTAATATTAATTCATAAAAATTATTTAAACTTTTCAATAGTGTAATTATTTCTTTTCCAAAACTTTTTGTAATTATTTTGTCATATATTTTATTTCTAAATGTGTTGTAAAACTTACAGTATATTATAATACTTGCTCTAAAATATCAGTAGTTTTGAGTTGATATGCATAGTCATATGCATACTATTTTATATTTATCCAAATATTTACCCTCTGTGATGATCCTTATTCCTTGTTATAGATCCAGTTTTCATTTTAATGTAACTCCTTTTAGCTAGAAGAATTTCTTCTAGCATTTCTTGCAGTGCAAATGTGTTGCAAGTGCAGTCTCTCAATTTTCATATATTTGATATAGTTTTTATTTAGCTCTAATTTCTGAAGGATATTATCACTGAATATAAACTACAAGATTGATTTTTTTTTAATTTTTGCACTTTAAAAATAAGTTTATTTTACATTGTTATTTAGACTCTATTTTGAAAAGATAGCCTGGATAAAAGATTGGATAAAGGAGATATGGTACATATATACGATGGAATACTACTCAGCAATAAGAAAAGCTGAAATACTTCCATTTGCAACAACATGGATGTGATACTGAACACAATGGGTCTGAGGCTGCCTGTCATTACTTGAAGCCAACTTAAGCAGAGAGAGGGTTGAATCATATATGATCATTTATTCCAATAATACTGGCAGTGTGGGGAGAGCAGTTGTTCACCCTGGAAATTCTGCTCTCACTCCCCTCGCCAGTTGGCTGATTACATAGCATGAGGGAGAATATAACTACGGGCAGCTGAGAGCTGCAAGTGTCACAGGGAAAGGGGAGGGGAGGGTCTGCAGTCCGGCTTTCAGAAGATCAAAGTCTGATAATAAGGTGGCTAATCTTCTTTGATGTTACAAACACCTTAGACTCTTCCTGGGACTGGAGAATGGTGAGTGTTCCTGAGGCAAACTCCTGAAAGGGGTCAGGGTCTGAGCACAGCGACCAAATCAAAGTATGTCCTGTCCTTTGTCTGTTCTCAAAATGTATTTCATTTCTGAGTTATGGGCCCATGGAAGCATTTTATCTTTTTACTGCCTTATTTCACCCTCCAGTTTCCAAGGGTCTTTAAGAAAACATCTTAGTTAGTAAGGTGAATAATTACTAGACAGCTGTGGCTCTACATGACCGCTCCCCTCACAACCCATCAGATGGCCCCTGAGATTACTATGCTAAGCAAAATAAGTCAGTCAGAAAAAGCTAAACTAAGACCCATGCTATTTCACTCATATGTGAGATATCTAACTGAAACTCATCGACACAGACAATACTATGGTGGTTACCAGAGGGAAGGGAGTATAGTGAAGTAAATGGTAAAGAGGGCAAATATATGGTGATGGAAGATTATTTGACTTTGGGTAGTGGGCACACAATGCAACATACAGATCACGTATCATAGAAACGTACACTTGAAACCTATATGACCTTATTAACCAATGTCACCCCAATACAATTAATAAAATAAAATAAAATGTGACCATAAAAAAACAGCTTTTTTAAAAAAAATACTTCACTGTCATTTTTTTTCCTCTTTGGTGGAAGATTTTAAGATGTTTTTATCTTTGGTTATTTAGCAATTTGACATAGATTTGCCTAGTTGTGCTTATTATTTATTGTGATGATTAATCTATTAATCATGCCAATAATATTCTCTAACCATACATTAGAAAGGATTAAAAAGTGCATTATATGTGAATTAATCATAAGAGTGTCTAGAAAGAATAATATATACTACATAGTATAAGCCAAATTTAGTAACACCAAGAGACAATTTAAAACTTTAAAGTTTTTCTCTGTAAGATATTAAAGATTTAAAAGCATTGATATGTGTTCTTTCAAATTTACAATATCACATATATATTTCTGCCAGCACATTTCTGTTTCAAAATCTTAAGAGGAACTTAAAAGTTTTGAAAGCTTTAAAATAAATTTACATCTTAAAGGAGAGATGTTAACTTTCATAATAAATATAAACAACACAATATTTATGCTTTGTTTTCAAAGGCTACTCTAAGTTTTTATGATAGTTAACTACTGACATTTTTTCTGTCACAAAACAGTTTTCTTAAAGTTCTTTTCACTCACCACTTAGTTCAAAATCACCCAGGGTTCTTGTTAAAAAGGCAAATATCTGGAACTCACCTCAGGCCATGTGTATGAAAGGAAATATGACTGTGGGCAAAAGACCATTCATTTTTATAAGCTTTCCTACTCAATCTAAGCAGAATAATGTTTGGGAATCATTTTCTTAGACATGTATACAAAGGGATATTTCTAGAATAGTGTAACCCAACATATATAAAATATTAAACTTATATTGTGACAGCCTGATACATGATATTACTCAATAAAGATTAACTTTAATGACATGTATTTTCAGAAAAGTATGGAACTTTAACCTTTATTGTGACCAGGGCTACTGTTTACTTCACTATAAGTCACACTAAATAGAAAAATAGGTCATTTTCCTACATATCTCAGGCATATTGTTATATGTTTCCTAATGTAGTATTTTAGTAAAATCTGTACCATATTTGGATTCAACTCTGGAAAAAAAAAAGTGCTTCATAATGAATTGTGTGGCAGGAAAGTGCAGTAGTTAGTAGCTACAGCATAAAACTGGTAGTCAAATCAACTTGATGTAAACATTATCATTACCAATTATTAAACACACTAGAGGCCTGGTGCACAAAATTCATGCACAGGGTGTGTGTCCCTCAGCCCAGCCTGCACCATCTCCAATCTGGGACCACTCGAGGGATGTCTAACTGCCCGTTTAGGCCTGATCCTGCTAGGATGGGGCCTAAACAGGCAGGCGGACAACCCTCTCACAATCCAGGACTGCTGGCTCCCAACTGCTCGCCTGCCTGACTTCCTGATTGCCCCTAACCACTTCTCCTGCCAGCCTGATCACCCCCTAACCATTCCCCTGCCAGCCTGATTGATGCCTAACTGCTCCCCTGCCAGCCTGGTTGCCCTAACTGCCCTCCCCTGCAGGCCTGGTCCCTCCCAACTGTTCTCCCCTGCAAGCCTGGGTCCCTCCCAACTGCCCTCCCCTGCTGGCCATCTTATGGCGGCCATCTTGTGTCCACATGGGGGCAGCCATCTTTGACCACATGGGGGCAGCCATCTTGTGTGCTGGAGTGATGGTCAATCTGCATATTACTCTTTTATTAGATAAGATAGAGGCCTGGTGCACTGGTGGGGGCCAGCTGGTTTGCCCTGAAGGGTGTCCTAGATCAGGGTGGAGGTTCCCTTGAGGCATGAGGCACCTGGGTGAGGGGCCTGTGGTGGTTTGCAGGATGGCCACGCCCCGCGAAGACCCAAGCGGAGGCCCTGGTATCTGGGGTTTATTTATCTTGTATAATTGAAACTTTGTATCCTTGAGCAGATCCAAACCTCCTGCTTGCTCTGTGGCCTCAGCCATTTTTGTTGGGATTTATTTCTTCTATAATTGAAACTTTGTAGCCTTGAGAGGAGGCCAAGGCAGGCCAGGGCAGGCAGAAAGCTTGGTTTCCTCCATTGCCAGGGGCAACTCAAGCCTCCCGCTCTCTCCGTGGCCACAGCCATCTTGGTTGGGTTAATTTGCATACTCGCTCCTGATTGGCTGGTGGGCATGACTTGTGGGTGTAGCAGAGGTATGGTCAATTTGCATATTACTCTTTTATTAGATAGGATTATAGCCTGTATGCTTTTTACTATTTTCAGTCTCTTTTGTCCAGATTTTGTATAGAGTAAGTGGTTTATAAAAAATTTCTAGCATATAATGGTACCTTTAAAAAGTATATTTTCTTAGTGTACTTTTCATCAAAACATGGGATTTAATATCTATTTTATGTACAGAAGCTTCTTTAAAAGGAATCCTTTATAAGAACTCAATCTGACAGCAGATTTAACGTTGCCCCATAGGCACTTTCATAACACTGAGAGTTTAGCTTAACCACTGCGCTCAATCACTGAATAGTTTCAATGAATCTAACACTGTCAAAATCATAGAATTCCATGTTTTTCCTATCTGTGGCTAAATTCAAATCTCACAGCCTCAATTAATTCCACAGTTCCTGTGTCCTGTTTATTTTCCTCCTGAACCATCTTATATCCTGGCCTGAGGTATAAATCAGAAACGTCAGTGTCAGAAGAATTAGATTGCTGTTGCCAAAAAATGAGGATAAGACTACTTAGCAGAACTAATCAGGATTACAGAACCAGGCAAACCAAATATATCAAAAAACCAGTGATGCCAAAACAAAAAGCAAAAGTGAGGAAGCTCTTGCTCTTAGCTTTGAAATTGCTCATTGCCTTCTTGTGTCTAATATATCTGGCATTCGTTTGTCCTGTGGGTGTAGATCAGTGTTGGTGCATTGGGCTCAACTTATATGCTTGTTGTGAAGACAGGTTTCATGACATCATCTTAGATTTATGAAATATCTTCTAATAGCTTGCAGCTAATGAATTTGCTTATTTATCCGGTAAATATTGTGCAACTCAAAATTTGGAGAGCCAGCCACTCATTTGCCACTTGGAAGTACCTGGCTGAATTGTAATGCCTAGCATCTCCCGATAGAACAATCTTCTAACTTGAGGTTCCTGGTAAGATAGTTGGACTTGTACTTGTATTTGCTTAGGAAGATGCATCTCTCATTTGTATTCCAGGTAGAGAGGTAATTCCAAGATAAGTAATGGTTAAAATTGTCCACATAAATTTATAAAATGTTCTTTCTTGGTAGAATACAGGTGCTCATTTCATCATAGCTTCCTCTTCCAATTTTCAAGTTAACAGACACACTTGGAAATTAGATTGGTTTCTACAAACAGATATCAACTTAAATAGTCTTAGTAGAGCAGTTTTCAAAAGAAAATATGGCATAGAAAACTGTAGTAGATTTACAAAAAATCTACACATAAAAGAATTAATGTGTTTATTTGTACATTTTAACCCCCGTAGCAAAAAGGTTTAGAATGCAAAACTTCTTTCTCAATTTGATTAATGATTATTACTCAAGAGAGATTTTGTTTTTGCTGCAAACTACTGGCCATAAACATTATCCATCTCTCCTGGGAATGCTATTTGCCCTTGCAATCATTTATCCCTTTCACTATCACCAGTAATCCAACTAGAGAAAAGGGATATCTTGTACTATGTTAGATTGTTTCTCTGCTTTTCTTCATAGCTGTACCATCTATGTATACATCATAAAAGTATATTTTTCTTTTTAAAAAGATTATATAAAAATGTGCCTTTCTATATACTTTATTTTCATTTAACTCAGCATTATTATTTTTTTTAATCCTCACCTTAGGATATGTTTATTCATTTTAGAGAGAAGAAGGAAGGGAGAGAGGAGAGAGAGAGAGAGAGAGAGAGAGAGAGAGAGAGAGAGAGAGAGAGAGAGAGAGAAGAGAATCAATGTGAGAGAATCACTGATGGGCTTCCTCTCGCACTCACCCAACCAGGAACTGAATCTGCAACCTAGATATATGCCCTGACTGGGAATCAAACCTGAGACCTTTCAGTGTACCAGACAACCCATATTTTCCTCACTGATATACAGTGCCACATTATCAGATATCTAGGGTTACACCTATGTATGGGTCTGTCTCTGAACTCTTCATTTTGTTCCATTGACCTATTTGTCTATATTTGTACCTGAACCATATAGTCTTAATTACTGTACTGTGGTAGATAAGACATGGAAACATGTGTTTCACCTTTATTCATAATCTTTCATTTGTTTCAGGTGTTATTCTCACTTAGGTGTTCTATGGATTCTTTTTCACATAGCAGGTCATAGAAAGGTTAATACAATACTTCCCAAATGTTTTCATCTTGTGGTGCATATTGAAATCAATAGAATTAGGAAAGTATACTTGGGTTAAAAAATAAGATTGTGTTCATGAGAAGTGAACACTTTAGATATGAGTGGGGTATGTTCCCTCCTCCCCCCGCAAATTTTCATCAATCCCAAAGATAAATGATCAATATTTTTCTTCATGTATAACCTTTCCATGGCACAGATGTTATATGATACACCACTTAATTTGAGCAGAAAAAAATCGATGTTATCTGGCATTACCGGTGTTTTAGACTAGAGGTAGTTCCAGTATGGCTAGAAATTTATCTATTTTTTAAATTGAATTTTGTTATCTGGTTTTTTATATAGTCTTTTGGAGTCATGGATTTTGTTATTTTTACTAATTTTGCTTGATTTTTAGGAGTGTTGGGTATACCAAAGTGTTTAATAACAACCCTGTGAGAGTCTTAATTGTTGAACGTCATGTCTTTTTAAATGTAGAAACATTATCCAAAAACTAAAATAAGAGCTCAAGTCTTTCTTTGTGTTGCTTCCTGTCTCTTCTTTAGCACAATTTATATATTAGTTCTAAGTCTTTTCCAGCGCTACAGGCACTAAATCATGGTTAAAGGAATTATATTTTGTAATGCTGCTTTGAGTCTGTGGGATGTAACATTCTCTGTAAAGATTTTATTATTGCTAAAGGCAAGAAATACTTTATTTCCAACATGAAAAGTAAGTAAGATGTTGCTCATCTTAGGAGTTCAGGAATATATAATGGGCCAGAATTACCTCAGGAAATAGAAGTTAACATTAGTAAACTCTGAAGAGTTTAAAATTGTTATTCTTTTTGTAGAAAGTCCATAACTTCTTTCAAACAATATTCTATCTTTTTAATCCCTGAAATGGCAAAGCTGTGCATGGGCTGTTAGATCTAAAAGTGAATAGTTCAGGATAAAAAACAGCTACAAGTCTATATTCTTAGGTGAAAACCAAGTTTTAGTACCAGAGGAATTAAAATCCAAGATTTAAAAAAAATGGTAAGAAAAGTAATAAGTATATTATCCCATACATAAATGATGGAACATATTTAAAAAAATAAAGTTCCATTATTGTGCTGAGTTTTTTAAGTACATTATAGCACCTGCAATAAAGGACAACATGAAATTAGATTCAAGATCCTGGATTTGGTTTCTGAATTTCTAGATTTTCCATTGTTCATACTCAAACAATTTGCATTACTTTTTGACTTCTGAACATATTTCTTTACTTGTAAGATGGGAAAATACCAACCTCATGTAAACACTGTGAAAATTTTAAAGCTAATACACATAAAAATAAAATATTTTTCACAATTTATAAAATATTAACATCATAATTTCTCTCCAAATATTGAATATGTTTTTCAACTATGTTCTAGAAGTTTAAAAGTTTTCTTCAATTTTTTTTCCATTTCTGAGTGCTGTGTTTTATTACATTATTATATCACCTGATATTTTGTATGGAATTTCAATACTTTCTAGTTAGAGATGTATGGGATGTTACTAGTGATTGCTTATGGTTTTCTGCTTAGTATAATTCTACTTGAGAACTTTCTAGGAACAAAGTCACTTTTCTTCATTGTCTTAGCTGTTTATGCATCATTAAATTTGTTACACATATACTATTGAAACAATTTAAGATGACATGTTATTATTTTCTTACAATAAGTGGTTTTATATACTTTTCCCTGAGCATACATTTAATATTTATATCATGATATAGATATATGTACTAGTATTTAAAACCGTTATTGTAATATAAATTAAAATTAAAACCAAGAGGCTTGAAATCCAAACACTATTATCTTTTCCAGAATGAGTGTCTACTGAAACTCACAAAACAAGCATGTTTCTTTTATTTTCTACCTGAAACTAATATAATATTGTATGCCAACTGTAACTTACAAATTCATGTATTTTTTTCTTTTACACTGCGTTTAGATTAGCTCCCCTTATAATTATTGAGTCATCATTTTTTTCCTATCCCTTTTCAATATTCATCTGTCTGTCCATCCAGTTACCTATTTACCTATATTTACAACTATCTATCCCCTGGGACAGATATTTACTTATAACCTAGTACCTAAAAAAATGCCTGAAATACCAATCAGTGAAGATTAGTGGAATTAATGAATAAATGCATATGATACAAAATTATTTCCCAGGAAAGAAACATTTCAATTGGTACTATGTAATTCACACTATCCAGTCACTTTTGCACTACATTCCTTGAAGTTTATGGTATTTGATGATGCTTAAATTCATTTACAGTTGTTTTGTTAAAGTATATTTTTATTGATTTTATAGAGGAAGGGAGAGGGAGAGGGAGAGAGAGTTAGAAACATCAATGATAAGAGAGAATCACTGATTGGCTGCCTCCTGCACACCTCCTCCTGGGGATCAAGCACACAACCTGGGCATGTGCCCTTGACCAGAATTGAACTTGGGACCCTTCAGTCTGCAGGCCGATACTCTATCCACTTAGCCAAACCAATTAGGGCTGTTTTCAGTTTTAGTACTAATTTGCTATCGTGATTTTTATATCTTTAGTACATAGATAGATTAAAAAACAACAACAGGGGTATTGGATGCAAGAGATCAAAATCAGAACTTATCTGAAGTCCTCACATTTCTTTTGACTATTTTTCTTACATATTGCTTTTTCTCTTTTATCAAAAGTGAATACAAGATAGGTGTGTAGCAACTCTGCCATGCTAGGAAAAAAAAAGGTAAAAAGTCATAAGGCTTACATGTACACATTGGTCTCTAATGACTTTTCAACAATTTGTGTGTATATATTCCTGCTAAAGTTGGTTAAAAATTTGAAAGTGAATCTGAGTGCAGTTTAATATTTCATTCAACATTTGGTAAAGTTATTAATATAAACATTCACCATTGTATTGCCAAGTTGATTACTAGGGAACAATTAATTAACTACCTACACTCTACAACAGACCCCAAGAGAGCTGGTGAATTTGCAGATTTCTGAGTACTTCCGCATGCTTAGGTTCAAAGAAATATTAAAATGCTGCAACCTCCAATTTCATTTTGACTGTCCTTGGAAATATTCCAACAAATTCACTAAAAAGCCTACCACAGGAAGCCAAATGTTTTATATAGTCTGAGAAGGAGAACATTTCTGCTGAATAGAATACTTATTTCTCTTCATGAAAATATGTTTCTCTCACACATACCTAATAGTACATAATTTATCAATAGCAGCATAATAAAGCTTTTAACGTTTTAGCTCTTTACATGGTTTCTGTGCTGTGAGATAAAATAATGCATGATATAATGCACATATTCCTAATGAGATAAAAAGATATTTGTTGACTATGTTTTCTATTGCAATAATAGCGTTATTTTTTCAATAACTTATTTGAGTGCTATTGAGTATATGACCCCTTTGAGGCCTTCATTTTCATTATAAACAGACTACTACAGAGCCTACTTTTATATTCACCATAATTTGAAATTATAAAACAAATAATTTCTGAAAGCTTTATTAAAGAAACACAGTATAAGCTGGACTATATTGAAGCCTATTTTTCTATAATTGGCTCTGAATGAGTAATATCATTGGTGCACAGTATGTAAAGTATGAATTATATGTTGAGATTGAATTGGTATATTCTTTTACAGAACCTATTAGGTGTGATTGTGGGAGCCCCTTTCACGTCCCGCGTGTTTCAGGGTTCCCGTTCAATTCCGGTTTCTGGAGAAGGCCACAATCAAAATGAAAAGAGACTGGAAAAGAGTTAATTTGGGTAAATGGGGGGCCAGGTGGGAGTCCACCTCTAGGGGGAGGACTACCCCTGCCTGGCCTTTGCCATCCCTTTTATTGGGGTTCTGAGATACACCCATATCCTTTAGGCAGGAAATTCCAATAATAGACAATCAGCAAAAATTTACGTATGATTAACAGGTGAAAGTTGCTTTAACTACCAATGTCTCAACTAAACAATGAGTGAATTGCTCCGACAATTCAGAGCGATTAAGGTTGACCAGCCTTCCGGATTCCCTTTTCACATTTAACTACCAATGTCTCAATGTTCGGTTTCCGGCATGTGATGCTATAAAATGAGCCATTAAATGGGACCTGGGCAGGCTCTGGTTCTAAAACATTTATATTTTAGAATGGTTTAAAATGTGTGGCCTTTGATCCAGGCTAGTGTTTCTCAGTGGTTAGAACATCGGCCCACATACCAAAGGGTATCCAGTTTGATTCTGGGTCAAGGACACGTACCTGGGTTACAGCTCACTCCATCCCCCCAGGTCTGGGTGCGTGTGGGAAGGCAACCAGTCCATGTGTCTCTCTCACATCAATGTTTTCCTCCCCTTCTTCTCCCCCTTCCTTCCCTACCTTCCACTCTTTCTGAAAAGCAAAGGAAAAAATATGCTCAGGTGAGGATTAAAAAAAAAAAAAGCTTGGCCTCTGTAGCATACCCTTTCCTCAAAACGCTCCTAAAATATTCTTTTAATCTGTATTAGTCTACGATTTAGGTAATTGTAATAATCAGTGAAGGATAGGAGAACGAAATGAGACTGAAATCAAACACAACAAAAAGTATGTAGAGTGTACTCTGTATATCAGTCTTTCATTTTTAGATAGCTTATAGAAATTAAGTAGCATAAATTTGTGCCCATCTAACCCTGCTTGGACACTTGACTAAGGTTTTGAATTTCAACCACTAAAGTTTATATTTTAAATGCTTCTATTTGAGTTGACTTTGTATAAATGTATGTGTAAAAGTGTATGCTAATGTGTGTTGTTTATGTATGTCAGTGTATGTGCTACAGGGAAATGGAATTTTCCTTAATTGGCATAACAAGTAAAAAAAGTTTCAAAATAATAAAACATATATGAATTCTAAGTGGATTTGATAAGCATTTTAATAGAAATAAATCCTACATATCATATGTGGCTATGATTGAGTTATAACCACAAATACCATTCTTATTAGAAATTCATAAGAGATCACAGATGTGTTGTTGGTAAGTATTTCACCCCATTCCTGCCATCTTGTTTCTTGACCATCGCCCTATCCCACATGCATCTCAAGGGAGTTTAGTCTTTTTTTTTCTTTTTCCTTTTTTTTTTCAGTTTTAGAGTTCTTGTATCATGTCTTCAAATTCTTAAAAATCAAACTAAATATCCTCTTTTAATTTATTTTTAAATTTACCTTTATTGTTGAAAGATACAGATGTATACTCCCCGCCCCCACTGATCCCTTCAGCCCATCCCTTTTCCCCATTCCAGTCCTTCAACACCCTATTGTCTATGTTCATAGATTATGTATATCTATATATATAAAAGCCTAAGTGGCCGTCACAACCGAAACAACCAAATGGTCCGGTCGACCGAAAAGGCTGCGTGGGGCAACCAGGCCGGCAGGGGGGTTAGCAAGGGACTACCAAACAACTGAACAACCAGTTGTGTGGGGCAACCAGGCTGGCAGGGAGGTTAGTGAGGGATGACCAAAGGACTGAACAGCAGGCTGTGTGGGGCAACCAGGCTGGCAGGGGGGCCAGTAGGGGGTGACCAGGACAGCAGGAGGGGCAGTGAGGGGCAACCAGGCTGGCAGAGGGGGGCAGTGAGGGGTGACCAGGCTGGCGGGGGGGCAGTTGGGGGTGACCAGGCTGGCAGCAGGGGCAGTAAGGGCTGACCAGGCCAGTGGGGGGCAGTTAAGGGTGACCAGGCCAGTGGGGGGGGCAGTTGGGGGTGACCAGGCCAGTGGGGGGGCAGTTGGGGGCAACCAGGCCAGCAAGGGGGCAGTTAGGGGCGATCAGGCAGTCAGGCAGGTAAGCAGTTAGGAGGCAGTGGTCCTGGATTGTAAGAGGGATGTCTGACTGCAGTTGGACATCTCCCGAGGGGTCCTGGATTGGAGAGGGTGCAGGCTGGGCTGAGGGGACCGCCCCCCTCCCTGCCCTGTGCATGAATTTCATGCACCGAGCCTCTAGTATGCTTATAAATTTTTCAGTTAATCTCTTCCCACCCACCTACCCACCCCACCTTCCTTCTGAGATTCATTAGTCAGTTCCTAGTCTGTTTCTATGCCTCTGCCCTATTTGTTCAATAGTTTATTTTGTTCATTAGATTTCACATATGAGTGAGATCATGTGATACTTGTCTTTTACTGACTGGCTATTTCGCTTAGTACAGTACTCTCCAGGTCCTCCATACTGTCTCAAAGGGTAAGAGATCCTTCTTTTTTACTGCTACATCATATTCCATAATGTAAATGCACCACACACAGCATTTTTATCCACTTATCAATTGATGGGCAATTGGGCTGTTTCTAAATCATAGCTATTGTAAATTGTGTTGCTATAAACATATGGGTGCATACATTCTTTCTGATTGGTGTTTAGGGTTTCTTAGGATATATTCCTAGAAGTGGGATCACTGGGTCAAATGGAGGCTCTATATTTAATTTTTTGAAGAGACTCCATACTGTTTTCCATAATGGCTGCACCAGTCTGCATTCCCAGCAGTGTATTAGGGTTCCATTTTCTCCACATCTTCACCAGCACTTGTAATGTGTTGATTTGTTGATGATAGTCATTCTGACAGGTGTGAGGTGATACCTCATGTTTTAATTTGCATCACTCTAATGATCAGTGACTTTGGGCATTTTTTTATATGTCTCTTGGCCATCTGTATGTCTACTTTGGAGAAGTATCTATATAGGCCCTTTGCTCATTTTTAAATTGGATTGTTTGTCCTCCTTTTGTTAAGTTGTATGAGTTACTTATATATTTTGGATATTAATCTTTTATCAGATATATCATTGCCAAATATGTTCTCCTATACAGTGGACTCCCTTTTCATTTTGTTGATGGATTATTTGCTGTGCAGAAGCTTTTTATTTTGATGTAGTCCCATTTGTTTATTTTCTCCTTAGTTTGCTTTGCCCTAGGAGATGTAGCTGCAAACATATTGCTATGAGATATGCCTGAGATTTTGCTGCCTATGATTTCTTCTAGGATTTTTGTGGTTTCATGTCTTACATTTAAGTCTTTTATCCATTTTGAGTTTATTCTTGTGTATTATGTAAGTTGGTGATCTAGCTTCATTTTTTTTACACGTATTTGTCCAGTTTTCCCAGCACCATTTATTGAAGAGACTCTCTTGACTTTGTTGTATGTTCTTGCCTCCTTTGTCAGATACTAATTGAGAGTAATGGCTTGGGTCAATTTCTGGGGTCTCTGTTCTGTTCCATTAAATTAGAATGTTCCATTGATCTATATGTTCCATTGATCTATATGTCTGTTCTTGTGCTAGTACCAGGCTGTTTTGATTACAGTGGCTTTGTAGTATCTATAATAATAAAGGTGTAGTATGCAAATCAACCGAATGGCCTAACAGCAGAACAACCGTCTGGACGACCAAGCTATGACACACATGGGCACCAGGCCAGCCAAGGTGGATGTGATGCAATTGGTCGGGGGAGGGGGGCCTCCATTGCCCCACAATTGCCCCGCAGAGGGAGGCCCAGGCCATGGGCCAGTGGGGTGATCAATTGGGGGGCTCCTCAATCATCCCAAAGAGGGAGGCCCAAGCCACCCTCTGTGGGGTAATCGATGGGGGGGTGCTTTGGGGAACCAGGGAACTGGGGCGGGGGGGTGGCGGCTGATGCGGGCAACGCCAGGCCAAGGCTGGTGTGGGTAGGAGGTGGCACATATTATTTTTGTCTTTCAATTTGTTTATGTGATGTGTCGAGTTTATTGATCTGTGCATATTGTGCCAGCCTTGCATCCCTGGAATAAATCCCACTGGTCATGGTGTATGATCTTTTTAATATATTGTTGGATATTATTTGCTAATATTTTGTTGAAGATATTAGCATCTATGTGCATCAGGAATACTGGCTTGCCGTGTCTTTATCTGGTTTTGGAATTAGGGCAATGCAGGCTTCATAAAAAGGGGTTGGAAGTGTTCCTTCCTATGGGATTTTTTTGGAATAGTTTGAGGAGGATTGGTGTTAGTTCTTCTTTGAATGTTTGGTAAAACTCCTCTGAGAAGCTGCCTGGACCAGGGCTTTTGTTTGCTGGAAGTTTTTTTTTAATTTATTTTATTGTTTATTACAAATAGTAGTACATATGTCTATTTTTTCCCCTATTGACCTGCCCCTGGCCTCCCCTACCCCCGGGCACTTGCTCTCAACACCCCCCTCCAGTGTCTTGCATTCATTATTTATACTTATATGCATGCATAAAAACTCTCAGCAAAGTGAGAATAGAGGGATCATACTGAAAAATAATAAAGGTTTATGTACAAGTCCTTTGGTTGATCTCTTACCCCTTGAACCCGCCCCTACCTTCCCGCTGTAGTTTGACAGCCTGTTCAATGCTTCTTTGCCTCTGTATCTATTTTTTGTTCAAAGTTTATAATGTTCTTTATATTCTACAAATGAGTGAGATCATGTGGTATTTATCTCTCACTGACTGGCTTATTTCACTTAGCATAATGGAAAATTTTTAAATTACTGCTTTAATTTTCTCAGTTGTTATTGGCTTATTTAGGTTTACTGATTCTTCCTGATTCAATTTTGGAAGATTGTGTTTTTATAGGAATTTGTCCATTTCACTCCCATTGTCCAGCTTTTTGGTATATACATGCTCATAGTATTTTCTTACAATCCTTTGTATTTTTGTAATGTCAGTTGTTATTTCACAGCTTTCATTTCTGATTTTAATTATTTGGGTCCTCTCTCTTTATTTCATGATGAATCTGGGTAATGGTTCATCAATTTTGTTTATCTTTTCAAAGAACCAGCTCTTGGTTTCATTGATCTTTTTTTTTTTTTTTTGTCTCTAGGTCTTTTAATTCTGCTCTAATCTTTATTATTTCCTTCCTTTTACTTACTTTGGGCTTTTCTTGATGTCCTCTTTTTAATTCTTTAAGTTGTAGGGTTAAATACTTTATTATTTTTCTTCTTGTTTTTTGAGGTAGACCTGTAATGCTATGAACTTCCCTCTAACAACTGCTTTTGCTGTGTCCCAGAGATTTTGGGTTGTTGTGCATTCATTTTCATTTGTTTCTAGAAGTTTTTGATTTCTTTCTTGATCACATTGGTAACCCATTCATTGTTTAATAACATGCTATTTAACTTCCATGTTTTTGAAAGTTTTTGATTGTTCTGTAAGTGATTTATAATTTCATGTCATTGGGATCTGAGAAGATGCTTGATATGATTTCAATCTTCTTGAACTTGTAGAGACTTGTTTTGTGTCCTAAATGTAGTCAATTTTTGAGAATGACCCATGTGCACTTGAGAAAAATGTATATTCTGCAGCTTTGGGATGAAATGTTCTATAAATGTCAATTAAATCCATCTGATCCAATGTGTAATTTAGAGTCACCGTTTCCTTGGTAATCTTTTGTCTGACTATCTATCCAGTGAAGTCAGTGGGGTGTTAAAGTCCCCTACTACATCTTTATTGCTGTCAGTCTCTCAATTAAAGTCCTCCAGAAGTTTTTAAAATATATTTAGGTGCTCCTATATTGGGTGCATATATGTTTACCAAGGTTATATCTTCTTGTTGGATCGATCCCTTTAGTATTTTGTAGTAACCTTTATTGTCTCATGATGGCCTTCATTTTGAAGTCTATTTTGTCAGATATGAGTATTGCCACCCCAGTTTTTTGTTCGTTTCCATTTGCATGGAAAATTTTTCCATCCCTCATTCTCATCCTGTGTGAGTCTTTTGTTCTGAGGTGTGTCTCTTGTAGAGAGCATATATTTGAGACATGTTTTTGTATCCATTCAGCTACACTATGTCTTTTGATTGGAACGTTTAATCAATTTAAGTTTATTATTGAAAGGTACTTATTTATTGCCTTTTTAATTCTTTATGCCTATGTCTCTCTCTCTTTTTATTCTTCTCATTACAGCAGTTCCTTTAGCATTTCTTGCAGTTCTAGTTTGGTGGTGACAAACTCCTTTAGCCTTTTGTTTTCCTGGGAAGCTCCTTATTTCACCATCTATTTTGAATGATAGCCTTGTTGTATATAATAATCTTGGTTTTAGATCCCTACTTTTCATTACCTTGAACACTTCCTGCCATTCCCTTCTGGCTTAAAGAGTTTCTGATGAAGAATCAGCTGACAGCATTAGAGGAGGTACTTTGTAGGTAACAAATTGATTTTCTGTTGCTGTCTTTAAGATCCTCTCTTTGTCTTCAATTTTTGGCATTTTAATTATGATGTGTCTGGACATGGGCCTCTTTAGGTTTTTCTTGCTTGGGACTCTGCGCCTCCTGAACTTGTGTGACTTTTTTCCTTCACGAGGTTAGGGAAGTTTTCTGTGGTTATTTCTTCAAACAGGTTCTCTATCTCTTGCTCATTTTCTTTATCTTCTAAAACTCTCATGATGTGAATATTGTTACATTTCATCTTGTCCCACAGCTCCCTTAAGCTATCCTCCAGGTTTTTAATTTTATTGTCTCCTTTTTGTTCTCTGATTGAGTGATTTCTTTTTTACCCTGCCTTCTAATTCACTGATCTGATCCATGGCTTCACCTTGTCTGATGTTTATTCCTTACAATGTGTTCTTTATTACTCCTATGTCATTTTTCATTTCTGACTGCTCTTTTTTTTCAAGTTTCTATATCTTTTCTCATGCTGTTGAGTATCTTTGTAATCATTATTCCGAACTCTATATTTGATAAATTTCTTGTCTCCATTTCATTTAGCTCTTCTTCTGGATAATTCTCTTGTTCTTTCATTTGGGACTTTTTTTTTTTTTGTCTTCCCATTTTGGTACTTGTTTGTTTTTTTTTTCTATGTATGAGATCTACAGTAACTCCCAGTCTTTTTAAGGGACCCTGGTGGTCAGACATTATTTGTGATTAGCCCCGAATACCCTGTTTGGAGCTATCAGCAATCCACACCTTGTGGTGGTCTCTGCTGGGTCTGAAAGCAGACCAAGATATGCACCAACGTCTGCTTTTCCTAGTTCAGGGTCCCAAAGCTGATCAGACAAAGACTCAAAGTATCCAGAGTTCTACCTCTGCCTGCAGGTTGATTGTTATTCTCAGTTTCCTAATGAGTCTCCAAAACTCCACAGGGCCAGACATTTTCCAACAGGGTGAGGCCATTGCTTCCTCCACCTGGCTAAAGCTGCCTGCATGGTAAAGGTCTGACCGAGAAAGAGTTCTTCCACAGTACGGAGGATGATACAGCACATCTCTAGTCACACATCTCTAGTCCACCCTGCCCTCCCTCTGCCAGAGCCCAAGGTGAGTGGCTATACAGGAAATGTGTGTTGGCCCTTTAAGAGGGTGCCAGAATTTCCAGCCACCTCTCCCTGGCAGACAGCAACCCTGCTGCTTTTCACAACCAGATGTTATGTAGGCACCTTTCTCAGTTCTGGTGCTCTGGGCTGGGGATCCCAGCTTGGGGTTTAGACTCCAGATTTCTTAGTGGTAACCCCCCACAGGGAGATATCCCTCTGGAATTTCAGCTGCTGTCTGTGGGAGCCTGGGCAGCCCTCTTGTCCTCCACACTTTCTGTCAGCGTCTACGTGCATTAGAGAGGAAAGAGGAAGGGTGACACTTTCTGTTCTTCATTGTAAGTGTTCTCTCCAGCCAATCTTCAGTTGATTATTCAGAATGGTTTTTCTATATTTTAGTTGTAATTCCAGTTTGGTCCTGAGAGAATGTCAGTGTAGCTTCATCTTAATCTGCTGCCATTTTGAAAAGTCCCTCTCTTTTCATTTAATACTATATCCATTTTCATTTTATATACTAACCCTTTCCTATACACGTTCTATCTTACAGTTTTTATGCCATTATTAATTGAGTCTATGTCTATGTAATTAGGCTACTGACTGCATTTGTGGGAAGGTATTTCATTAGCTGTTAATGTTATTCTTTGGGTCTGATTGTTTTGGGTTTGCTTTTTGATTTTTTAAAAATCATTTTTTTCACAATTAGCTTTATTATATAATAATTTTTGAGCTTTGAATAAAATTTCCCATTGGCTACCAGGAAAAGAACGGACCTGCCAGAAGGAACAAAAACAGCTAAATTCAGCCCACACTTAGGGTGACAAAAGACACTCTACCTCTAGATTCTGCCCTTGGGTCTATAACTATTATTTGTCTTCTTTGAATGGTTACTTCTTTTATTCCTAGCTATAAAATCTCCCCAAAGATCTTACCCTTCTTCTTTCCTCTGTAATGCAGAAAGATCTAATACCTTCTCTCTATACATATATTAATGTTTAAAAATAAGCCTCTGTATCTTGTGTGGTGCCTGGGAGGCATTCCATAAAATATGAATGACTTTCATGGTATATTTAGCACATACTTATTTCAATAGTTTCTTTTTTAAATTTAAATTCTTTATTGTTTAAAGTATCACATAGTCTCCTTTCCCCTCCCCCCATTGAACTCTCCCCGGCAGCCCCCACCCCTGAGCACATGGCATCACGTCCCCTCCTACCCCCCCCCCCCTGTCTGTGTCCATTGGCTATACCTCCTACCCCACCGTCTGTGTCCATTGGCTATACTTATAAGCATGCATACAGGTCCTTTGGTTGATCTTTTACCCCCTCACGCCCTGCCTTCCCTCATAGGTTGGACAATCTGTTCGATGCTTCTATGACTCTGGTTCTATTTTTGTTCATCAGTATATGTTGTTCATTATATTCCACAAATGAGTGAGATCATGTGATATTTATCTTTCTCTGACTGGCTTATTTCACTTAGCATAATGCTTTCCAGTTCCATCCATGTTATTGTAAGTGGTAAGAATTTCTTCTTTTTTACAGCAGAGTAGTATTCCATTGTGTATATGTTCCACTGTTTTCTAATCCATCATCTGCCGATGGGCAACTAAGCAGTTTCCAAATCTTAGCTATGGTAATTTGTGCTGTTATGAACATAGGGGTGCATATATCCTTTCTGATTGGTTTCTGTTTTCTTGGGATATATTCCTAGAAGTGGGATTACTGGGTCAAATGGAAGTTCCATTTTTAATTTTTTGAGGAAACGCCATACTGTTTTCCACAGTGGCTGCACCAGTCTGCATTCCCACCAGTAGTGCAAGAGGGTTCCTTTTTCTCCGCATCCTCTAGGGCACTTGTTGTTTATTGATGATAGCCATTCTGACAGGTTTGAGATGGTACCTCATTGTTGTTTTGATTTGTATCTCTTGGATGATTAGTGACTTTGAGCATGTTTTCATATGTCTCTTGGCCTTCCTTCTGTCTTCTTTTGAAAAGTGTCTATTTAGCTCCTTTGCCCATTTTTTGATTAGATTGTTTATCTTTCTTTTGTTAAGTTGTATGAGTTCCCTATAAGTTTTGGAGATTAAACCCTTATCAGAGATAACATTGGTAAATATGATCTCCCATGCAGTGGGCTTTCTTGTTGTTTTGTTGATGGTTTCTTTTGCTGTGCAGAAGCTTTTTATTTTGATGTAGTCCCATTTGTTTATTTTCTCCTTAGTTTCCATTGCCCTAGGAACTGTATCAGTAAAGATATTGCTACAACATATGTCTGATATTTTGCCACCTATGGCTTCTTCTATGATTTTTGTGGTTTCCCATCTTACATTTAAGTCCTTTATCCATTTTGAATTTACTTATGTGTATGGTGTAAGTTGGTGGTCTAGTTTCATTTTTTTGCATGTATCTGTCCAATTTTCCCAACACCATTTATTGAAGAGACTTTCTTGGCTCCTTTGTATGCTCTTGGCACCTTTGTCAAATATTAATTGAGCATAGTGGTTTGGGTCGATTTCTGGGTTCTCTGTTTTGTTCCATTGGTCTATATTTCTATTCTTGTGCCAGTATCAGGCAGTTTTGAGAACAGTGGCTTTGTAGTACAGCTTGATATCTGGTATTGTGATCCCTCCAACTTTGTTCTTTTTTCCCAAGATTGTTGCTGTTATTCGAGGTCTTTTTTTATTCCATATGAATTTTTGGAGTGTTTGTTCTAGGTCTTTGAAGTATGCCATTGGTATTTTAATGGGGATTGCATTGAATCTATAGATTGCTTTGGGTAATATGGACATTTTAATGATGTTGATTCTACCAATCCATGAACACAGTATTTTCTTCCATTTGTTTATGTCTTCCTCTATGTCTTTTTTCAGTGTCTTGCAATTTTCTGAGTATAGGTTCTTTACTTCCTTGGTTAAATTTATTCCTAGGTATCTTAATTGTTTTGTTGCAATGGTAAATGGGATTTTTAATTATTTCCATAATTTGGTACTATCTACATTTAATTACTTTTACATCAATGCGTATGCATAAATTAAGTGAAACGAAGCAAATTTGCATAGGTTAGTTTTTTGATAAGTGAAATTAAACATTAAAATTATTGATTCTTTAAAGGTTAATTCACATGTTTCTTATTAATTAATAGCTAGGAACTGTATATAAAGTTGAATAATAAAAATTACTTCAACTAAAAGAAATAATTTACAAATCAGAATAGCATTCCATGTTACTTAATTTCTACATGTATTTGATGCAAAAAAGGCACACCAACATACTTACTATCAAAGCATGTCACAGTTTTAGTAGCAAGTTGTAAATTTACCATTATTCTAACTGTAGAATTAATTCTCAAGGCTTTTATTAATGACAAATAAAAGAGGAAGAAACAGTTAAGCTAAGACTTGTAAAAATAATTAGAAACATGCTTTCAAAGATAATAACTTCATTGTTTTTAGGAAAATCGAGCTTTAGTCTATTTAACAATAACTATCATCAATTGATCTGTTATCATGGCACATTATTAAATAAAGTAGCAACAGCCTTTCATTTTAAGGCCAATTTACAACTCAAAAGCTCCTAGAAATTAGAATAAATGATCATTTTAAGGGGAGAAATTTTCCTCTTACAAAATAAGTATTCAAAGCTTTCTTGGAGATGTTACTTGCTTTGTAAATGAAGAGTCTAAAGAGGCTTGTCTATAATTAGGAAACATTAGATAAACTCTTTTCATTGTAAAAACAGATTGGAGCAACTATTTCACAGTAAATCAGAATTTCACTGTCAAGTTATGTGATAAGCTCTTCTGTATTACTCAGTAAATCATAACGTGTGACAATAGGGACACTCAATAAGCTTTGAAGAACTGCATAATAAATCATGAAATTTCACAAGTTGCACAATAAGCTCCACTATATTAGTCTCTAAATCTTGGCCTTTCACAAAAAAGTTATACAGTTATACATTTTTTTCTTCTTCACCATGTCTACTGTTATTATGAGGCATCTCTCAGTCAAGAATAAAACTTACCATTAAATTGAAGTCCTCCTCTTCCAGGTTAGATGCAATCACATCTTATGGAGAAGGTTATGTTTTATTTGCAACACAGGAAAAGAAAAACTATCTAGTTTCATTAAAATATGCATAAATAATAACATCATTTTTAACAGAAACTTTTGTTCACATGATAGAGAACTCATTAATTTAGAGTAGATATAAAATGCATTAAAGTAAGTTAAATCTAAAGTACTTAGAACAAATGTTTTTTTATGAATACATTAAATATAATTAATGGCGAGGAAGAGATTAAGTTAAGTTTAAGTAGGCAATCACAGTTACAAAAATATGTGGTGTGTATATGTGTGTGTGTGTGTGTGTGTGTGTGTGAGAGAGAGAGAGAGAGAGAGAGAGAGAGAGAGAGAGAGAGAGTGAGAGAATTTAATATATGTTATAAAATGAATATATTATACTGATTGAAGTAAGGGAAACTGACCTCTCACATCCCCTTCCACTTTCCTTGAGAGGATCACTCCTGGAAGCTGTGTAACTTTCTCATTAATGGTTCTATAATTCTACCACACACCCACAAATATATCAGCATTATTTGAGCACAAATTTTGAAAACAACCTAAATGCCTCTCAATATAAAAATAGATATTGAAAAATTTAAGTGCATGCACACATAATAATAATTGTACATATTTATAGTAATAAATACATCAGTTTATTAATACATATGTTATTCATTATATTTATTGTGATCATATCAATTAAATTTATTATTGCAAGTGTAGATAGTTATAATATAAATACGGTATATGTTATTACATTATATAGTACTAGGGGTCCAGTGCATGAATTTGTGCACCTTGAAAGGAACTGTGAGCTATGAGGCTGAGGTAAGCACAGGGGAGGGTCTCAGCCCATCCTCCATGCCCCTGCCCGGCCTCTCCCACCGTGGCCCCAGTCACCTGTCTGCCTGCAGCCCCACTCCCGCAGTTACTGCTCCCATGTGCTGATGGCGTGAAGCAATTGGGTCTGGCACCAGCAGTGGGTATGAATTGCGCCAGAACCATCAGTGGTGCGAGTGGCAACTGCTGCCCCGATCACCCCTCAGGAGCAGCAGGAGGTGTAGAAGACCTCAGGGGCAATCAGGGTCAGAAGCCGCCGCTTGCACCTGATGATGGTGCTGAGCAATTGGGACCAGTGCTGGGTATCAGCAGCGGGTGTGAGCGTTGGCTCCGGCACCAGCAGCAGGTGCGAGCAGGGCAGTTGCTGGCAGTGGGCATGATAGGTGGCTGCCGGCCCTGATCTTCCCTCAGGAGCAAGGGGAGGGGGAGAAGCCCTGAGGGATGACTGGGGCTGGAAGCCGCTGCTCATACCTGCTAATGGCTCTGAGTGATCGGGGTCGGCACCAGGTGCCAGCAGTGGGTGCGAGTGGGGTCAGCGCCGACAGCTGGGCAGGAGCAAAGACTTTTCAGTAACCACCAGAGGCTCGCCCTGATGACAGCTACCAGCGCCCTGCCTTGGTTGGCACCCTCGCTCACCTGCTCCACCATCCTGCCATGGCTGGTGCCTGCCATGTTCCACACACGCCCCCTGGTGGTCAGCGCACGTCATAGCGACTGGTTGTCCCGATTGTTCCACCGTTCGGTCTATTTGAATATTAGCCTTTTATTATATAGAATAATTATGTTGTAATATATAGTATAATTTTCTAAAAATTTATAATTACTATGATTATAAATTAATAGTTAACACAATATAATTATCAATATTGTATTAACTTAATGGTTTCACTATTGTGTTAATATATATATATAATTTAAATATTTACATATATCTCATTTTAAGTGTTCATAATACATAAAACTTTATCCTCTTAAAATTTTTTCAGTATCAATATGGGTAGAATGCTTGCCAGAAATGCTTATAATGCTACCTGCATTATCAAATTTTGATTGCAAATTCTTTCAAAGCAAAGAATCTCCTGTAATGTCCTCAGAAAGTATTTGTTGGAATGACCATTAACTAAAACTATAATATTATAATGTTAACACGAGAAGTACAATTACAAAATGCTGACTGTAATACAACTATGCCACAGGGTAAAAATAATTAATTTGCTTTGTTTTCTCCAGTAATGTAAATTATGCTCACACAGAAGTATGGTAGCAATTTTGTCAACTAAATATATTTCTTGCTTAGCAAAGCTATAAATCATGTATAATGTCCATTTGGATAACCTGAAGGGTAAAGTTTATCTTGCTAGATAAATTGATCTACTGCTACGTTATCCATAGATTTTTGTAATCCTCTGGTTTTGGTTTTAAAACCTCAATGATTTATGAAATAAAAATGAAAGAAAATATTTTCAATAGAATTTTTGTTATTTTATTATATATTTTCTAATTACTTAAGGGGGAAATTTATGGTACTCATTCTGTCAAATTTTAAATTAAAATGAAAATAAATATATTCATATTCACAAGCCTAGGGAAATCTTTAATACTTATAATCAATGAATTCCTATACCACAGAGAAAACCATGGTAGATATACATAGAAAAATAGCTTAATACAATTTTCAATTAAGTGCCTTGAAATCTTTATAAATAAAATACATGTGTTCTATATTCCAATAAAAGGCTATTATTTTTAGAACACCCAGTGACTGGTAAAATTAAAATATTATATTATTTTGATTTAATTATATGTACAAAATGCCCTTTTAGATTCAGTTTTACAGTCTGCTACACATTTTCATTCAATATCTCCTCCTAAGAGGAGCTTAACTGGGCTGCTAATTGTGCAGGGTTGTCCTTATTTTGGATAAAATTGAAATTTAACAAGTTGGTCAAAAACGCAAATGCAACCAAATTGTGTCTAGACAATTATAGTTTTATTGCCTGATCTAATGTGATTCTTGCTTTCTTTTCTCTTTCATGAATATAACCTAGAAGTATGAATGGAAGATATTTTCAATTGGGAAGCAGAACAATGAAAATTCCCTGAACTATGTTAAACTCGAGCATTAGTAAAGGGCTTGTAGCTTTGGACTCAACAGTTGTGTTTTCCTTTGTGTGACTCTACAGTTATGTTTGTTCATTTGTTTAGCTTTTTAGATTTCACATGTAAGTGAAATCATACAGTATTTGTCATTCTCTCTTTGATTTATTTCACTTAGCATAATACCTTCTAGATCCATTCATATTGTTGCATATATTTAATTTTATTTGGAGTGAGCTGCATAATTTTCTTAGAGTTCTGTATCTATATTATTGAAATATTCCTTCTTGAAACCAATATATAAAATCAACCCCTTTTACAATTAAAATAGCTTATTAGATAGCCTTGCATTTTCATTGTATGAAAAATAAAGAGTTTTAAATAATACATTATAATGGGAGAAAATACAAACCAGGGGTAGATCTATCCTATGTGCAAAAGAGAGCAGGAGGCTGCAAGTTGATAAAATGTCCTGTTGTATCCTCTAGAAGGCATTGATCTCTTTTGTTTTTTTCCCCTAAGGAAACCTGACATTTTTTCCTGAAATCTATACTAATATGTTTGGTCTCAAAATATTCTCCCATTTTTAAAATATTGAATGAAGAATATTAAATATCAAACTTTCTGTGTCAAACATGGGCCTGAAAAGAAATTTTGTGTTCAAATATAAAGAAACTTTTTATAAACTACCCCAGAGAACATGCTTGGAATTAATGTGTAAACATTTTAAAGATCTACTAGAGAATTAACCTTTATATACTAAGTACTTACTCTAGGGATAACTTCATATAGGCAATTATATACTGAAATTCTCTTTCTGTCAATATTCTTAAATATTTAAATTATAGTCACTTTCAACTCTTGTTTCTGATTAGCCCAATATGTGTATTAGTTGTGGGTATGGATTATTATTTTATCCATCTACTTTGATTTTTGTCATTTGGCTCTCTTGTCATGCTTTTTGTATTTGAATAAATTCTCAGAACTTGTACATAAAAGAAACATCTGACTATTATAATTTTCCTCTATAGAAGATTTACTATTTTTCATCATCAGGAGAGGACAGGAAAAATGTTCTCTATCCAGTTGGCTGTGGAACTTACTTGACTGTGTGCTTATACATAGAGCTTAAAACCTTCAAGTTTCCTATCTGAAAGGGGTGTTTATAAAAGACCCTTCTCCTGGATGACCCCTGAATGTTGTATTTGTCTCCCCTGAGCTGTGAGGCTGCTGAATTTCTGCTTAGCTTTTTAGGTTCTTAGCAGCTATTTTATATCTTCTTTATCTGTGTTATCACCTGTGCTTGAATAGTGTAAAAGTTGAAAAATATCTAATAGCAATACTGTACTCAGAATGTTTGGGTCATTTTTATGTGGTTTTCTTTTCTCCTAGGATATTGCCCTGCCTTCCTGGCGGTTTGGAAGCCATAAATTTCAGTGATTGCTTTCTTAGCCCAGGAACTGCTGCAAATGCGGGGTTGCTGCTCTCTGTTGGCCCCTGTGTTCTGTACTGAAAATCAGCTAAAGGCTCAAAAGGAAAAAAAGCAACAGGGAACTCAGGGCTCATCAATGTCTTAGCCTCCCTCTAGGATTTTGACCCTCAAGTTCTGTCCGCCTTTGTTGTTTTATAAATGCCTTCAGTGATTTTTTTATATATTTTATTCATTGTTTTGTACTTATTTTCAGCTGCTGGTTAGTCCCATGCCAGCTATACCCTGCTGTTTTTGTTTTCAATAGCAGCTTTTGCAGTTTAATTTCTATATACATGTTTACATATTTGTGACTATGTATGCACACATATATAAAATTAATATATCTATTATTTATAAATTATATATGTATATTCACGTGTGATATATAAATTATCTGCATGTATATTTTTGAAAATTATAGTGTCTATTTTTTAATTATGTCATATAATACTTGATTTTGGGTGTAAATATAAATGAAGGGCACTTTACAACCAATCCCACATATAGTTCTGCCCAATAGGTTTGTTAATTTAAAAACATAGGTTTTGGGAAATTTTTTAAGCACAGTACTGTGCTATATTAAAATTTGTATTCACATCATCACTGCAAAACCAATAATGTGTATACATTATTAAGAGGCTCAGTTAACATTTAAAGTACATTTATAGTAATGAATATTTTCAACTTTGATAAATAAACTTTCAAAAAAATCACTTTGATTTCATAAATCAGGTGACAAACTCAAAGCACTATCAGAATTTTTACTTTGATATCTAATAATCCTATATAACAAAAGGCTAACATTGTAAATTGTCCCCTCGGGAGTTTGACTGACCGGGAATTAGACTGCTTGCTATGATGTGTGCTGACCACCAGGGGGCAGCATGGAATGAAGGCAGCCAGGGGAAGGAAAGCCCCAACCGGCCTTGATTGCTGGCCAGGCCTAGGGACCCAACCTCTGCACGAATTTTGTGCGCTGGGCCTCTAGTCTATATATATATATATACCTAATATGCAAATTATCCCCTCGGGAGTTTGACTGGGAGACCGGAAGTTTGATTGCTTGTTATGATGTGTGCTGACCACCAGGGGGTGGTGAAGAATGAAGGAAGGTCCCTGCTGGCAGCCAGAAGGCCCCGATCAGCCCCGATCACCAGCCAGGCCTAGGGACCTTACTCATGCATGAATTTCATGTACCAGGCCTCTAGTATTGATATAAAACTGGAACCATTTCACTATTTGTGAAGTTCTTCTGATAATGAATCCAATACATTAAGAATAATTGCTTCAATTTGCATAGATGTGAAAGAAAACTTAGAAAATCAGCAATACTAATGCAGAAGAACAGTTATTGGATTTAGATAAAAGGCATGGTTCACAAAATAAGAAATGCATCTTCTGCAGCTGCACACCTTAACTCATCACCTTTGGGCATATTTTCTTAAGATAAATTTTCTTTTGGGATAGATTATGACATTTCTTAATTAGTTTAGTGTCACTTAGTTTTTATCTTATCAGGATTGTTAGTATAGCCCCTAGAGCGAATGACACCATTTTTAAGTGTTTTTTTCATGTACAAAGTCATAAAAAACATGTGAAGTAAATGAAAACTTGCACTTAAGTGTTCCATTAATTTCCATTAACTTCCTTTTTTCCTGCTTCAATGGTGGATTCAACCACACATTTATTATTTTTGAAATTTTGTTTTTTAGTTTCAATTTATATTCAATATTGTTTTGTGTCAGTTTCAGGTGTATCACATAGTGGTCAGACAATCATACACTGACTTCATAAAGTGCTCCCTTCGATATTTTTAGAACCCAACTGGAACCATACATAGTTATTAAAATATTATTGACTATATTCAGCTGTAATTTACATCTATTACTTATTTCAATGTAATTTTTTGAACTTTTTAGTGACAGAAATAATTGTTGCCCATAAAAAACTCAATTAAATAAATTATATTAAAAGATTTTGATTTACACTATATAAGAAAAGACAAAACTACTATTGTAAACCTTTGGACTAGTCTCTGTGTTCTACATAACGATGCTCTACTTCCATTTCTTGCACAAATTTCTGTGGCACATAACCTCTAAGTTCCCTGGTTTCCCAATGATCGCACTGACTGGAGGCCTGGCAGCTCTTTTCTTCTCTCAGCTCCAATACAGGCGTTCTGTAAAGTCCCTGACAGGGACAGCAGAATCATCAAACTTCTGTGGCCCCACCAACCACTGCAAACAGTCACCTTTCCCGACTGGCTTGTGCTTGAGTACACATTATTTATCACTGAGCACCCTGCAGTCTGCCAGGCAAAGAGATGGTATATATTGATGCTTCTGGGGAAGGTCGATAAAAGAAAGAGAGGTTTTTTGCTCCTTTGCTTCAGATTTAATGATGTACTACATGAGAGTATTTTAATTGCATGTGCATCGAATCCATTGATTGACGACACTGTATTCGAATTTGAAAGTAAAAATGTGAGGTGTAACAAAATCCTCCCTGCTTATTTTAATGCAAAATATGAATGAAATATGTTGTAAAAAATGAAAAGTATATGACAAATGTTAAACTGTAGGTGCAGAGGACAAAGTACAATAGAGTTATTTGTAAAATATTTAATATAAATAATTCCCATAATTGTTCTAGATAAAGGTGAAATCACATACTATTACCCATGCTAGTATATAATATAAATAATAGGCATCTTAAATAAAAAATTAATTCAAAATTTCAATTTGGAAAGCACATATATCTTCCACATTTTGTTGTTGTTGTTGAAAAATATACTTATATCAACCAACGGATTGAAATCAATGTGAGAACTTTCTTTGAAATATATGTGATAAAATCGTATTTTTTTTTTATCAATCTGCATTATAGCAGAAACAGCTGTCACCCTAAAATAGAATGCTTTGAAGAGAGGTGAATGAGAAAGGTATACACACAGGTACAAGCAAAGCAAAGTGTAGAAAGACCACAAAGAACAGTGTATGTAATATCCTGGGTAAGAAGAATGAGTGTGTGACACTCCAGGCCAAAAGGGACCAATGGTGGGAGCAGATATAAGAATTCAGATTGAGCACATGTTGGTCTGCAAGAAGGCCTTCCATTTGGTCCAGGGACACACCCAGCACCTGGAGAAAACAATGGGAGAGTAAAGGCCTGACCTCCCTCTGCTTCCTGCTGATCTGCCTGTGGGGCTGCCCGTTGACAACATTACCTGGAAGACGGAGTGCCTAGACGACAATCCAGCCTGTCTCCTGGGGATATGGAGCAGGGTGGACAAAGATAAAGTTCTGGAGGGAAAAACAGAAGATAATCAACAAAATGTATCTTCCTTTTATATAATGAAAATATGTAATTGTTTTTACTTTGATTTGTCTTTTCTTCCAGGAAAATCTAATTCAAGTGACATTTCCCTCTTACAGATTTATCTCCGTAATCATTTTTGAAAAGCATTCTCAAGTCATTTGAAGAACTTGGAATTATTGATTTTTTTAAAAGACCTAATAATTAAAAATTAATTTTGTAAATTTTAACATTATCCAGAACTCCCTTTATAGACATTTTCCTTAATTATTATCCTTATATTCTCCATATAGAGAAAGAAAACAGAGAGCTGTTCTTCAAGATCAGAAGCTGCCTGATGATCAGCTTCTCATACCCAGGCTGCGTGATTCACCTGTCACATAAAGCAGTCTCACGGTATAGCAACCTCTGACAAAGTCGAAAATCATGACCAAATGAGAGCAGCAAGGCCACTTTATACATTTGTCTAACTACAAACAAAAGCTGGGCTGCTCTGCCACTCACAAAATAGCCAATATGCCACTCTCTCAAGAAACAATTGACAGCTATGAATCCCTGCTTAGATTTTCTGCAAAATCACCCAACCTATCCCCAAATCCTTTAATAGTTTCTGTCTAAGACCTTCTTACTGAGATACCTGGCAGTTTCCTATAATAAGCATTCACCATTGTAACAAAGAGTAATAAAACCGCATTTAACTTGTGCTTTTAATTTTTTTGTCCCAGTGTTTGCAACAGAAGGCACACATCCTATATAATAAATGCCTAATATGCTAAGTGTCCGGTCATCTGGTCGTCCATTCAACCAATCAATGATATGCTAAGGCCGCTCAACCGCTCGCTATGATGTGCACTGACCACCAGGGGGCAGACAGTCAACTGGTCAACCAGTTGCTATGATGTGCACTGACCACCAGGGAGCAGATCCTCCAACTGGTAGGTTAGCTTGCTGCTAGGGTCTGGCTGATCGGGACTAAGAAAGATGGGCCAGACATGCCCTAGAGCAGTGGTCGGCAAACTGTGGCTCGCGAGCCGTGGTTTGCCGCTCTGTTGACTAATGTGTTTTCAGACTACTGGGATAGGGGCTTAAACACAAGGAACAACAACAGCTTGTAATTATTGGAATCAAGAGTCTAGGTCAGTGGTCGGCAAACTCATTAGTCAACAGAGCGGTAAACCCCCAATCATGCACTGGTGGGGTCCCTTGGCCTGGCCTGCGCCCTCTTGCAATCCAGGATCCCTTGGGGGATGTCAGAGAGCCAGTTTCAGCCCAATCCAGCAGGCCAGGCCGAGGGATCCCACTGGTACATGAATTCATGCACCAGGCCTCTAGTTTTTTAAATAAATGTTTAACTGAAAGTTTATTTTTATAAAATGAATACTCTCCCTGAAAAGCCAAAAAAGTTAAATTGAAGCCATATTTTTATCCTCATTAGCATTCAGTATTAATCAGCAATTATTACTAATGCTAGAAATCGTGTGTATGTTTGTTTAATGTAAGTTTGATGATATATTTTTCCATAGAGTACAACATAGGCAAAAATAAAATGTTGATAATTGTCTACCCTTCAAAAAAGACCAACTATAACAATGTAAGTGATGATTATTTTTCATGTAAATAAAATTTTGAATTTATATGACAGCAAGCTAAGTGCTCACTTAATTTTGACCCTTATAATAACAGTGTGAGGTAGGTAACTAGTATTCTCAATTTGTAGAATGGATTGTGAATTCAGTGAGGATTCTGAAGATCAGATTTTATATATCTTGTCTGATCATATAACTTGAACTGTTCTGGCTGGGGTTTGAGTCAGGTTGTCTTACACAAGTAATGCTGAACCATTGCACTACACAGTTCCATTCATTATTAAAACATACAGATATTTATAATTTTTATAAAAACTAGATTCTACACTAAATATTTATCATGTGCTTATTTCCCACAATAAGCTATGGCCTTATTTTTAATCTTAGTTATATATTTAAGATTGATTGATACTCTAAGTAGCATTGGATAAACAGATTTAGTTTTGTATAAACTAATTGTGCATTAATAAATATGATTAGGTAGAAATAAGAAAGAAAATGAGGAGTACTACATGTAAAATGAACAGAGGGACACCGCTAGAGTATTTTCTAGAGTCTCAGTGATCCTGCCATTATTAAAAATGGCATCATGATCATAAAGATAAAATAATAGAAACAAAAACTAAATGTGAAATCTTTAAAAGACAACATCAGTAAGAAAAGTGGCATTGTCTTTATGTTAAGTTGACTTTCCAGTATTCTTGAGCAAATGGTTTGACTAAAAACAGAAAATATTCCTCCTCTTATCAAGTGCAAATAAAATCCGTTTTTCCTGTAACAAGAAATGATTTTGTATTCTTGTCAAGGAAGACATGATATAGCACAAAATTAACTGTGAGTTTAATGCATATCCCCCTACGGAATTTCGCACAGCCTACTTCACCCTTTGAGCAGATGAACAACAAAAATATGTTACAGTTCTCTAAATTCAACAGTTTACTGCTAATTTTAAAGTTAGGAACTACTAAGATGATATTTATTTAAAGTCTTTAAAATTCTTATTATTGATTCTTATGGACCAAGGTTTAACTCCCCACCCCCAAGAAGTCTTTTATAAAAAAGTAAATGTCTATCTTGCATTTGCAGCATAACCTTTAAACTTCATAAGTTGGTAAAAGTATGAAGCTTGGTTTTATGCTGACTTCAGAAATAGCTGTATTTTATGAGAAAGTTTTCTCACTCAGCATTCTTAGGGTTTCACGACCTTCAAGAATATGTGCTTCAGTAACTACCAATTATAAGTTTGCCACTTAGGAAAAGTCAGTTAGAGATAAAGCCATGTATATCAGAAATATAAACTTGAAACTCTTCAATTATATATTAAATTATAATATTGTATCTTAGCTAATATTTTATGCCCTTTTATTTTTAATTATCATGTATCTCTCCACATTTTAAAATGTAAATATTTAAC
Organism: Cnephaeus nilssonii; assembly: GCF_951640355.1. Taxonomy (NCBI): domain Eukaryota; kingdom Metazoa; phylum Chordata; class Mammalia; order Chiroptera; family Vespertilionidae; genus Cnephaeus; species Cnephaeus nilssonii. The sequence continues at coordinate 48,647,123 of NC_137079.1, read as the reverse complement.
TCTCAAATATTCTCAATTCAAATTTAAAAATCAGTATTTTATTGAAAGTTGTGGTTTTTAAACATAATTTATATGTAATTTTAACAATTCTCTTAACATAAAAACAATGCCACTTTTCTTACTGATGTTGTCTTTTAAAGATTTCACATTTAGTTTTTGTTTCTATTATTTTATTTTTATGATCATGATGCCATTTTTAATAATCTCAAATTTTATCCACTACAGGATATTTTGATATTACATATTTTTTCTGAAAGATTTTGATTTTTAATTACTTCCATAATTTATGAAGAATAAAAATGACAAGGCTTTAATGTAGTGAAAAATTATAAATAAGTAATATGTAGATACTTTGGTACGTGAATAGTGGTTATGAGGTGTTTTATAGTTGAGACAGCAAAAAGTTCAATTTTTTTTAGTGAGTCTTTAAATATTTATTTAAATTGGACTATTTATGAAATCTTGGTTTTCAAGGAATTCATAATTTAATGGAGGAGTCAGATATAATAAATGAAATTTATGAAATAATTCAGTACAGGGGACAGCACATTTTTCTGTTAAGGGCCTGATAAATATTTTCAGCTTTGCAGGCCATATGGTCTCAGTGAGAACTACTCAGCTCTGCTGCTAAGCACAAAAGCAGCCATAGACAGTGACAGTATGTAAGCGAATGAGCATGGATGTACTCCAATTAACACGTCCACACACAAATTTAAATTTCATAAAACTTTTCTATGCCACAGAATATTATTCTTTATTTGATTTTTTTAAAACCACTTAAAGTGTAAACACACACACACACACACACACACACACACACACACACACAATTACAATGTATAAACAATGCTTAGTTTGCTGGCTATACAAAATCAAACATTTGGCTAAATTTGGCCAAGAAGTCTGTATTATTTTCTCATTGCCATTATAGCAAATTAGCACAAACATGGTGCTCAAAACAACACAAATTCAGTTGTAAAAGCCAAAAGTTGAAAATAAATTTCAAGATGTTGATGGGGCTGCACTCCCTCCTGAGGCTTCAGGGCAGAATCTGTCCCTTTCTCCTTCCACCTTTTGGTCCCTGCTGTCATCTGCCCCAATCCCTTTGCATTCCCCTGGACACAGCGGTCCCTGAGGTTATCTCGCTGATCCTCTGCCAGCAAGTTCTAGGTTGCACCAAGAGCCTCCTACTGGTGATCATGCTGTCTTGCTTTACACAGAGAAATGAGGAAAGTGATATTTCTAGACTTGATATATGAAATTAAGTCTGTAGGTTAAAGAGGCAGTTCAATATCTAAGCAATGAGGATAGCATGAGGATAGCCACAGATATAAAATTAACTAACTAAGTACATAAATAATACGTAAGTATACATTATAGCTATGAAGGAAGTTTAACGCTTCTGAGGAATAAAACAAATGGAAGAGAATGGTGAGTGATGAGACAGAAGGAGTAAAAATGTCAAAAATCACAATATAAGCTGAGATTTTATCCAATTGCAGTGATTTGGGTGAGTAGGAGAAGGGATGGTTGGTTTTTCACTTTAAATTTTGTGAGCATGGCTGCAGTGAACAAGATGGATTTCTAGATCATTCTGGCTACATTTTAATATACTTTTCAGGTAGCCAGGCGATAAATGGCAAAGACTGGATGAAAATTAGGTTTTCCTCAAAATGCTTAAGAGAAAAGGATATATTTCAAGTGAAGAGTATTTAGGAAGCCAAGTAGACAGGGCATGATCACTTGCTAGTGGGTAATAAGTATTTGGAACAGAGTCAAGTATATTTCCCAGGGTATAACTTGGGTGAAAATATGTGATGGTGCATAAAATATAGTAAAGGCTATCGGTGAGTGTCAGGGGCTCAGCTAAGCTGGGAAAGAAAGCTGAGTTGTCAGCTGTCAGCATAATAATTAGAAGCATAGGCCAGCCCTGGCCAGGCTTATTCAGTGGTTAGAGCACTGGAAGGTCACAGGTTTTATTCCCGGTCAAGGGCATGTACCTGGGTTTCAGGTTCAATTTCCGGCCCCACTTGGGGTTCGTGAGGAAGACAACCCACCCATATGTCTCTCTCACATTGATATTTCTCTCCCTACTTTCTCTCTTTCTCCCCCGCTACCCTCACTTCCTCCCACACAAAAAATCAATGGAAAAAATATCCCCAGTGAGGATTAACAAAAACATAAAATAAAAAAAATAGTCCAAAAATGAAAGAATTAAGTCTTTAATCACTTACTGCAAAGGTATTAGCAAGAAACTAACACTGGAGAAAGCAGTGACTTCCCCTGTCCATTTCTACTCATGGAGCAGTGTACCGGTGGAGGGTAGGGGGATCAGAACAGACATGGGGGTTGTCACACTTTTGATGGAGTTTGAACAACAAGGTTGTAGCAGTTGTTCAACCTAGGGTAGGGAGGGGGCTAGGACTGGAAAAGTCCTGGGAACTGAGTCAGAGTGGGGAAATGTGTCTGGTTTCAAGTTTAAGGTC